>NC_045157.1:16467649-16525149 GCF_900700415.2 Clupea harengus | reverse complement strand
GGACACTGGGAAGTGTGTGTGTGTGTGTGTGTGTGTGTGTGTGTGTGTGTGTGTGTGTGTGTGTGTGTGTGTGTGTGTGTGTGTGTGTGTGTGTGTGTGTGTGTGTGTGTGTGTGTATATTTCATGCTGAGGACATGCTACTCCTGCCATGGATAACAGTCTGAAGAGTAAATATCAAAACAGCATGGGCAACTCAGGACATTTCACTGGGGCTACACTGGTGTGACCACAGTACAACAAATGAAACACTAGAGCAACTGCAGAGACGCACGCTGAATGAACAGCATGGAAGTTACACGCACTGTGTACTAACTCTAAAACCGAAACAAGAAATATTTTGTAAAGGGGGGAAAATCTCTCTGCTCTAAATCTGAAACAAGAAAAAAATAACTGTCACTGGTCCCTTACAAACCATTTCTAAAGTTCAGATGAATTCCTGCGACTGAAAGTTGTAGGCGGGTAGAAGCCGAGCAGCGTCTGTGTGCGTCTTTGTGTGTTGCGGGGTCTCATTATGGGCCACTACAGATGCTTGCTGACATATTGTGGCATTGGCACAGACAGAGGGCTTGTACTTGTTGTGTTAACACTGGTGGAGCACAATAATCTCCTACTTGTAAAGCAGGTATCGTCCGGACAAAAACATGATTGTCTACATGCTAATGAGGCAGGGGAGGGGCTGGAAATAGATTTAGGGAGAGACTGTGTGGGTCTGGGGCTAGTGAGGGAGAGGGAGAGGGAGAGGGAGGGTGAGATGGAGGGATGGAGGGAGGGAGGGAGGGAGGGAGGGAGAGAGAGGGCAAGGGGTTTGTTTTCTTGCATCACTGAGCACTGGAGAGTTGCCTTAAATCGTCACAATACAAATTAGCCCTGCCCAAAGAAAGGAAGCAGAAAAAAAATACAACAGATGACAAGCCTGAAGATTTAAGTCGCGCACAATAGTTTTTTTTCTATCTTCTGTACTCGAAAACCCCTTCAAACACACACAAATGGACACACAGACACACACAAATGGCCAAACACGCATACACAAATGGCCAAACACACGCACACACACACACACACACAGACACACACAGACACACACATAAAAGCTAGTTCCCCAGATCCCCCACATTAAGAGTGGAATGGAGAAAGAGAAAAACAGAAGTGTTGGTCCTCTCTAATGAAGCACACTAAGATGCGAGTCAATAGAGCAATTCATTAACAAATCAAAGTCCCTCTGGAGGCTGACTGGCAGGCTAGCCGTGTTTGTGAAAGGCCTCCCTGAGAATGGGCGCCCATATGCTCTGGGTCAGGGTGGCGCCCTGCGCCGCGCCGTTTACCATTCAGCCGACACACACGGCCGTTAAGGTCACCGCTATCTGACGCGCCCCCAGCACACACACACACACACACAGACACACAACAGAATTTCCATATGGTCCGTGAAAATACATGCGCTTTGCTGTGCCGCCACTTCCCACGGTCCTCCTCCTACTCCCCCCCCCCCCCCCCCTACACATCATGAGCCCTGCAGCCCTGCAGCCCTCCAACCACAGCTTAAAGAAAGAGCTTGAGATGGACGTGTAGGGCTGAGGGTGTTAGACACCCCATAAAGTCAAGTGCTCTTCACTGTGAGAACGTCATTCCAATTTAAGGCACGTCGCCTTAAGTTACTCTCTTTCTGCTTTTTTTCATTTAGTTTTTTTCACTGAGCTCCTCCCACTGTTATGACCCGCTTCCTCTTCCTTCTACTGTCATATCAACACTACTTCCCCCCCAAACATAATGCACCTTTCACATGGCAGTCCACAAGACGTGAGGGCAGTGCAGATGACTGCCTGTGAGTTAAAAGCCCTTTGAGGCCGCGATGACCCGCTGAAGAGGATTGCGCGTCTAGGGCCCTCCACATGACTCTTTCAAATCCTCCCAAATAAAGCCCTTTACGGGCTGAGAGTGGCCCCTCAGACGCGGCGCTACAGAGCCCCCTGAAAAGCCCAACATGATTGTCATGGATATTACACAACGCAGGCAACAACAGGCCGCGAAGACAAGTGTCGACGGTGAACAAAACTCACACTTTTTTTTTCGCAAGCTGGGGCCAGATAATGTTGACAGGCTGCTGAATGGGCTGTTTAACCCTTTGAAAGTGAACAGGGTGGGGGTGGGGGTATAAAAATAGGGGGGGGGGGGGGCAGAAAAGACAAACACATTCTGATAGACTTTATACCCACTGGGACACTAAAAAGTACACTAAGCCCTGACGGAGGAGCCCACGAGAGAGAGGGAGAGAGCGGGAGGGAGAAAAAAAAAATTAAAACGAGTTTGGAGGAGTGGGAATGGGTTCTTCCCCAGATCTCATCAGGCCAATGCCTCTTCCATTTCCAAGCTCTGCAGCTCCTGCTCTGAAAACAAGAAATGATTGATCGAAACTCTCGGACTACAATACCAATTCTTAGAGGGTTCACCTTCAGCATTGGTGGCAATGTTTTTTCATCAGAGAGACAACACATGCAGGAATGTCGATCTAACCTGTAGTGTGTGTGTGTGTGTGTGTGTGTGTGTGTGTGTGTGTGTGTGTGTGTGTGTGTGTGTGTGTGTGTGTCTTGAGGGGGGTGGTTCCATCTTAAACTGCAGAGGTGGCGTTTAAAAATGTCATTTAAAATGGTAATGGGGGGAAATGCAAATGCCTTCACTTGGTAATTAAACTTTGCTCTAAAACAGATATTGCTCTGGCTGATTTAAAAGTGGGGCATGTGACAATTACGAGGCTGTTAATTGCGAAACTGCTCAGCATTGCTAATTGTTCTGCAGACGAGGGAAATGAGTTGTTGGCACAGGCACTTTATCAACGTGACGAGCTCCACCGTCGTGGAGCCGAGCGGCATCACCTGTGTGCAGCCATCCCTTCTCTTCGCCTCGCCAATGATCCATGCCCAGCCAGGCTGGCTCTCTCCTCTGTGGAACGAAAAATACCAGGAGGCCTCGTCCACAGCTCCAGCACAAGCAAACGGCAATGACTGAAGAAAGGAGAGTAAACAAGTAAGACGGTTGAGACCTGGATGTATATTGTGATTCTGGATTGAAGGCGCTCTCTCATTGTTTTCTGCAAGTGTATTTGAGGCTGGTTTTGATAGTGTGTAGCGTGATGATGGTAAAACCACCATGTTGGACTGGTATAGTTCAAATATTACACAGACAATTCTCAGCACCAGAGATACAGTTTTGAGACCCTTTTGTGAATCCTTTGAAAGTCTAGTATGAAAGGGGATCTGTTGACTTTGTCTGTCAAGCATGTCTGTTATAGATGAGAGGCACTGAAGGATGCCTCAAACCCTCGAAAATCAGTAGGGTTTTTCAGAAATGCTTAGCGCAGCTGAAGTGATGTCGTCTTTTCCCCAGTGCCTTCCTTTTTCTATTTGGAGACAAAAGACTAAAAGTTCCCCAGAAGAGTTGCGCCCTCTTGAAGGTAATCATGAACTTTTTGGAAAAAGAGAAAAGAAAAGAAAAAAAAAGAAAAGAAAAGAAAAAAAAACAGTTGTCTCGAGCGGGGAGGAATGTGCTTAGTTCAGCTCTTTCCCTGTCACCTGGTGCAGTTTGGAGCTGGAGGAGACACGCAGTCGCCATGGTGAGACAGTGTGTTAGTGTTTGTGTCAGGGAGAGTGTCAGCGGGAGGCCTGTGACAGTTGGGATGTGAAGAGCATTGAGATGTCCTTGTCGGAGAGCAAGGAGGAGAGAGAGAGAGTACTGTTATAGCCATAGACACTGCCAATTACACCTCCAGCATGCTGATACCTCCTCAAGATGAGGAGAGGTGGCTGGAAGGAGAGTGGGAATAACAATAAAGGGGAATATTAAACACAGATATAGGTGTTTGTGCGCTAGATGGACATTAATATGTTTATGTATGCACCTCCCATGGATTTCACTGCAATATCTAATAATTCCCCAATGAGTAGTCAACCTAATATCCATGGCAGTGGTTTACATATACATACATACATTGAAGTCCATCTATCTATAGTACCATAGTAAGTGAGGTTGGTACACTGAATCCTCCAGCTGTTTATAGGAGTTATTTGTTGAACTTTTACATGAATTATTTAACTGTCAACCCTCCACCCAAAAAAATAAAAAATAAAATTAGCCAGGTAACTAATAAGGCTGTCTGGCGACATACTGCAGCAGTCACAATACGCCATGTGACAGACACATATTGCAGACATTTCTATATAAATAAAAGTACAGCATAATAATTTGGGGGTTGTTTACAGTTATAAGTATACCTGTATGTGGAATGGCTTCGATACAGAAAAGTTTTGACAGTGGGCTTCAGCTGAGCAGTAACACTCCTTATTTCTTTGTCATTATCAACAAACACAGACAGCGCGTGAAAGAGAGAGGGATAGAGAAAGAGTATTAGAGATAGAGAGAGAGGGAGAGAGAGAAACATACGAGGAGTCCCTGACTGCCTGGTCAACACAGGTGGCAGATTCACAGGAAACAGATCTAATTATGCTCACGGTAACAATGCTTTGTCCTTACAGCAGCTGACATAGATGTTGACAAAGGCCGCCACTGCATTCTAATCAGGAAACAAAATGCTGGGAAGAGCCCCAGAGCCCTGCAGGTGGATCATTAACAAGGCACCTCAGATGAGGCAGTGGAGGACGAGGACGAGGACGAGGACGAGGAGGGGGGGGGGATGAGGACGTGCACGACACTCAGGGAGAGAGTGGACAGTCCACCTAGGATATGGGAGTCCATAGAGGGGGGGACTGAGGCGGAGGAGGAGGTGGTGGTGGTGGTGGCCAGGGTTTCTATCTGACAGCCCCTGTGACGCCCGGTGCCGCAGCCGCTGCCGCCACCTCCGCCTGCCCACCACCAGCGCGGTCTTAACGAGGAGCCTGACAGTGTGCAGCTGGGGCCTGCCTAACGAAGACGGGCCCTGCTCTGACGAGCGGGGACATTAGCGCCCGCGTGCGTCTGTCTCATTAGAATGCATCAACTCACCTTGATTTCCATCCTGTGCAAGAAGAAGAAAAAAAAAGGCCCCCTCCCCACCCAACTCACCCCTCTCCTCACTCTCCCACTTCACCCCCACCACCCCTGACAGCTCGGCACCCCACCAGCCAATTGGGAGAAGGCTGGCCCGCCGGTGGGATGATGGCGACGGTGTTGCGTCAGGCAACCCGCCTGCCACCGACGTCAGCTGAGGCGCTTGGCATTACCTGGGCAACGGCGGAGGGCAGAGGTCAAATGTGAGTGCGATCTTAGCCTCGGCAACGGATCGGGACGGGCCTTGTTAGTGCCTTCTGACAACAGAGGAGCTGCGCTACATCATCACAGTAATGAGACGTGCCACATGTTCGTCACTAAATAATAGCCCCCGTCTCCGCCTGTCTGTCTCTCTCTTACATCATTATGTAGGATTCTCATTCAGGACAGCGGCACTTTTTTTTTAAAACACCCGTTCCAACAGAACTATCAGAACACCCCCCAACCCACCCATCTCTCCTACCTCTCAAAGCTAACAGGTTTAAAAAATGCACATTCTGTCAATTTTACTGATTGCAATTGGCAAGTCAGAGAGAGAGAGAAAGCAAGCTAGAGAGCGTGTGAGAGAGAGAGAGAGAGAGAGAGAGAAAAAAGTGCCACCAGATTTTTTTACCCAAACTCAGGTGTCAGGGCTTTTGCTATGCGTAACACCAAATGGGGTTCCCACACAGATCATTTGGAGGGCCTCAGAGCCACAGAGGAGGAACACTAATAGGGCTGGGGAGGCAGGCTGGCTAGAGAGGCCTCACTGGAGCGCGGCGTGTGAGCGGGATACTCTATCAGCCCCCCTCTGGTCTCTGGAGCTCAGCGCAGGGCCAGATGAATAGGATGATGAAGTACAGGTCACATGTCTATGTGATCTAGTGATAACGATGGGGGGCTGGAGAAATAATCTATCAGTCATAATCCGCCACTCTAGAGACATCGCCTGAGTGAGTGAGTAAGAGAGTGTGTGAGTGAGTGAGAGTGTGTGAGTGTGTGTGTGTGTGCTCAGGGAGAGGAGAGAAGAGCAAATCAACATATTCACAAGCCCCTTTCATTACACCAATAATGGGGGAACTACTGGGGGTGCCTTGAGCCAAAATGGCGTCTGGGTGAGCTGCATGGAAAAAATGAATCATTCTTTGTGCCTAACTGCACTGGCTCTAGGAAATATGGGAGTAGGTTTTGCTAATTTTTTTGTGGGGCTGGCACCAATAAAATGTAGCTTGTTTTTTTGTCTTAGGATCTTAAACAAGATTAGAGCAGCTTTTGGATGAGTGGAGGAAGAGATATATAGCAGGTAGAGAGCGCCGTTACAGTACCGTGGTGCAGTTTGTGGTTCCGCCATGTACCGTAGACTACAGAACCCTCATTTGCATAAATACACATATGTAAATGAGACAGTGTCTCTGTAGGACATGGGGAAAGAGATATCCTCATGATCACGAGACCGCCCCCCACCCCATGACCCACCCAAAAATAAATAAAAAACACCCCCCAGCCACTTCCTATCCATGTTGCAGTAATCAGGACATGTCTGGATGTTAGCTGATTGCAGTCAAGCTGTTGGCCCTCTTCGACGCAGCCACTGTTTCAGCCCTATGAAAGGCTCCCGCCGAATGAGAAAAATAACATCCTAAATGATTGTTTATAGTGGAAATAAGGAGCGGCTTTTTGGCTGGTGGGAGACACGCATGTGCCAATGACGACATTGTTTGCACACAGCATGAAAAAACACATAGTGCAGGGAACAAAGCACCGACGGAGATCTGATCATCTTTTATTCATTATATAAACAGCAGCTCTGAGCAAAGAAAGAGAGAACCGGGGGCCCGGTCAGTGACTGATCCGGTTTGGCTTCGTTAGACGTAATATTGCTCTGTTTAAGCTATCCGTCAGCCCTACACCTTATGTGACAGGCCGCTGTAATGTGAATTGAAGGAAGTTCAAATGGGCCTGTTGGGGTGGTGGCCTCGTTCAAGGTCAAGCCAGAGATATCGGCTAAAAAGGCAATCCCGACACGGTGGTCTGTGTAATTTAATCTATATTTGTGATATTGGTTTGAACAGTATTTGGAAAATCTAATTGAAGCCCCTTCTATCTGATAATCCCGGCCAAAGCAAATTAGCCCAGAGCGCACACACACACACACACAGGCGCAGACACACACACACACACAAACGCACACAGCTGATCTTCTCTGTCTCACTCAGATGCTGCTGACTCAATTATCATCATCAGAGCAAGAGCAAGCACTGTGTCAATCTGTTGCCTGGGATGAGCTGATTGCAAGTGTTCGGGTTATTATCTCTGAGATCTCTCGTCAGGATCACTCTGAAGCATAAGACCTGAATTAGACTTTATAATTGCAGACAGATCAGTCAGAATAATGATACTGTGATCTCAACAATGTAGACAAATGTATTTATGCATTTTATCAATATGGTATAAATCTCTTTGATTGTAAATAGATAATATATCTATTGTTGTAATATGTCTTTTAAAATGCATTAATAACTGCTAAAGTGTTTGGCTACTATGATGTCAAACTGAAGTGTATCAACGCACTTTGTTGCATATCCATCCCTTGAGGGACAGCTGCTTTGCCCTACCTGATAAATAAATGTCAATCAAAGTGAAGAGGGCATTGTCTGACAAGCAAGAATAGTTTATTCAAATGTGAGAGGCTGGTCGAGGGTGAACGACAGTTAGTATTTGAATACATAATATATATATGTATAAAGCTAGCCAAGAATCTTGACCTTTTTTTCACTAGCAATTCTCTCCTTCCCAGCCTGGTCGTTCTTTTTTTTATTCTCTCCCTCGCTTTCTCTTTGTGTGTATGTTTATTCTACCCTTTTCTCTCAGCTTTTTTGATACACATTACCCCATGCAAAGGATGTTCAATAATTGCCTCTCTCTCCATCTGTGACTTTTTTCTGTCTGACACACACACTCTCTACTTTACCCCCTCTCTCTCTCTCTCTTTCTCTTTCTCTCTCTCTCTCTCTCTCTCTATCTCTCTTCCTCCTTGGTGGCTCTGGCGAGGTAGGTCACTTTGGGTGGGTGTGTGGGTGGTGGTGAAGGGATGCGGGGGGTTGCCGGGAGAATCTCATCCCTGCCTCCCGTGGCCCTGGCAACGGCTCTTAATTAACCACCCAGGTATTCCCGCTCCTCACGGCCCAGTGCCCGGCCGTCCATATGGCTGGACCGCTGCCGTGGCGATAATCGCCAAGGGAAACACTGCATCAAAAAGAGCTCACCCGACATAAAGCTTGTGTAAATTATTTTTAATGGTTCCCTTCTGGCATGGGGGTTGCATGGGGGGAGGGGGGGGTGGAGGGGTGGGGGTGCGCTGCGTGTTTGTCATTTAAAAAAATGGCCAGCTTGGCGATTTATTCGTCCTTGACCCGTCTTTTCCACGCACTCGCCCTCTGCCTGCTGCACTGACCCGTCTGCCTCTTGTCTATGAATTAGATACAAAGCCATTAGCACTACGAGCAGGCCTCCGCTGCACTCACCCTCAGGCCTACTATAGGAGTGTGTGTGTGTGTGTGTGTGTGTGTGTGTGTGTGTGTGTGTGTGTGTGTGTGTGTCTTTGTATGTGTGTATGCACACGTGGGAGAGAGAGTGAGAGAGAGAGTGAGTGAGAAAGAGAGAGAGAGAGAACAAGGTAATATGTGCGTGAGAGAATTGAGGTCCATGATATGCAATATTGTGCCTGGTTCTGTTATTCCGTGGTTCTTGTAGCACTTCTCTGTTACAGAGTCAGCATCTTATACTGACCCCTAGCTAACTTGAAAACATACATTAAAAGAACATAGAAGATCAAAGGCAAAGGACAAAGCAGAATTTCCCAAATGTCTCCAAAGTTGAAGCAATTGAAGTATTTCTGTATGATTTGTGTATAATTTCAGTGTGTGAAAAATGTGCAGATCTATAGATGCATCAGTCATCCTTCCTCTCTCATATATATATTCTAGAGAAGACCTAATGTCCAAGGCGTTAACAGAATCCATGAACACAGGGCTAGTGCCTAAGCTACACCCTAACAAGGAACGCCTTCAGGCTTAGGGTCTTTTCCTTCGCTGGGCTTTACCGCAGCCAGTTGGGCCTATGAAAGCAGCCTGGATTGCTTATTCAATCATTAGGAGAGCCACCAGTTTGGCCCCAGTCTATAATTATCCAATTTGTTGTTTAAATAGATGCTTTTATTCCCCTTTCAAGGGAATAGGCACCAGCATTCCTACAAAGGTTGACAATTGTGATGAAATTACTTCCATGCCAAGCTCTCTCTCTCCCTCTCTCTCTCTCTCTCTCTCTCTAAGTATGGACTGCTGATAGTCCCTTGAGGGGCAAAGGGAGGATAAGGTAGCGGCCCAGGCCTGTGTTATTTTTGACCATGGGCTTGTTCGAGGATGTTGTTGTGCGCAGCTGACCGGTAGCAATGGGGGCCACCGCAAAAGGCTGCGACCGCTGGTCCCTGTCTGCGCCAGCCAACAACCCCTCCTACCCACCCACCTCCCCTGTTGGGCAAACCCCCACCCCCAAACCTTCAAGCCCCTTGCAATCTCTGGTCCAATCATGGCATGTCAGGAACCCCGGGACGTTTCCGTGCCTGACGCCCGCTGTGGTGCTTGGGCCCCGGCCGTCACACTGTGTTTTTTTAAGGAAGTCAGGAGCAATCTGGTCAGAGTGACCCCACATCTGCCCCGCTAATGAGAGCGCTGGACGCTGGCCCAACTCACCTCCCTGGACCTGTCCTCACCCTGCACGTCCTCCTGAGGAGCTGCTGGACAAACACACACACACACTCACACACACACACACACACACACTCACACTCACACACACGTACACTCACACCTGCGGCACAATAAGACATAAAAATATGTATAAATACACACAAACAAAGATACACCCACAAGTACTCACACATACACCCACACAAACATATACTGCTACTATATATATACTGCAGAATTTTAGACACCTTACTAACAAACAAAAAGTAGACACTACACACTTTTGCACACTCACATATACAGTATGTTCTTCAAAAATACTGTTCATGCAACATGCAATATGTTCACACAGGGGCTAAGCAAATTCATATCAATGAAGTTGCAACTTTGCATACTTTTCCCCAAAAACCAATGCACACAATCCACCCCCCACCTCACACACATAAACACAGATGCACACACACACACACAGTAAAAACTCCTAATCTTCAGGGTGCCCATCCTCCCTAAAGATCTGTGGCCACAGCACTGCCAACATATTCAGGAACCTGCTCAGAGACATAATGGGTTTGTTGATGCCGGGTGTACCGCCCCGCTCAACGCACTTATGCAGAAATGAAAGCCTAATTGCCACTATAGATTCTGTGCATAAGAAAAAAACAAGCAGGCAGCCATGCATTAAACCACACAATCCCCTCCTCTCCTCAGGACCCTTACTGTCATTATGGGGATATATTTTTATAGTGTTTTCTAAAAGGCAACAGAAATGAATCACGCTATAAGAGCGGCGGCTCCCCCTGCTAAAGTCTGTGTGTGTGTGTGTGTGGGTGTGGGTGTGTGCGTGTGGGTGTGTGTGTGCGCTTGCTTAATGTACCTGCATTCTGAAATGGCTCCAAATCGCTTGATTGGCTGTTATTGCTCTTGCAGGCCAATAACAGCTGAATGAAAGTTAAACACGGAAAGCTCATTTGCGTCTTTAATGACCCACACAATGACAGAGGGAGTGAGATATTTGCGGGGCCGCATACCGGCGCGCTCCAATCGGGGTGCTGCAATGCCTCCACAACGATAAATTAAAAGTGCAGCTGCCATTTTAACGCCCCAGGAAAAGAACACGGCGCGTGTTGCCAGCACTAGGGAATCCCTCAAACTCGGCACCAAACTCCCCCCCCCCCCCCCCCCCCCCCACACACACACACACACACACACACACACACACACACACACACACACACACACACACACATGCCTATAGCGCTCTACTGGGACATCCACTATAATGTATCATCTATCTTGTGAAATATGTCATGTTTGTTTGAGAAATGTGACATTTAGTTATCGTTATGCTAACGACTAACTTCTGACAACTTCGGCTTCAAGGCCGCTTTTCAGCTGCAAGGCCTTTGTATTACAGCAGTACGCAGTGCAACTCAACTGGCCTGCATTCTTTGGAGGTGCATTTTCTCTCTTGCCCTTCCTTCGGCTGGGGGAAATCCTGGGGTGATATGACCCTAGGATAGCTGGCAGGGTAAATGTTTAGCTCTCTCACATGTCTAGTAAAACACACATGCAGGGCCCATGGCTTCCTGAGCTGACCGTCTCCCCGCGTCCCCCAGAGCCCCGACTCACACAGGACACAGAACCACAGGCTGCAGGGGTCAGCCCCATCCAAACAAATAAAGAGCCATAGGCTCCCCTTTGTAGTCCTCTCAGGCACCAGTCCTCCAGCTGAGAGAAAGAGAGAGAGAGAGGGGGAGAGAGAAAGAGTGGCGGGGTGTGTTGGGTGGTGGTGGGGGTGGTGGACAGAATGTGACGCCAGCGTGCGGATTGAGGACACATTTGCGGTCGCAGCAAATACTAGGGACCATGTTTGCGAGTTGTTTGCGTCTCCAGCCATAACAGCTATTAAATTTGGCGTCTCCGTGTGCGAGCAGCTGGACCAAACAAACTGCTCGGTGTCAGCGTTCCAAAGCATTGTTCTACTCACCCCCGTCGCGATGCACGGCTGGACAAATGGTGGAAAACTGAGACCCAAAAACATAGCTGTTACACGGAGGGCAGCGTGCAACACAATAGCTTGGAAAGAGAAGCAAAGACATGGAATTACTAAAATTACACAGAGGGCTTTTTTAATGGATGTGTGCTTAGCCAGTGCCTAAGTGGTCTCTGTCTACACTTCAAACCCCCATCCGCCCACCCCTGGTTCTCTCTCCTCATAAGTGTCGCGTTGTCATATTCTTACCACTGTGCAAATTTTACACTTCGCGTTGGTTCCATGACACGAGAGCCATGTCGAATGGCGTAAATAGCGTGGGCACTTTGAGCCCGTCAATCCGGCGACATCAGAGACAAAGAGAGAGAGAGAGAGAGAGAGGGAGAGACGCTCTTTAAACTCTCCTCAAGCTCTAGACCACCTCGTGGAGCCATGCCACTATTCTGATTGCTAATTAGTATCGAAAAATAGCCGGCCTGATGCAGGAGCCATGGAGGATATTCAGCAAAGAAACGCTCAACTCCCAGACGGGCATTTATTTTCCTTTTTTTTTTGTCTCTTGTTTTGTGACTCCTTTCAAAGGATGCCAGCGCACATATGCGAGAACGCCTCTGGATGGTGTTACGCTACTGTGGCAACAGTACAGTTTTCCTCAATGTCATGTTTGCGGAATTGCGAGCATATGATGTTCATTTGCTGATTGACACAATGGCCCACCCTCAAAGAACACTGATCTGGGTTCACAATTTTCAGTCGATGGGGCTTTGTTTACTGTGATCCACTTTGCCTCTTAATACAGTTTCTGATCCAACCAGAGACAATCATGGCAAGTTAATCACTCCCGCTTGTACCAACACAAATACAAATGTCAAAGTGATCAGGGAGAGCTATGTATTGTTATGAAATGGCAGAGCCACGACGACAAAAAAAACTAAACACTGAACCAGTATTGACATCGCGGTGACATATGGTCTAAATACAGAATGGCAAGCCTATCTAGCAAATTAGATCTGTGTTTGGCGAAGGTCAAGAGTCAAAGGGCCTCTCTTGTTTGTTCATTTACAGTGTCCACAGTGCCAACAGACCTCATTCACCTCTGGTCTGTTTGCCTCGACCCCTGCCCAATATTTCCACCTAAGTTGGTAGTACCTGTCAATAACCTGTCTCATGGGAGAGTGTGTGTGTGTGTGTCATGTGTAGAGATGGGCATTTCAAACAAAAATAGCAGTATAATAACAGTCACTGGCAACTATTCTACTACTGAAAATCATGATTTATCCCTAGTCATGTGCATGTGCATATATTCATGACTGCATGTGTGTCTGTGTGTGTGCATGTGTGCATGTGTGTGTGTGTGTGTGTGTGTGTGTGCCTATGTGTCCATGCCAGTCATTCCCGACCCAATACATCCTTTACATGGCTTTTTGGCCTAATTAAGAAATATGAGGAGATGTAAGGCAGCTGAAAAGAGCACCCTGTTGACCTTCTCATGGCTACACAGGGTGGGGGGGTGGGGGTTGCAGGCCTGTCGGCGCAGGCCCCGGCCTGTCAGCGTAAAGACATTTCTAACGAGAACAATCGAGCGGCGCCCAGGCCGACAGCTCCCAGATCCACCTCATAATTGGTTCCATTAAGCCTTTAAAGGCCGGCTCTCACGTTGGCAAAGCAACGTCCATTCTCCCCACTTCTCTGAGTCCCTGAAAACCACACACACACACATACACACGTACACACACCACACACGCATTTGTGCTAATTTAGCCAGATTAAATGAAGCCTGCAGCGACTCCATTTCGGCGACACAGAGAAATATAATTTTCAGCAATGGCTTGTGTAATCTAAAATTAGGCCTGAGACCCCGGAGAGGCAGGAAAGGTGAGAGGGCATCGGAGAGAAACAGAGACACGAGGGAGACAGAGAGAGAGAGAGAGAGAGAGAGAGAGAGGGTGTGGACAGGACGGAAAAGAAAGTGAGAAAGAGAGAGGGATTTAGCTTCTCTAACCTCTACATTCTTCTGTGCCTGAACGAAGAGGTGGAACACACTTCCCATGACTGTACATTGGCAACCCTACACAACCCTGCCCCGCCACAGGATACTGGAACAGGCTCTGAGGTCATTTGCCCACACATTGCTCACTGACAAAGACAAAAAAAATAATAAACAACATCCCACGCAGGCAATGCGTTTGGCTGCTCTTGCACCATAAACAAAGGGGAAAATGGCCTCACAATGACAGTGCTTACAGACTCGGTTTCTTATTTGTACAATGGCATGCGTCCTGTGCAGCTGAAGCACTCCGCTCCATTCATGTTTCGTGCACAAGAATAAAAGGCATCACTGGTCGCAGTTCCATGTTCACAAACAATGAAAATGAAAAAGAAACTACGGGCAGGAATATTTTACACACGCCTTCATTAACATCAAACGCTTCAACACAGCCATTGACAACAAACAGTAACCCACCAGCAGGTTTACAACTGTCATCACAAGCACAGGTCCTAATTATACTGTTTTGAAGCGACACTTCCTTAAAACACAGTTGCGTCGGAGGGTACTAGGCTTACTGGAAGTGCAACGATGGGAGGCTGTGAAACTGGCTCTTTAGAAATAAGGCCCAGCCTCTCCATCCTGACCAAAGCAAATGCCTCTGATGATGGTGACTGATAAATCACCCCATGCCTTAAAGCAAATAGTGTAGCCAGTTTAACAGTTCCTAACAAACAAACAAACACACACACACACACGGTATATAACGGGAAATAAATATTGGCCTCCGTAGGGGCTCTTTATCTTGCTGGCTGCCATAATAAAATGCTATATGCCCTTTGTTGCTAACAGCTAGGAAAAATGTGTCTCTTTTAAAAGCTGCCCGTTTAATATTCATCAGCTCCCTATTAGAATATATGCACAGACAAATTGTCAGAACCATGTGATTTATCCCTGTTTAAATTTAGTGCCACAAACCGAAGCGGGGGAAATTCATTATTGCTTGGCGCAGTTTTCCCCACAAACAAAAATATTTTATTGCAACAGGAGCCCTGAATGAGTGCCGGCTTTATGCGAGGCAGCTTTTTTTTTATTTTGCTAAAAGCTGTGTCTTTCTCTCCAACACACCTCATCCATTTGATGGAAAATTCAAACGGAGGGTAAGCATTTGTGTGTGTATGTGTGTGTGTGTGTGTGTGTGTGTATGTGTGTATGTGTGTGTGTGTGTGTATGGGGGGGCTTTCGCTGGCACCTCATCCTGCCTCTCTTGGAGCTTTTGTTTTGCCGTGCCGCCTTGTTCCACACACATCAAAGAGCCTCCCAGTCCCTCCTATGGCTTACTTCTGATGGCCTGTTTGACGTCACGCCATTGTTGTGTCAACTCTGCATTTGGATGGCGTTCACTTTTGGCTTCAGAGTTATTTTAACTTCTTCATTTCATGGAAGCATGCACCGAAAACTATTATGGGGCCATTTCCTCACTGACAAAGACTGACAAAGGCATATCAAAGTCCAATTGCTTTGATGAAAGTTTGATGAAATATAATAGACAAATGTCATCATTCTGCGATATCTGATGTGGCGGTTTATGATTAAAAAAAAACACCTAATAAAGTCTGTCTGGAAATGTCCTAAAAGGGTCTGTGATCATGGGCGAGAGTGGAAGTATAAAGCGGAGAGTTTAAAAGTTCATGTTTTAGTAGTCCGAACCTCAGCGCCCGGAGGTAGGCGGATGCTTCGTTAATCTAGATGACTGTTTCACAGGGCCAGCCCGCCCGCTTCTGTTGTGTGGCCCTGATTTATCCCCGTACTTCATAATCAAGTATTTGTTTATAGTTCAGACATAAAAACAATCATGATAATAATGCATGATGGATAGCACTGCAGGCTGATATTTATTCGCCCATAAAAACTCGGAAAAAAGTCATCAGGATCCATTCTCCCTGACGGCATTCCGGGAAGGTCATCTACTCACGAGGAGAAACAAGCTACCCTACCTCCTGCCCTCCACCCCCTCACCCCCACCCTACCTCACACACCCCAATCCAAGCACCGACGCTTGATTTGTTTGACTGCTTTGAATAGCCGATGAACCCGTCAAGCCCAAAGTCTTGTTAAAATTTTAATAAACATCTCAGAGGCCTATCAACTGGAAGTGAATTATGCAGGCCGCCATTTGGGCCAGCGCGGCTCAGAGCTGAGCGGGGCAATCATGTTTGACAATGTGCAGTGCAAACCTCTCAATCAGAGTACAGTCTTATTTCCAGACCGCATTAAACACAGGCTCCATTCCACGTGTGTCAGGTGAATTTATAAAGAAGGGAATATTATTGGATCCATTTTAATGCCACTCAATGCTGCCACCCCCCACCACCAACCTCCACCAGCACGCACACAAGCCTGCCAACACCCCCGTGATTCTCATAAATATGTTGGCATTATATGCATGGTGGTCCACTTCATTCACGTGCCCTCATAACTGAGGAGGAGGTGTGAGGAGCTTCAAAGCTGAGATGTGATGGTGATTGTGCTGCCGTCACTCACTTTCCACAATCCCTTCAAAACATGGATGGGGAAGTGTGTGTTTAAAGAGAAAATAGAATAAGAGAGAGATGGCTTATTAATTTACTTTCACAGCAGAACCGAATTGAACATGACTGTGAGTAAAAATTTGCGATGCGAGACATCAAAATGCAATTCCTTTGGTTTTATGATTTGGTGGTGGTGGTGGTGGTATGTGTAGGGGATAGAAGGGGTTGTCTAAAGTACTCTATTTTATCTGACAAGAAGCTTCTCTTTTGTTTGTTATCTACACTACTCACAACCACAGTAAATATTGCTTTGAAGAGTGCTATTTTTATTTACTACATTCTTCAACACAAAGCCATTGTCAAATGCAACCACACACGCTCAATCATCTCAACAAAAGAAAACAGTGTTGTGATTGATGCCATTAAGATCCGAACACGAAACAAAACAAACATGAAAAGCGAGTGTTGAAATTTTACACAGTCGTGTGTTGTTTGCCTTGGTTTATTGACTACTAATAATATTTGCATTGACTGGGAGTGTAGTGGAGTTGTGTCTGTGTTGTCAGACTGCCCTGTCTGGTTCCTTGGCTCCTCTTTTCACCGTGTTGTGTGTACACTGATTATCTTGCATCGCTTCCCCCTGTCCTGGCCGTTTGCGTGCACCGTGTCGTGGCGTCGTGCTATGACTGTTATGTCACTAAAACCGGTCATGTTGCAGCAGATTTTATGAAGCTGGAATGAATGTTGACCTTGAGTCTTTCATCCATTCATTTTGTCAGGATACACATATGCACGCACATACACACACACACACACACACACACAAGCATGCATGCACGCACAAGCAGGCACAATATTCTCGACAGCTTTCAAAATGCAATGTTTGGGTCAAGCCGACTTGCTCTTCTAAGTAATTTATAATGTGCTTTACTCCAGTGTATTGCACAATCTCATTATCATTAGATTTTTGCATATTTAACAACAGTTTTTAATTAGAGGGTATTTTATTATTCATGCACATAATTTCAGGCAAGCTTTCACTGCTGCTTTTCACCATGAAGACACAGACTGTCTAAAAAAAAAGAGAAACGCATGTATATGCATTCTAAAATACGCAAAAACATATATAGGCTTCTGGTCTTTAACTGGCAAGTGATTCAACTCTCCACCGTCTAGTAATGGCTCTTTTAATTTAGCTAATAGCTATGTTGTGCACCTTCATGCATTCGCTAGATTCCATGCGGTAGGAGCTGTCTCTTGACGCCCGGGCCGCTAGCAGTGGTGTGTGCCTGGCTCTCTTACGTTAGCACGCGGCACGGTTGCCGAGGGTTCGGCTCCTTGATGTATTATTAAAATTGGAAATGGACTCCTGGGACGGTATCTAGTTATGTGCTTTCATTTGCTGAATAAACCAGGCGTTGTTTTCATCTTTCCTCATGATTGTTAATGGCGCTGCTGATGAGAGGGGTGTGTTTGTGAGTGTGTATGCATATGTGTGTGTGTGTGTGTGTGTGTGTGTGTGTGTGCGTTCTTTCCGTCTCTGCCTTTATCACAGAGCCCCTCTTATTATGCAGGCCAAATAGCCAAGCTGCTGATTTTGTTTCAGGTTTTCAATTAGTCATTTGACTGAGCACATCTGTTACTGGCTGGGGCCCAGACTCTGGACAGGCCCCAGTCACCTGCTCACGGGCGCTCAGGCGTGGCAGCGGGAGGGCCTGCCAGGGCCCGCCGGGGGCCCTCTGTCAGGATTCTCCGACAGCAGAGCAGAGAGCAAATCACTTCCATGAAGAAACTCCAGTGAAGTGCTGTGCGCTGGGTTGTGTTTTTTTTTTTTGTGCCACTGAATGTTGCTGACTTTCGCTCAGTGTGTATTAAATATTAAATTCAGTGTCAGGGATCCCAGGCCAGAGTCGCTGTGAATGTCTCTTTAGTGCATAACTATCCACATGTGAACACACATATGGAAAGAGCTCAAAAGCTTACACTTAGTGCTCTGGTGCCTGCAGTGATGATATTGTATTTCCGGGCATGTCCTTGATATTTGTGTACAGAAAAACAGACCTCAGGAAGTGTGCTATCATTAAATTCGCCTTTGTTTACTAATATTACAGTATCATGGACTGTGACGTCTTGTTTTCTTTTGTTCCTTTTAGGTGTTTTATTAGTATAAGATGTGCTTAAACACAGATATGTAATCCAAAGCACTTCTCTTCCTGTTGTGTTGGTCTGCTAAATGCAGACGTGCTGTCTGAGGCGCCTGCACTGATCCTCCATGCTGCAGGCGCATGTCCATGCATATGTCTACCATATTATGCTGTCAATTACTATAACAAATACCAACAAAATCAACTTTACATAAAGCTTTCAGACACATAATGTGCCCATGAAATATTCATGTCAAAGGAGTAATTATACTGGTCTTCAAGAGTCACTTGCCTCTATTTTTACCCAGTATTTTTTCCTGAGCTACAGCAGTTGTTTCTCCCATATCAGCAGAACAATAGCGCAGAGACTTTAACACAACGTCATTTTTTGAGTCATTCGAATGTTTCCTTATGGTCAGCGATTTCCTAACGGACTTTCTGTGTCCAATAGCTCAATCAGATTAATGTTCGCAGAGGAGGGGGAGACAGTAGCAGACTCCGGCAAATGGCAGCCAATTTTTTGATTATTGAAGTTCAGGGGAGGTTCACTAAGTAGAGCTGTTACTGCCTGATCCAAAGGGGGCTCCCCGGGGACTTTAATAAAACATTTTGCTCATTGTGGAAAGTAATGACCAACAATGTAAACTTGTGACTCGACAACAGATGTTGGCATGCTTAGTGGAAACAAGGTGCTGTAAAATTAATTTCACTTGAATTATTTACTGCATGCATTACGTGCTTGAGGAAATAGACGAACATGATTGGTGTGGAACAACAACAATGCAAAAGAGAGAGGAAAAAACTGAATTCAATTAAGGCAGAAGTCAGAGAGAGAGAGAGAGAGAAAGAGAAAGAGAGAGAGAGAAATGGAAGTACGATCAAATGCGCTTTAGAAATCAAACAGGGATCACAGGAAAGCTGACATTGCCGCTGTGATTTATATTTAATTGGTTTTATTATTTAATATTGTCACTTCAAAGACTGTGCCAGAAAACTTGCTGGAGATGTTTTCCAAATTAAATTACACCAAATTAATATCTGAAGAACATCCAAGTGGCACGAATGTTTTTTTCTTCTTTGTCTTTATTTATTAATTTACAAACTCATTTTTACAAGCAACAAAATAAAAAGGGAAAAGTTTGATAATTAAAAGGAGACTACGCAAGCACCTGATTTCAGCCCAAACTGTCTGCACACACAACACAGTACATCTCTGGGCTAAAGAGAGTGTCTCTCTCTCTCTTTCTCTCTCTCTGTGTCTCACTCTCTCTCTCAGTCTCTCTCTCTCTGTGTCTCTCTCTCTCTCTCATGCAAGTTTATGAGTTATGTAGCCTACATATGAGCCAAGAGGCAAATGATCATGAAATGTTCAGTGGAACAAAACTCACCCCGACCACGAGCAGGGCAGAAACATACGCCGGCAGGCTGAGGGGGCCGGCCACACCGCTGCGCTACACACGCCACACAAAGGCTGCATCAAATGTGCATCACGTGTTTGCTCTTCATCAAAGACTGCACGCCTGGACCATATGGCTAGGTGAGGGCAACCCCCTTTTGGGTTTTTTACATACATGAAAAGAATGACTGAACAGGTAGGGGTGGGTAGAGAAAGCTCTACATGCAATGCACTGTATGTGAGCATTGAATAAATACTAACAGGGAAGCCATTGGTTCTTACAGGGCCTGTGTGTATGCATGTGTATGAGCAAGTACATAAGTGTGTGTGTGTGTGTGTTTGTGTGTGCGCGTGTGTACGTGTGTGTGTTTACGTGTGTGTGTACTTGTGTGTGTGTGTGTGTGGGTACGTGTGTGTGTGTGTGTATATGTGCTTGTGCGTTCAACCTCATGCAAAGTCAGCAACCCAGGTTGGCAGAAAAGAAGCTCTCGACCTGGATTTCCTCTTAGCCCTTAGCCCCTCACTCTCCCATACAGAGAACAGCACGTAGCTCCTGTTGCCCGAAGTGGAAAAACAAAACTGATCCCATTGATATAAATATATTTCCTCTTCCTCCTCCTCCTCCTCCTCGTCTCCAAGGCATGGATTTTATTCATCCTATTCTTATGTTTGGGTTTGTGTTCTTTTCATGCTGATGTTGTTGCATGTATAAAGGTCCTCCTTTGTTTAGCTGCACTCCTGCAGAACAGCTCAAGCAAGTGTGAAGTGCGAGAATACAGGAAGTGGAATTGCTCTTTAACCCACAGCCGTGATGAATTGCGCCACTTAACAATGGCGCATCCTGCGGCTGGGACCGCTGACAGTGGTGGCGTTCCGCATGCGTTCAGTGTGTGCGCTCTGTGCCCCCCCCCCCACACACACACGTCCACACACATACACACCCTCCGCTCCTGTGCAGGCGCCATGCGGCCTGGGCCTCCCACGCTCAAACCACCTCTGACAGAGGCTGATGCACCGAGACAAAACACGGCCGTCCCCACCACAAGCACTCAACATCCCTCGGTGCATCTCTCCAGACCCACAGCAAACCCAAACCTCTACGATAGAGGAGCTATGGCAGCCAGCGCATTGTGTGTGCATCATTTTTATCTCTGGTACTTGACTCCAGGAGTGGGTAATTATAGAGCTGGGTTTGGGAGGCATTCTAGCAATTACAAAACAAACTACCATTTTGCTGCCTAAACTCTGCTTAAACTTAAATCTGTCAGATAAAATTACATATCATGGGATGCAATATGCTAAACTATTTGGTCACTGAAATGACACATCAGGCAAATTGCTTTCAAAGCGTAAACAAATGTTCAATTTGCATTTGCACTTTCACTGTCTTTGCCATATTAGCACCAGGGCTATTTCCTAACGAGCCTTAATAAGCTGCTTTAGACTCACCCCCCTGCTAACTGTCTGGAGTAGGACCCAAGCTCGATGACTGTCTGTGTGGGGCACAGAGGGACCCAAGCTCAATGACTGTCTGTGTAGGTCACAGAGGGAAGCTGCGTGTGGCTTCAGAGGCACAAGCCTGGCAGTGGCATAGAGTCCATACCTATAAATCACCCTGATTGCTCGCGGTGGACGCAGACGCTGGCCCCGGCGTGGCATGGTTAGGTGGCGGGGTGGCTATGACGGATAGGGTCATGGTCACAGGGAGGGCACTGTCTCACTCAAACCTCAAAGGCCCCCCATTCCCCCCTTTCCCAGGGGTGGCGAGCGGACTTGGTGAGTGTTTGGAGACATGGAGGGTGGGGGAGCGAGGGGGTAGGGCTGGGCGGGGGGGTGGTGGATGGCTGGTGGAGCTGGGTTGGTGACAGGGCGGTTGTGGGGGATCTCTAGTTCCACGAGCAGCGCCAGGCCGGCATACAAAGCTTCAAATGCGATGAAAAAGGGCAAATGGTGACAGTGATTAAAGCCATGTCAGCACCCCCCGCCCCTCCAGGGGTGACGGTGGTGGTGGGCGGGCGGGCAGGCAAGCAGGCAGGCCAGTACTCTGATGCCCCTTTCTGGAAGATCAGCTGCGGGCTCTCTCTCTCTCTCTCTCTCTCTCGTCTAAGCCAGCTTTCCCTCGCCGTGATTAATCCAATCACATCAAAATGGACAAAGTCTACAGTTTGTACAGTTTTCACCACAACATCCATCTGTCAGCACAATCTACCCTATTATCCTCTGGATCACGACCATGACACAGAAAAGCATTAGAAAAGAGGAGGGGTGGGGGAGCAAAAACACTGAAGTGCAGTGCCACATGTCCTTAATTCTGTAGCCGAGTGCCCCCTCTCCCATTCCATGTCAATTTGAAGAGTATTAAAGCTTAAATTTTGCTAACTCAATTGTGGCTCGCCGCAGCTATTAAGTGTGCACATCACTTCCAGTTCCTCTCATACAAACATATTGAGTTATGCGTTATGCGCCACACGGAGCGCTGGGATACGCGATACAGACATGACATGTTTAGCGTGCCGCCGCATAACGACAAGTCAAGACCAGATAGGGATCAGATGCAATCCAGATCCAATCCAGATCAGGGCCAGATAGGAACCAGATCCAATCCAGATCAGGACCAGAGTCAGCCATTCTCTCTGTCTGATGACCAAACACCAACACCAAAGAGGCAAAGCCCTCTCCTAATAAATTCATACGCATCTTAACTTGAATAGCCCAAATAAATCAACAACACTTACCGATGGCTAAGGCACGCAAGCACAGCTTTCAAAATCATTAGTTTAGTTGTTCTGTTACAGATGTTGTCTAAGATGTGTTGTCAGCGTGCTTCGGATGCAGGGGACATCTGTTTCACTCAGGCCATGCTGTTGACTATCCTAAAAGCCACCGGAGCGTCGGATGACTGGGAGAGGCTATATGGGCCTGGTCAGCAGGCTGCATTTAAGGCCCATTAGCACAGCAGTGACACTGTCACGGTAACAGATGTTCTGCATATTCTCCCCCCACTCCAGAAGCTCCCCACCGCTGTCCCATTCACTAAAACCCTTGTCTTTCTTTTTTCTTTCTTTCTTCCTTTCTTCTCCCTTTCTCTCTCTCTTCCTCTGCCTCACTCCCTCCATCCCTGAAGAGTAAACAGCCCCCCAACACCAGAGCAGAGAAACACGAAGAATTAATACCCCTCTGTCCCAGAGGTATTAAGAGAAAAGATTGTTTTTGTTCTTCTTGAAACTATTTCTCACTTTGAGTGAGTGTGTGTGTGTGTGTGTGTGTGTGTGTGTGTGTGTGTGTGTGTGTGTGTGTGTGTGTGTGTCTGTGTTGAGCGAGCTCCCACATGTATTGTCTAACTCTGATCATGTGTCAGAGTCGTACAAGTGGGGATGTGGGGCCTGGTGCCCGGCAGGCTTTTTCTGAAGCAGACGGCTTGTTTGCGTGTACCTAACAGCTCGTCACAGCTGTGTTCCTTCTGAATGTAACAGGAGAAGACCTCATCCATCAAAAAAGAGCATTCTTTTTAACCCCCCACCCTCCACCTCCTCCCTCCAGCCACCCACCCAAACATACACACTCACACACACACACTGACACACAAACACACACACATACTTCTTCTTCTTCTGCTGACCCCACTCACATTTTTGTTCAAGTGCCTCCATTGGAAGAGTGTCAACAAACAGGCCCTGGGTCACAGCAGATGTGTGTCTGAGGTGACGGATGTGTCGCCTCTCGCCCAGCCTTTCTTTTTGATGTGCACAACTAGATTTTCTCTTAGTTATCTTTCTGTTTTCTTTCTTTTCTTTATTTGCTTCTTTTCTTTTACTTATTACTTTTTCTTTTGTTTTCTTTATCTTCAGTACAACGTGCTTGAATGTTCTGTCGCACAGGAAACACATGAACATGATAAGTTGAGCAGAGGGAGCAGCATGGTGTGGCGTGGCGTGGTGGAGAGAGGCACACATGTGCTTTAGATTTGGAGTTACGCTACACTTTATATTTCAATCACGCCCGTCATGTGAAACATATTCCAAAGAAAAGCAAAAGCGCACACAGAGTTCCGGGGATTGTAAATTTGTGACTGTCACTGGAATCAAAGCGGTGCTCTGTCTTGCGCAGAGGGAAGGGAACCCTGACACTGTCTATTTGGGTTGACAGGCACGGCCTCGGGCTCGGGCTGGGCCGCTCCCTCTCGCTCTCGGCTCGCTAAGTGGCAAGATGTAAATCACGTGGATAGGCCCTGTCTCCTGGCCTCCCACCCATCCCACACCCCTACCCCAACAGTGGGCCACAGCACAGCGCTTTACCCACCAGCTCACCGTAAGGTTAATGACTGCAAACTGTCACGCCGTTTCAGCACACACCGTACCACCATTATTCACAAGACATACATCGTAACCTTTAAGCATTAGATTAACCCGGCTGGCTTTGAGCGAGGTGGGTGAAACTTTGGAGAGGAAATGGGAGTCAGGCACACACACACACACACACACACACACAGAAGGACACACACACACACGGACACATTTCCAGGCCTCTTCACTTTCACTGAATTCCTCTCTGTTTAGCTTCAGCACACAGGTTGTAAATGTTTGACTTTGATTCGGGATACATGACAATAAATTAAGGGGCATTCATCAAAGCTACTTTGTTGTGCACTGACAAAAGCCACTTTCTGCATAAATTACCGCGTTTCACCGGTACACCGCATGGCGCGTTTGAAGTCGACGGCCAGGATTTACGCTCGCTGCATTTATTTTATTTATTTCCCTTAAATGATTTATCCGGTGAGCTCGGATAAGAGTCAGGCTACATACTTTGTCGTCATGGGCATCCCCCCAGTGAGAGAAAAGGAGTGGTAAAGATGCATAGGGACTGTCCTGGGTACATCAGATGATGACTGTAGTGATCACATGGCTTTCTGTCAAACTCAAATCAGAGGCTGCAAGTAGAATAAGTCAAAGAAGAGGGAACCTGTGATTAGATATGAAAAAGTAGTAAGGCGAGAGAGGAGTGGAAAAAAATGTGACACAAGTCATACCTGTGAGCAGCCTGCGGGGGGGAGGAAAATTGTGAGGAATGTGTGAAATAAATGTTTAAATTCGACACACACAAGTGTTCGTACGCATGCAAAAATATGCAGGCCTCAGCGAGTACACACCCGCACATACACAAACACTTGGAAATGTAACCCCTCACACACACACACACACACACAAGCGCACACACATGTACGTGCACACACGTGCACACACACACACACACACACACACACACACATTACAGTCACAGCAGTCATCTCTACTGGGAGCAAACTAATTGCAGCACATCAGAAATAGAGCTGAGAAGCTGAGAGTCCTCCCAGTGTGAACCCCCTGCTGTTTCTAGTTTTCTGATTTTAGGCCTGTTGTGACAAAAGTGCACACACAGAGCAAAAATGTCACATTTTCCTCTCAGGAGATTCTAAAGTCAACTCAGCTGTGAAATCTGAAGGATCCTGAAATGTGGGATTGTGTCTTTGAGTGTGTGTGTGTGTAATATTAGATATATTTGCAACAGCTGTGGGACCTTCTTTTTTTTTTTAAAGAAAGAAAATACAGCTATCAGGTGCTATTCTATTTCATTTTATTTAATTTTTTTTCTTTTTCTCTAATACAGCTGCAGGCTAGAAGCTGATTATAAATAAAGAAGTCTCTGGTTGTTAGTTCAGATCAGGGGAACTCTGTGCCATATTGAGACACTCAGCTCTTTAGCACGTAAGGGAGATTCGTGCCCATTTCGGGGTGGTGTGTTTGCACAACTGCACATGCCTGGCAGATGTAGACTCAGTGGGGCAAGGAGGCCAGTCAATCAATCTCATTCCCACAAACACCCAGACATACAAATGTATGCATACATATACATATACAGTGGCTGGCAAGAAAAAACACACAAAAGCATATATTTGGACATATACCCAACCGCCCACACGTAGGAATACACATAAATACCCACATATTTAAATACCACTGCATATACCGCTGCATTCTAACATGAGGCACATGTGTTAGGCAGTGCATATGAGTTTACACATTCTGTATAAATGTCGAGAACCATACACACACTGCCTTACACTTATCAGGCCATTTCAAGCACCAGGAGACAAAAACAAAACTCTTAGTCTACAGCAAAGCCACAGCTGCAACCACAGAGAGGGAGAGCGAAAGAGAGAGAGAGAGACTGAGAGAGACAAACAGACAGAGAGAGAGAGAGAGAGAGAGAGAGAGAGAGGACTGAGACACAAAGCACTAATTCACAAACTTTAGTTAGTTAGAGGGTTACAGGCGGGCAGGCTCCAGTGCATTTTGAAATGGAGGAACGAAGCAGACACTTTCACACTGGGGGCTTGCCTCTGCAACATGCAGTGGCAGTAGTGGTACACACACACACACACACACACACACAGACAGCCATACAACCCCTCTCCCTTACATGGGGAGGGGAAGCTGAGGATGAGGGGGTGGTGGAGAAAAGTGAAGAAAAAAAAAAGAAAAAGAAAAACCATCAGCGCTGCTTTGCGGGTGACAGCACGAGAACTTTTCGGGGAGTCAGAGAGTTAGCGCCAAAGTTCCCTGTCAGCCCATTAAAGATGTGAAGCTGGCAACCAGGCCTATTGGAACCATATGTGCGAAAAAATTCCTCCTCTGGTTAGACATTCCAAATACTGTCCCAGAGCCAAAGACTTTGGTGTTAGTCTAATTTAAGCAGCATGTTGGGGAGAGCACTCCGGGCTTTGATCATGTGGAGATCGTTTGGTACAAATTGAACTAACCCAAGCTCCATTTCTGGTGGATCACAACCGTGGATTTGTTGAATTAAACGCTTCGTTGAACGCCGCCTGCACATGAAAAGAAAGCGCTGCTCCTCGGAACCTGATAGTGAGTTTTTCACCTAGCCAGCAGGTCCACTTCTTTTATTACTTTTAAACTTAATCCACACTTGGACCGGGGTGCTTTAACGAGATGCTGGCCGGGTACTCGAAAGGGATCATGTTCTGAGGGGGGAGACAACCAGGAATCACCTGGGTCCATGTAATGCTCAACATATTGTGCTGAGACCCCAAAAGAGTCTCCTGGAGGTGTGTGTGTGTGTGTGTGTGTGTGTGTGTGTGTGTGTGTGTGTGTGTGTGTGTGTGTGCGCATGCAGGAACAACCCCCTCAGTATTTTCGTCATGTTTGTCCCCCTCACTCAATATTGAACAAAAAAAAAAAAACACTGGCCAATGCGGAGTTTGTCATAATATTAGATGACTGTAAGCCTCAAGACCGATTCTGTGGAACAGAATGACATAATGTTTGCTTGAAGTAAAGATTTACTGCCACATTCTGAACTGATTCATTCATATTCATCATATTCAGCTTCATACAAAAAAAATAAAAATAAAAAATACATCACAAGCATTAATCTTTTGGTTAAACAGAAATAGAAATACAGAGCCGTTAGGTTTTAACTTCATAAGATGATCCTGATATCAGGATCGTATTTGTAGAGAGAGAGAGAGAGAGAGACCAAACCAAGGACAGCTGTTGGGCTTCATGGTTATAATAATCTTTGTGAGTGGCCACAGAGCACCAGGCCCAGACTTCTCTGTGTGTTTCTCCATGTCTGGCTCTGCAGTCCTCTCCCCTAGAGGGACAGTGTTTCACCAGAGGATACACACTCATGCTAGTGGCATCGGGTATGCTTATCTGTGCTATTGATTTTCCCATTGGCTGTGCTTCCCCCTCGGTAAATGAAAACATGCTGTGAAGGAAACACGCAACTATCTTTTTTTTTCTTTCCTGCCTCCCTCCTTCTATCCCACCATCTTCGCTCTGCAGTGTCTGCATGTCTTCAAATGGGCAGAGGCACTGAAGCAGCAGAAATTATTTTTTCTCTGAAAAGTTTGTTTTATCTTGGGTATGTAACATTTTAGTTTGATATTAAGATTTGTCTACCTTCTGGTGCTTTATTTCACTACATCATTTTGTGTAATCCATTTATCCATAAATCCATAATGTCTAAATTAATGCAATTAGCAGCCAGGCATTAGTTTGTCAGACAATGTTTGACTGCTTATATAAAATATTTGTTGCAGTTGCAGAAATATGAGCACACTACACCAATATAGTCTGAGAATTTTGTATCAACAGAGGTTACAGAATCAATAAGAATGTGTGCACTGCATTCTACTAAATACCACTTGGTGCATACTATTTTGACATGAGATTATACAGTATTGACACATGGTTCTCACACAGTATGACACGTAATGCCCCAAATGCCTTGTAATTCTTGGTGATAAATCCAAAAAAAGAGATTTCTGAGAGAGAAAAAAGTGCCCTCTCTCGATTAAATAAATTACAGCGAGTCTGCTTACCATTCATACATCATTTTCATACTTTTGCTGCATAAAACATGACAACATCCTACCTCCTTATTCTAGAGAGGCACCATGTGCCAACATGACATTCCAGAATATTACAAATTCATGCCTGACATTCCAGCTACATATATTTGATTGTCGGGAAAAAGAGAATGCTGTCATTCAGTTTCTTTCCGTCATCTCATTTTTTCAATTTGGGGGAAACTTTGAATTCCTTTCCCAGTCAGATATAACCAAACCAACCACAACAGTTAGGGGATGAGTAATTACTGTACTACCAGCCAACGCAATATATTATTTGTCTATTTAACTGTGAAGCAACATCCATTCAAAATCACTTTGTTCAATTCTGTCCACCCACTCCTCTCTTCCCCAGACACTATTGGAAATCACTCTGAGGAAATATGTATTGGTAAAACACTCTCAAACTCAGATTTTCCCCCAAGGTCTGGATCACATTACTAAGGGTCAGGGATCAGGCTTTACGGTGTAAAAAAGCACCAGTATCCTTCATGTTGTCTGGTGTCTGTCCTGTTTCTCTGCTGCTCTGTTCTGTAGATTTCCTTTTGTTAGTAGAAGAACAATGGAGAACAGACAAGAAACAAACGTAAGACAGAGAGAACGAGAGAAAGAGAGAGAGAGAGAGAGAGAGAGAAAGAGAGATGGAGAACAGACAAAGAGCACATGTGCAGTCCTACCTCTGGCTTCAGGTACAAACTGACTGATCACAGATCAAAGCCAGGAAACGGGACAGCTAAAGTCCTGATATAAATAGATACCATTACAGTGCGCACAGATCGTATAATACGGAACAAATGTGGCACAGACCAGGCAGAGGGCTGCTCTCGTGTCTGTGAAGCAACCCTCACGTCCGCAAGAGTGTTCCATTACAAGCACACAGAAGATGGAGAAAGAACAACACTGGCATCATGACGCATTCCAGACACAGCGCTGCCCAAGTGATTGGAAACTGTAGGGCCCTGACAACAGGTTTAAAAAATGGGAGAGGTCAAAGTTTCCGCTGTCACACGTGAAAAAAAAGGAAGGCAGAGGCAGCACGACTAATCCTCCATTTGTAGGGTTTTAAGAGGCTGCTGTCACAACAAATTGATGTGCATCTGTTTTACTCAGTTGCACATATTGTGCTGATGATTCTCCCCCAGTTTTCCAGTAAATGAATGAGGGCTCAGTCATGGTGTTGTTCCCGCCGCCGCAGCAGCACTGAGTGCGCGATCAGTCACTGCATTAACCGCCGCACACTCGCCCCCCCCCCCCCAACGTATCAACAACCTCCCTCCCCCAGAGGAACACCGCTTTCTGTCTATGACTGAGGCAACAAACGCGCAGCAAATGCGAACTGTCAGCTAAGTATTTGGAAATGCTATGTCTTCAGTTTAATTGTATCACAATCATGGTTAGCGAGTCCCTTTGGAAGCTGGCTTAATTGAGGGTTGGGCAGACGCAGTGTTTTTTACTGGGTATGAACCATTGCCAATGACACTTGGGGCCAGTGCAGTGCGTTTTAAAAGCAGACAATGCTGTCACTGAGACAAAGAGCCTGAAATGAGGCGATAATTAAGAAGGCCCTGAAGCCAAGAGCGACTTTACAGCTGGGCTACACAACCACTGACTTCGGCAGATTCATAAACACCACCGGGGCTGGGCATGAAAACACCATTCTCGGAAAAAAGTGTGCAGCGCCACCGTTCAATTTAGCTGAGTCATGAGAGACCGCGGGCTTCGCGAGGCCTCGGCCTGGAGGAGGTGTGAGGCCCACAGCAGCGACAGGAGGTCACTGGACCAGCGCCTCGCTTCAGAGCGTCAGCACAGAACCAGTACAAACTAGTACAAACAGTTCAATAAGGTCACACACAGAGCCAGCAAGCCAGTGGCTATCTCCAACTCTAATCCACACAACCAGACACATGCCAGACACTGTAACATCATTCAATCCTGGGGCTTAGCCGGGCAATAATTAATTCATATTGACAAGGCAACACGGATACTCTATCTGGTGAGTATTCGCAAACTGAGTATGGGTTACACTGAATGTTTATGATAAGTTGGAGGACTCGTTTCACACAGGTAGACACTATTAGCTATTCCTTGACATTTCACTGTCATAGAGAATTGAGCCTGCCGTGTTATTGAGTTTACAAAAAACCGACACCTCATGTGGGTTTTTTGTGCTTTTTTGTAAACTTCTCCTCCTCCTCCGCCACTCCTCACTCTCTCCGGCTCCGCCTCTCCCTCCCTCCCGCCGCCCCTCCATCCCATCAATCACCAGCGGTGATTATTAAGAGTGTTCAGGGCTGTGCTTCATTGCAAAGTGGAGTAATGCAGTGACAGATGAAGCGGCGATAGCCAGCGGTTCGCTCGGAGAAATCCATCACCATCTGGCCATGTCTGGGTGACTCTGTGTCTGCACCGACGCCATTTTTTTCCCAGCGGCTCTTGCTTTCTCGTGGGCCAAAGCACGGTGGCGTTCTCCCAGCAGCAGAACAGTGCCACTCTTGATGTCTGGATGCAAGTAACACAGCTGGGCGGAGGGGTGGACCTAAGGGTGAGGCTCGGGCTGGAGTGGTCATGCTGGGTAGGGCTGAGGGCCGAGGCTGGGACTGGGTCCTGGGCTAATGGCTTTGTGATGATGTATCGCTGGAATTCCTTGCTTTTAGTCCCTTCGACTGAAGCTGGGCCCGGTGCTCTTATCTGCCAAGCTATCTGGGTCTGGGGTTTGAGGACTGAGATAGGGGGTCCGGTTTCAGATGGACCAGGAGGAACGGAACCTGGGGGCCGGTCCGACTAAGGATTAGCAAGGGCTGCTCGCTGAGCGACACAGAACATTTGAGAACACTGAAGAGAGAAAAGACATTTGACCTTGAGGTGTGTGTGTGTGTGTGTGTGTGTGTGTTTGACAAGGTGAAAGACTAGACAACCTATTGCACTAATCCAAGCAGCAGTGCAACAGTAAAGTTTACATCAAAATTTAAATGACCATAAGGCTGTCAATGAATATACAGACACACATAAATCAGTGACCAAGACAGAGAAATGATAAAGAAGTGTTAAAGCAACAACCTAATTGGAAGGTTTAATTAGCCACCACACCTCCTGAAGGCAGCAAAGCAAAGAAACACTTAAAGCATTCAAAATAAAAACAATCAGTGATCGATAATGAATTGCTATTCCCATTACTGTCTGCAGTAATAAATCTGTGCACTTGCAGTTTCAAAAGAATTTGTAAAGGAAATGTGATTTGGGAAAACCATGGAATTCTATAGGGAAACAGTAGGCTAGTATAGCAGCTAGGTAGCAGTTTAGCCGCATAGCAACGGATCTCCAGTGATGGTAATAGCGAAGAGTTGTACTGTCAGGTTTTATGCTAAAAGGGAAAACAAAATGTTTTTGTTTTATGTTTTATCTAAGGCTAGAAACTGTCAATTAGTTAATTTGCCACAAAAGTATGGTCAAGACAGTCAGCGTCTGTTAGGAATTTAAGCTGGCTAATGCATGCATCTCATCAGCTGTCTTTTGGGGGGGAAACCCATGTTAACAACCCTCCAGTCACCAATACACAAACAAATGTGCACATGCAGACCTGACAACAGATCTTTTGCATGTGTCAAGTTTCACAAATGACAAAGAAAGAAAAGAAAAAGAGACAAGAAATCAGTGTGAAGGTGCTTAGAGACCAGAGCAACAGGCACAGATGATTACATGGCCTCTGACATCCTCATAATGGAGTTAAACTGATGCCTCTGCCAAAGGCATTTGTTTTGCTCCAAACAGGAGGAGGGAGATAATGAATGGGCCTAGCTGAGGGAAAATCCCTTCTCTCTCTCTGTTTCTATCCCTTCCTCTCTCTCTCTCTCTCAGTTTCTATCCTTTCCTCTCTCTCTCTCTCTGTGTGTCTGTCTCCGTCTCCCTCAGTGAAAACACCCTGTGGGCAGCTCAAGTTCACTACCTGCCTTCTCATCCTCTCTGTTTGTCTCTCTCTCCCCCCATATGTCCTGTGGGCCCTGGGGCTCCTGGCTCTGTCGAGAGATTAGCAGCACACCAGGCCAACAAAGACACCGGGCCCACCTCCACCGTCATGCAACCAGAGAACCTGAAGGATTCATCAACGTCATCTTAGCTGGGCAGCCGAGCAGAACAAGGCAGGCACTTCAATCATACAAGGGTCAAGGGTTGCAAAAGGTCAAATACCTCAGCCCCCTCTGTCAGTGTGAAGGGCTGTGGTCAGTGTCAAAGTTTTTTTTTGCTTTCTTTTACTTACATCCCACCTCACTTCATTCCTGGTAGTAGCTTCAGGGTGTCAGTGCTGGGCAGCCGTTTACTAATTCTCTGTTTCCCATCTTTAGGAATATTTACGTGTGGAGCTGTGGTGGACATTTTGAAACTTGACCCGACCTGTAAAAAGAGAAGTGTGTGTGATTCTACAAACACACGAGAACACATGGTGTATCTTGCTTAATTTACCACAAATGTTGGGGAAAGGGAAAGTAAACATTGGCTTTCAAGTCACACATGAACTGAATCATCTCCTGGGTTTTCTGCTGCTCGCCCTCAGACACCACAGGGACGGAGAGAGGAAAAACATGCCCAGTTTGTTTGCTCGTGTTAACAAGATAATCCGTGAGTCGGGAGCAATTTTTACAAGGCTGTTTTTATGACCTCTGTTACAATAAAGCCAACAGGTAAAACACAGAGTGATTAAATTTAATGAAGAACAGATAGGACTGACAGCATCCCTAATGAAATGTTACACCACACTTTGAAGAGTTTTACGGCTTTAACAGCCTTGCGTAAATTCAAACTAAATACTTATTATTTGAAGAGGTATTAACGGGGGCACACACTGTAATGTGCAGTAGTCTGTTTGTGATTAAGAAAGGGGTGGGTGGGGGCAGTCCCGGGAGCTGGGAACTTCATTGGGAAAGCCTAGTTTGTCCTGTGGATTCCATAACTTGTTGAATGGCCCGGGCTTAATCTGTTCCCACTGTTCGAGCACAATGGCTGAAGACGTGTGACACTAAGCAGACGCTTCAATCTCTGCTCGGGCCCCCAGGGGCCCCTGGTGTCCGCGTTTCAGTATCTGCTGCTGCTGCTGTTGTTGTTGTTGTAGTCGAGCCTTCGGGGGTAAATGTGATGGACAGGCGCCGGTGAATATTCATCAGCGCTTGTACCCGGGAAACCTCACAGTCGCAACCGCAGCGAGTTCGCCCAGCGCTCCACGGAAGTCACGGCTCTTTCCTGCCAGGGTCCATGCCACTCAAGGCTCCCAGAGATAAACCCAGGAGATAGAGTCTTTAGCGTTTGGTGTACTTCTGTGGACACGGTATGGTTTCCATACGAACATGTCCGTATTGACTGCGCATGTGCAAAACTGAGTGTGCAGTAGTTCCCATGCACTCAGGACAATAAGATTGCAGCACGCATGCGTTCAACCGGTCCATATCCGATGTCCGCAACAGCACAAAAACAAGTATATTTGGGCACACACCAATGTGCACGTCCGTATCCGTCTTCAGAAGTATACCTCTGCCTTTACAGGCTCGCACTGGGATAGGCTGGAGGGAGGGGGGAAAGTTAGGGCAGCGAGATGGAATTGGTCCACAAAACAGCATTCCAGCTCTGTCTGTGTATGTGTGAGGGTTTTGTGTTGTGGTGCTCAGATGCATTCCTTCAATGCTGCAGGGCAGTGACCTTTCCTCTTGTTCTGATGATAGGACACAGATAGGGGAGTCAGGAAGGCTAAGGAAGTCCAGAACATGGACAGGAAGGAGCTTGAAGTGTTGGACCTTCCCCATTGATAAAAACATCTCTGATAAAGGAAGTCTCTGGCATTTAGCTGATAGGGGATTTCCCTTTTCTTCTAACAGGGTGGCATTGGTGGCTAGGTGGTCCATGGGATTCTTCCTTGCATATACATGTATGTTCTTTTTTTATTTCACTGCTTGTGTATGTTTTTTTTTTAAACAGAATGCAACGCACATTAAATTATGTCGTGCTAGACCCCTTAACAAGCTAGTGGTTATGTTTTTACCAACACTGTTATTCTACTGTTGTTATTTAATTAGTACTGACTGAGTGTCTTAGGGAGGAGAGGGGCTGGGGTGAGGTCCAGACTCGGAGAGAAGTGGAGAGATGGCTCCAGGGGGAGCAGTGCTATGGCCTCTCTCCCCTCCCCTGTACCTGCACAGGACAGCTCGCGTCCAGGCATGACTCGGTCGACGGACACGGGTGTCGCTTGATCAAAGACAAGGGCCACAGTCGCCGATATGCTAATCTCTCCATGTTTGTGTTTCAAGGAATGCGAGCCAGGAAAACACAAGACCAGATGGACGGACACCGATCAGACCGCTGTGAGTGAGAGGAACCAGAACAAAAAGGGAGGAAAAAAAACAACAACAAAAAACAAAAGAAAAAAGGCTACCCAACAACACCAGCTATAATTAGTGTGGAGAAGACTTCTCATTTTATAGGTGGAGGGGCTCACTTATAAAAATCCACTTTGTTTACTTAGAAGAGCCACCGTTAGAATTTCACAAGACTATGTAAGTCAGGTCTGGCACATGCACTGGAAGATCTGTAAATAGGGCTCACTAACAAACGTCGAGAGAGAGGACAACAGCGAACGTACACAAAGTTATTTGTGTTTGCTCCTCTTTTTTCGCAGCCTCGTTTGCGCCAGAGCCAGATGTAGGCTATAGCAGGGCATTAATAAAACAGAAGTTTTTCTAGTTCTAACCTCCCTTGTATTGCCTGAAAAACGTATGGTGAACAGTACAAAAAAGAGGGGGAGGTGGGGCAAGGGGGAGAGAAGAAATCTGTTTCAGAACTTTTAATTATTAATTGAACCGCATTTTAAAATCTTCCTCTTCCAATTTGCGCTACGCTCAGTGCTTCTCTGGCATGCCCAATTGTTGATTTATTTATTTATGTATTTGTTTTTGCTCCATGTTTTGTGTATCTCTCTTTTTTTCTCTTTCTCTCTCTCTCTCTCTCTCTCTGTCTCTGCAAGCTCACGTCTAGTGCGCTGAGTGCTCTCATTTCCCTCGCTGTGATTTGGAATAGGCAGCTTCAGAAAACCTGTCAGGTTCAAATCAAAATGGGGCACAATATTGAACTACGGCGCAGCGCGGAGCGGCGTGTGTGTGTGTGTGTGTGCGCTAGGCATCTGAGTGATGGGAGCGACGCGCTCTTTTCCTCCGTTGCCTTTGTCAGCTGCAGGGTTTGTGTGTAGTCGAAGCACTGCGTGGGTGATGTCAGCCCTTGGAAGGAGATGTTCTGTACCGCGATTTTGTACAAATGCACCCCGTAATGATCATGTTTTGTTACCTTTATGCGCTCCAATAGTTTTTTTTTTCTCTCGCTCTCTCTCTTTCTCTCTCTCTCTCTCCATCTCTTCCTACTCCCGGATTTGAAAGTAGCGAAAACATCGAGCTTCAAGAGAGCGATTTCCCCTTTCTTCGCCCTGTTTTGACGACTCGTTGCAGTGTTTTCCATCAGAACAACGTGCGCAGCCTTCATGTGCAAATGCCTCGGTCGGTTGTTTTCTGAAGGGGAGCCCACCATGATGCTCAGCCACATTTGCACATACAGCACTTACACATGAAGAAACATGCCAGCATGCAAACACTTGTGCACACACAATCGCACACACACACACACACACACACACACGCACAGAGACATATACTCTCAAATACTCACACACATACATACACATATCCCCCATACACACACACACACACACACACACACACACATTCACACAGTGGCCAAATACCAGGCCCTTTACTCTGCACTCTCTATTCCATTGCTGTCGCAGCTGTAAAAGTGTCATGCATGCAGGTGAGCAGCCTGTTGAGACACCCAAACAAGCTTTCGCCCCGCTCCGCTCTGCCTGGCGCGGCCACTTAAACACCCCCCCCCCCCCCTCGCTGGGCCACCTCGCTGGCCCCCGCCATAACAGAACAGGTTGACAAAATGAGCGCTCATTCCTCCCTCATTTACGCGCCATTTCAGCCCTGACCCTGGCACTAAAAGATCAAAGGGCTTTTGAGGCCTGCTCTTATTTCACCCTGCTTTAGCAGGACAGCTGAGGAGTTTGGCAGTTCCCCACCCCCAACCTTCTGTCACACCACTACTCTCTCCTGCCTCAACCAATGACAATGCCTGACTCACAAGCTGAGACAGTCAGAAAGCGAGAGAGAAAGGGAGGGGGAAAGGGAGAGAGAGTGAGTGAGAGAGAGTGAGAGAGAGTGAGAGGGAGGGAGAGAGAGGGAGAGAGACTGCCCTCTGGGCAAGACTAATGGTTATAGGACCACAGTCTATTATCTAACATCTATGTGCTTGTTTCCAGTGTGTAATACCAACCACACACGGATGGCTAGGCCGTCAGTGATCAGCAAGCCCGTGCTACTTCTGTCACACAGGGAGGAGATGTGCTGAAGAACAAGAGCAAACAGGCTAACAGACCCCACCTCACACACAAATTATGCTGCACCCAGCTGACAAGAATGTCCTTGTGAGTTTCAGCACATCACGCATAAAGCAAACTCTAGGTGTGTTATTTATCACACATGATGTATTGACACAATTATCTCCGAATGAGATCATTTGAAATCTGAGATTACATTTTTTTTTTTTTTAACGATTAAGATGACATTTAAATGCATTTAGGAGAGGCAATTGTATGCACAATGAAAATAATAACATAAACAATTAAATAAATAAAAAATAAACAAACAAATAAAAACCTGTGCTATTGTTTCATTCGCAACAGCTGTTGAACTAATTATCATAATGCGCATTGTAAAACTGCCCCTGTGTTAATAATAATAATAATGTTAATCAGCGTCACGGCTGCTAAAGATCACAAAGCACTCTCATCTGCAGGCCCACACCATGCCAATAATGATGAACAGCGAGAAAGCCACAGAAACAGCGGATCAATAGCAATATGCCAATCCTAATTCCAGTCTTCGCTGTCCTTTGTCCAGCATTGGCTTGTCACTTTACATTTAACGACTGACCCCTCGAGCCATTGCCCTGCAGTCTGACCGCCTTAGCCACTAAAAACAGCGCCAGCAGCTTCCCTGCTCACGGGTGATATGTACACCAAAGATGGGATGTCATCGGTCTGATATCTCTCTATTATCTCCTCCCATCAATTCTTCTCTTCCTGCTCTTCATTCCTCTCATCATCCGATGGTTATAAGCAGTGCACAGCTGTCCGCGAGAGGCACCCTTCCATTCTTCCTCCGCCAGCAGCATGCGCAGCACACAGCTCCGAACACATCAGAGGTCAGTATTGACTAAAACTCAGCGACCCGGCAGGAGCGCTGCTCGCTGACCAATCTATGTAAGGCCTTGGGGGCAATTATGACATTTACTTAGGGAGATTATAATTTCAAATGAGTGTTTAAAGCGTTCCCCTGGTGGGGGCCTGGCCAGGCCAGGCAGGCAGGCAGGCAGGCGGGCGGGCGGGCAGGCAGACAGGGGAGAGAATGGCTCAATAAGAATAGACTTGAGAGAATCGATAGGAAATGGACACACACCAGTGGCCCTCTCTGCACCGAGTCCGATCAATAGCCCCCTGTGTTAAGTGACTGTGATGGTCCTCCATTGATGAGCTAATGCCTGTCCAGGCTGGGCGGCTGCCTCTCGCTCCACTGGGTCAAGCATCAGGGGCCAGGTGGTTAACCACATGCAGCCCAACCACCCCCACCCTTTATTCCCCCCCCACCCACACACACACACACACACACACTCACACACACACACACACACACACACACACACACACACACACACACACACTCACACACATACATACACACACACACACTCTCACACATACACACGCAGACACACACTCACACACATACATACACACGCAGACAATCACGCAGACACACACAGATAAATACACACACACACGCAGACACACACATGTGCATGCACATACACACAAACATATTCACACTTTCTTTTTCTCTAACAAACATGCACAAAAAAATACATACCGACTCCCTCTCTCTCTCTGTCTCTCTTGCTTTTCACTCACACACACACAAACAAACAAACAAACCCACACACTTATTCATTCACTCACTCTCTCCCCAGCAGGGGCACATCCTCCCATCCCTGCGCCTCTCAAAGGCGGACGCTGTCAGCTGTTTATCTCTTCCTCCTGAATTCCCACTTCACTCCCCCAATCCCCGCGGGGCCCAGTTTTAACCTCTCAGCATCCAGAGAGCAGCACAGAATGCTGGGAGGTTAAAAACACTCCCCCTCCCACTCCATTACGGCTCCTCTGGACACACAGATGATCACTGATCACTCCCACTTACCAGGAAACCATGCATATCTATCTTCAAAACTAACATGGTGTGTCTGTGTGTCTGTGTGTGTGTGTGATTTGTAAGGCTTAGGCTGGTGACTTTAACATGACACATTGGCAATCAATCAATTGGCAATCGACCGAAAACTACATACAACAGTTAAGTTTGGTTGAGTAGTTTTATTTGAAGAGGTACTCTGTGAGTGAAAAGATTAAATAAAACTGCAGCATTTAACTGCTTGTATCTTGCTTTTCTGATCAGTTTAAGTGTCATTAGGCACAGAAAATCAGCATTTGTTAATATTATTTTCAAAATGTTAGACTCTAAAAGGCTCATGCTGTATTTAAATGTGCAATGGTCTTTGGTAATCGATAATGATAATACTTTATTCAGTAGTGTGCAAGTATTATCTTTTATATTGTCTTCTAACTGGTTTCATGTTTGTTTCATTTGTATCTATGCAGGGGTCTACGGTAATGAAGCATAATAGTACAGGTGTGGACATAAGGTGCTTTATGAGGAGAGCAAAGATACGTCCTGGTCTGTATGGACACAACCTTGTGGCAGCAACTGTGTATCACAGGTCTAGAAAATGTTGCTTTAAGTGTGTCAATGGCAGGATATCATATTGAGTGTGTTTTATATATATGATGTTAAAACAACTACGCTGTATGGAGTATCAGCCCAGACTGTGTCAAAGTGCCCCAGGTACTCTTCTGTCTCTCTCAGTCACTCTCTCCCTCTCTCTGCATCCTTCTCTCCCTTCCATTTTCTTTTTTTTACCGCCTTAGTCCCGCTTGCTCCGGAGGTGGAAGAAAAAAAAAACACGGAGCAAACAAAAACAGCTTGGCTTGCCATCACTCACCTGTGTCACCTGAAAAAAGAACTCCTGTTCTGCTACAACAAACTTAAAGGCATGCCATGTCATCTTTGTTTGGGGGGGGGGGGGGGGAAACATCCAGGCAACAGATCTACCCAACAAATCCCAAAGTGAGGAAGTCATGCCGTGGTTGTCTTTTTTATACAACCAACCTGTTATGGCTGTGAGTACCACAAGAACGAGAAAAAAAAGACTTGTAAAGGAACATACGGGCGTAAACATATCAATATGCACAAAGACACAACTGGCACACTGAGTGTGTGTGTGTGTGTGTGTGTGTGTGTGTGTGTGTGTGTGTGTGTGTACCTTCACCAGCAGAATCATTACCTTCTCCCATTTACAGAGTCTTATTATTTGTGCCTGCCCATGCCCGGTTCCTCCCTCGCTTGCTATGAATAATATACGAGTGTGCCACATCACGAGACATGAAAGAGCACGCTAGGCACTGCAGGTCACCCGTGTGGCGTGATGGCAGAGCAGGTAAAGCAGGCATGAGAGAAACAGAGAGAGATGGAGAGGGGGATGAAAGAAGAGTGCAGAGAAAGGAAAAGGGAGCCCAGGTTCATACGGGTGCCTTCTCTTTCTTTCTCTTTCTCTCTCTCTTTCTCCCTCTCTCTCTTTCATTCCTGGGAGCAGCACATCCGGTGATGGTGACATGGCACATCACTGTCAGCTTCAGGTAGCAGCCAGCCGATCCTGAAAAGAAGGGGGGGGGGGGGTGATGAAACAGAGGAGGCACACACACACACACACACACAGACACACACACAGATACACTCAGACATATGTGCACATTCCTACACAGACACACTGAATCACACATGATACACACCTACACACAGACCTACTAAGTCACAGACGGACACACGAGAGCATACACACACTGATGTTAGTACACACAAACACACATGCAGACACAGATGCGTACCCACTCCAACACACAAAAGGGAGGGGAGAGAGCAGAAAGCCCCCGAGGAGACTGGATCAGTCAAAGGGGGCTCGCCTGTCTCCCGCCTCCCTACAGGGGCCTCGGCTTTTCCCCCCCTCTCCAGGTCGGGCGCGTGGGGAAAAAACAAACACTACTTTTGATCATCAGCCTCCGTGTCTCACCCAGGAGAGACACTTTATCAGCAGCACACCGCCAGTGCCTGACTTCAGGTCTACTTCTGCCAGGAACAGGTTACATACATGCACACACACGAGAACACGTGCACGTGCACACACACACACACACACACACACACACACACACACACCCGGCATCAAATACTACTGCGGCGGATTAGTGGTGAAACATGTAATCCATGGATACCACTTTGAGAACACTCAATAAAAAAATCATTCTCACAAGCCTCTAAAGTTGCTCCCTTTTGAAGAAGGGAGGAAGAGAAGGGAGAGGTAAGAGAGAGGGGAAAAAGAAAAAAGAGACAGAGAGACACGACAGCTTTACGTCACACGAACAGCTGTTAAGTGTTCTGAGGTTACACTTAATTTTTTATAGTCAGTCATCACACATGTTTCGCATACAAACGGTGATGCGTGCAGTGTTGGGTTCCCATTGTGAATTTTCAAGTATTGTGTCACTGTAAAAAAACACCCCATTCAGCAGCAAATCCTACCAGGAGCCAGGAGCTCACGGGCAACAATACGGCTGCGCTGGCTAGCGTCCGCATTGTCTTCCAGGCGCTGGCTGCCGGGACAATGCAGAGCGGTGCCTTTTTCTGCCCGAGCTTGACCTGGACTACCTTCACTTCACCTCCAGCAGACAAGGTTAAGATGGATGAGCCTAATTAAAAGAAGGGGCTTCTCCTTTGCCTCAATGGGCCCAGGTTTATTTTACAGGAACTTTAACGGGCCGCCTTTTGTGCGGGGGCCCGTAATTATAGGGCGAACTGATTAGAGCCCCTCGAGGCGCGGAGGTGACAGACAGACTCGGCGGAGTAACCCAAGTAACCTTTCAATATTACATCTCTTCCCCCTATTGTGTCGCCAGCAGCGCGCTAATTTCGCCCGCGGGCTAATCTTTAGATTTGTTCTCTCTAGTCTTCTCCCCTCCCCTCATCTCATCTTCACCTCCGCCCAACAACAACAACTCATACACCCCCCCCCCACACACACACACACACACATACACATACACACACACACACATACACGCCTCACATGCCAACACCCCCTGGCCATCATGTAAAGGAACAATAAAAATACTTTTCAAATCCACCAGTGACGAATTCCAAAACAAAAAGGTTCGGGGTGTGGGGGTGGGGGGGGCAGAGCAGGGTGAGATCGCTTTCCTGAGCGCAGGGTTGAGGGATTGGGCCTTGGCACGGGAGTGAGGCAGAAGTTCCAAAACAACTGTCCCGGACGTCCAACGGAGTCACAGACACAACGTGGACCAGATGACACGCCGCTCCGTCTGGCCGTTTAACATGCCTCACCATGCCAACAGGCTCCGCCCCATCCTCCTGGAATGGACGGCTATAGGGACGAGCTACGTGTCGAGCACAGTAAAGAATACACTAATCTGCTGTTTATTAAGTGCGGGGTAACTTGACCATGGTGATTAAATGGAGATTTGAGCACAAGGCAGTCGGTGTATAAAGCAGAGCAGAGTCACATGTGCTAGGGGGTGGGGGGGTCTGCCTGTAACATATGGGACCAGTGAATGTGTGAAATAGCCTGATATGGGATTGTACGCTATCGAGCTTGCCAATCAAAGGCACCGTCTGTGACAGTGAGCTGCTTAACAAGGACTTTTTCTGTCCTGTTTTCTTTTTTTCGTTCTTTTTTTGATATTCCAAGGAAAACTTTTTTTCCCGTCACATCATGGGAAAAAAAGTACCAAAAATGTTAAGCTAAGCTTGCCTAGATCTGCCGACACTTGTCATTTGTGTGTGTGTGTGTGTGTGGGGGGGGGGGGTATCAAGAATGGTGGGGGGTTGTGGGTTACGGAAAGTGAGATAATGTGCTTTTTCTTATAAAAAAAAACAGCTCCGCTTTTCAGTTGCTCTGCCGCTTGTCTCCTTTCCGCCTGCTCTTTGATCCTAAGGAGCATGTGAACCCGCAACATTCATTTTCAATGAGCCCTAGGTACTCCCCCCCCACCCCCACCCCCACACCCACACACACACACACACAACAGTACGATTGTACAGAGAAATCATCACTGTCGCCAGACTTCACTGTCACTGCCCAAAGTTATTCGAAGCCGCAATTAAAATCAGTTTAGCCCCTGGCGTTTGGTGACAGAGGGGCATGTCTGCGACCCATGCCCAGTCACTGGCTATTATTACGCCACAGTTTCCATGTCCCGGGCCTCTCTTATTTACAGCCACTGCTGCACTGATAACAGTAGAGAGAGAGAGAGAGAGAGAGAGAGAGAGACCTCTTCACCTCCGAGAGAGAGAGGGAGAGAGGGGGAGAGAGAGAGAAAGAAAGAGAGAGAGAGAAAAAGCCTCAATAAAAGGCCTCACTCTACCTATCGTTCAGATGTAGCTGTTTCAACCCCACACTTCCCCAGGCGAGGAGCTTATTCAATGCTCAATGACTAGTGCGGAAGGGCTCCTCCATTTTCTAATGGATATGCTTTATTATCTGAGGCATCAAGTGAGAATGTTGCATTGCAGTTGCATTTATCAGGAACTTATAACTGATGTGTGCACTACAATATGTAATTCTACAATATCTTCATAATACTGCTACAACAGTTTCCCTAAAGTTCCATGTGGTGTTTCATGGGATCCAGTCTGCTAATTAAGGTTTTTTCAGATTTTGTACAGCCCTGAAGGAACTGATCTGATTGTTGTGACTGCTGGAGCAGGTGTTTTATGCTAAGCTAAACAAGCTAAACAAAAGCTAGGAAACAAAAGCTACTCTGTTTTGGGCCCCTGGCACTGGACTGGTAAAGGTAACAGCAAATCACGGGCTGCCCTTAGAGCCAACCCACTCCAAACCTCCTCCCCCTGTGACGGCACCAGTGTTGCCACCTCCAGTGCAAACTTGGCCCACCACCAGGCCTCCTTGCCATGCCTGCTCTCCTTATCACTGACTAAAAGGCAATTCTTACAAGAATTCAAATCACCTAGCAATCTGACAGACGGCCCGCTTTATAACCCAGCTCCTGGAGCAGGGGAGCGACTCTTTTTTTTTTTCTCTGTTTGTTGTTTAATGCTTTTTTGATGGCCTCGCAGATCACAAGCTAATAACGCGGCTGATAAGATAAGAAACGTGCTCTGCTCTGGGGTTCTCCTGAAGCAGCCGCCGGGGTTAAAGCCAGGGCTCTCTCGTCTAAAACCCTCCTAGTCGTGTCAATACCGGCCTTTATGAGCCGCCAGTCTCCAAGTCAACACACCTGAACACTTCAGAGGGGGGGCACTCCTCTCTCTGGCCGCTCCAAAGATGCCCGCCCACACACTCGCACAGAGGCAACCACAGCGGGAAAAGCCGAAACAAACACAACAGCTCAGGCTTTGTTAATGTAGGTGCGCTCTCCTCGCTAATGACTGCAGGTTCGACAAGCCTCCCATCTGACAGCTGGGTGGGACTTTTGAGGAATTCCTAATTAAGCGCTGGCTTAGATTTAAAAGAGGGCGGCCCAGGGCCTTTGAAGAGAAGCTGCACAGGTAAAGAGAGACCTTAACTAGTTGTGGCCTATTTCTTTTCCTCTCTGTTTCTCTCTCTCTCTCTTTCTCGCTCTACCTCAGGTGGAGTACAGCCGAGAGAGCAGAGGAGAGGAGAGGACAGAAGAGAGACGCTCAGTGAACCCTGCGGCTGTTATGAGGGGGTGAGAAAGGATCCCCTTGTGTTTGGGAACTGACCACAGGGAGCTACGGGCCGCTAGGCCCAGGCCACGGGGTTGGATGAGGGAGGGGGTGAGGGTTAAGAAGGGCTAACCCCTCATTCTGAGACAACAGGTGAGGAGTGACGAGATGAGAGGAAGGGGGGGGAGGTGCCCAGGTGACTCTCTTGCACTCACCGTGAACCTCGTGCACCCCCCTCTACAACCCCCCACCCCAACACACACACACACACACACACACATGCATATGCAGACACAGACACACACTCACTCATGTGTGTGTGTGTGTGTGTGAGGCACTGACTGACACTTACACACACACACTATTCTTCTTTGTGGGGCCATCTATAGCTGCTATCAGCACCCCTGGAAAACAATGGGGGAATGTTCCAGGCTGTTACCATTCCAGAGCGCCTATCAGATGGAAGAAGGTGGGTTAGACACCAGCTCGCTCTTATCAGTGCAGGGGATCACATTTCCATATTCAAGCCCCTCAGACTGATAAGGACCCCCCCACCCCCCTTTCCCCGCTCCTGATGAATGTGTTGTGATGGACAGATACCTGATGTGTGGCTCGCCAATGGCCAGGAGAAAAAGAGGCTGAAGGGGGGATAGAAGGACTGAAGGAGGGATGAAAGGAGGAGGGGAAGAAACAGAAAGAGGGGGGAGGAGGAGGAGGGGGGGGGAGAGAGAGAATGGACAGTAGCTTTCAGCGCAGGCCGGGCGATAAAAGGTCCAGTCTGAGGGGCTGTGATTAATGTGGATAAGAGGGCAGGGGTCAGAGGCAGGACCGCGCCGCTGACCGCTCTTAAGAGAGGTCACCTCCATAGCCATCCGTCACCCCCCCCCCACTCCACACACACACACACACACATCCCCATCCCCACGGCAACTACGCCCAACAGGCCCACATACAACACATTAAACATGGCCAGATACACATCTACACACACATATACACACAAACATATGCAAACATACACACACAAGCAGCGGCTGTATTTAACGACTAGCCTCTGAATGCAACATACAGCGGCCCACTCTATGAGTCTGTTCAGGAATAAAGCCTATGGAACACCACTTGAGGGAGAAGGTGAGAATGTGGACACCAGGTGGGTGGCATGGAGGCTCCCCTGGCCTCTTAAGGAGACCCTTTAGTCTTCATTACTCATCCCCAGACAGTCAGACACTTCCATATTAGTTACGTCGCTGGGGGGGAGGGGGGGTCAAGGGGTAGGGGGGGTTGCTGGGGTTTGGCTGACGGCCTTGGTTTCTTCTCTGACTTTGTGGCCACTTCACCTGACCGTTTGCAGTATAGCTCTGGGAAATGTGCTATGCACTTCAGGCTGTTCTTTATTTAATTGTAACAGATCCTATGACAGAGGTAATGTTGACAGTGCTTGTAATTACAGGAAACAGATCTGCTGAACTGCAGAGAGGAAGGCTGGTGTGCGTGTGGATGTGTGTGTGTGTGTGTGTGTGTGTAAGGGGGGGGGGGTCTGTGGTGTTATTTAAATAGCTGCTAAGATTAGGGATGTTTCCACATTAGAGGGGCTTGAGTGTTTGTCTCTGTTGTTGATATTTGTGTGTTCTCTTCTGGAGGGACACTGGGGCTATTCCCCGAGAGGAGCTGGGGTGGGAGGGTGTGGGCTAGGAGGGTAAGTGTGTGTGTGTGTGTGGGGGGGGGGGTGGGGGGTGCAGACTTTTAAAAACACATATTAAAACACACTGTCTCACTTCCCCGGGCCCTGATCTGTAAACAGCTGGTTTGGCTGATATTTTATTAATGCTGTAGTTTAATTAGTTTAATTACACACAGACTCATCTTTGTGCATAATTTCCCCTTGTTTAATGAAAGGGAAAAAAAACCAATTGCCACTTACGCATACATAGACATTTTCTGCCCTCTAGCTCTTCAAGAGTCATATAGTTTCTTGCCAAAGAAAGGAAAAGGAATTGACACCAGGCTAGTTTAGAGGCCATTTTGGGAAGAGATAGGGTTTTTTGTTTGTCGCTTCGACTGTTTGTATTTCTGTTTTGATTCCAGTCAGGCAAAATCGTTTTATATATCACTGAACCAAGCAGCCTTAAAAACCACCCGTACATTGACATAAAAGTCATCCGTCGCGATGAAAACCACATGAAATGCACACGCTGGATCTCAGAGATATGTGCATCTCTCATATACGTACTCAAGCTCTCTGGTGGCTCCGTATGGACGTAGTAGTGCCCGATTACACTCTGACCTAAATGCCAAGATGGCACTGGATCCGGCGTGGGGCCTAGATCTTTATTAGCACGCAACCTTAGACCAGAGAACGCTCCATAACTAAGCGGGCTTTTATTGGGAAGCCACAATGGTTAGTCAGCAGCAATGCTATCTTTCCCTGGCATCCATGTGGCAGGCCAGGGCTTTCTCATTCGCACCTCTATGCCAATGCACAACTCAGTATTGCAACAAATTAAGAAGGGGTGAGGTGGACGGAGGAATGAGGGTTCATATAATATTACAAATCAGTGCGTAGACCTTACAAATTAAATCCGAAAAGGCACGGGGGGGGGGGGGGGGGGGGGGGGGGGGTTGGGGGATGAATGTCATGGTGTCAGACACTGGTGCTCCGGAAAAAAAACGATGACAATGAAGTCAAATGAGAGGCGGTGAAACCTAATCCAAGGCTAAAGATCAATATGGCGGCTCCTCATTATCAGAGAATAGCTTGTTGCCGTTTCTTTGGGGCCGGTAAGAAATGTGCTCGCAGACAGACTTGCTCCTATTCTGGGAGCTGGAAGACGTCTGTCTCCACATATCATTAATGTCGCCTTTCTCTCCCCCCCCCCCCCCCCCCCCTCTCTCTCACCCGTTCTCTCCCTCTCTCTTTCCCAAACACGCTCGGCGCAAAACAGCTAAATTTATTTCCAGCCCCACCTGGCCAATGCTATCACTCGTTGCCTCAGACAGCTTTAAGAGACAATTACAGAGACCAAACGACTGGGAGGAGATCTCCCCTCAGAATGATGTTTCGCCCAAAGTTTCATCAATGCCAATAGCATTACCCGTGATTACCAGGGCCAAAAGGTGCTCTTTTTGTAATACAACACAGAGACGGGTAACCCGATCATACCCCACACACACACACACACACACCCCCGCCCCCCGCCCCATGGACCTCTCAGCTGAGCCTTGAGCTTGAGCCTTGATCGGGCCTGGACTGGAATCAGCCGGGCTTCCTGACCCCAGAGTGGGGCTTGTGTTTCAGCGTACGGAGAAGAGCCTGGAATGATAATGTTGTTTCACTAAATAGCTGACTTAAAGGTCAGCTGCCAATGGGCCTCCTGGACAATGCTGGGCCGAGAGTTGGAAATAGATTTACTATTTATTGAGCGCAGATCCAGTCGAGTGTATGTGTGTGTGTGTGGCGGGGGGGGGTTCTGGCATCTCATTTTATAGTATTTATTTATTTTTTCGCCGACTTGAGTGAGTGACGTGCATGCAGAACACGCACAGACACGCACGCAAACACACACACACACACACACACACACACACACACACTTACATATTTCCCCAACATGCAATCCATTCACAGTGCCATTAAGGAAGGAACTTAAGCAATGAACTGCGATATGCTGGAACAGGATACGTGAGCGGTACAGAATTAATACCACACACCACTTCTCCGTCACCGAGCTGCTAGATGTTACAGGCTTTAAGGAACAGTAATTACACGGCAGACAGAAGGGCGAACACAAGGTGCATCAATGTGGCACAGCCACAGACACAGCATTAGCAAAAGCGAGGCTGTCAATTGCATTTAAGTGATTAATACAATTGATTCTGAGCATGAAGCCCTATAAATAATGAACAATAATTAAGACTGTGTACACATGCAATATTAATTATTCACGCTTGCACTGATGTATCGACCTTGTGTGGGGAAAAGCTTGGATGTGATCAATCAGAGGAGTGCTGGGGATCCATAGAAGGATTCTTGAGAAAGAAAAGAAAAAAGGGAGAGGAAGAAAAAAGAAAGAAAGGAAGAAAAAGAGAGAGAGGAAGAGGGATGATGGAGGTATCTCAAAGCGTTGACTGGCTTTCATATTACAAGGACAGTCTCTCTCTCTCTCTCTCTCTGTCACACATACACACACACACACACACACAGACACTCACAAATGTATGTATAATTTTTTCCTTCAATTCACACACACATATGAACACATCCATATGCCCACACTTCCTGTTTGTTTTCCTTACATTTCTTGGAGTCCCGCCCTGTCTTACCATAGAATCCGGAAAGACACATCACACCAAGCATGAAGGCTTCAGGATATGACACGACACCTGCCATCCAGAATCCCCCCAACACAACCTCTCTCTCTTTGCCTCTCTCTCTTTTCTTCTCTCTCTCTCTCTCTTTCTTTGAAAATCCACCAGAATAGAGAGGCCTCAGGGACCACCGGTGCTCTTGAAATGGTTTGACATTAATAACAATATCTTTAATGCTCACACATTAGCGCCTGCAATAATTAATGTATGAATAATCGCCAATGTGAAAAGCATTATCAATAATTGTATGAATAATGCACATGCATAATGGATGAATGTTGCCCGGAGGCAGAATCTGGCGTCTCTTACTCTTGTCCAGAGTGTGTGCTAACATGCTAGAGCATCCAAAAAATACAAGGGATGATCAAATGCCTAGCATGCTTAACAAAACAAAAAAAAGGCCTTACATCACTCTCTCTCTCTCTCTCCCTCTCTCTCCCTCTCTATCTCTTTCTCTGTCCGTCTCAACACGGATGAAACATTTGTGACATGAACCCAGGCCTTGTTTGGAGTTGTTAGCTGGGTGTGAGGGGGTAGAGAGAGGGCTGGGAACAGGAAGACACCGGATCGCGGCAACAAACCCGAGGCCGGGGTTCAGAGGAGAGGAGCGAGGGTTGGGCATTAGAATTCCACCCCGCTCTCTCCCTCTGCTTTTTGCTCGCTCTAATAAGAAGGGCTGCTGGATGGTGTGTGTAGGGTGGCTGGGGTTGGGAGGGTTGTTGTTGTTGTGTGTGTGTGTGTGTGTGTGTGTGTGTGTGTGTGTGTGTGTGTGTGTGTGTGTGTGTGTGTGTGTGTGTGTGTGTGTGTAAAGAGGGGGTGGGGGGTGTAGGTTCTGGTTGGTGTCTGCGCTGCTTCATCTAGATTAGCCCTTATCACCCGCCACCTGCATGGAAGGCCCTGCCATTCATATGCAGATCTCAGCGGAGAGAGAGAGAGAGAGAGAGCACAAGGCACGGCTCTCTCACACCGCCTCTCAGCGCAGACACCCAGCCTCATTCACGTTAGTCATTTTCTCCATCCATTGTCGTCGTCGTTTCTCTCCACACATTATTCCTCTGCCCTTTCTCTTCTCTCTGCTAAAATTGAGCGACCTATCCTGATATTCACTACACTCGCTCCCATGTCTGTATTAGCTCCAGGTTTCGGTATTAATTGAGTGACAATATTTCAAAGCGTTTGTTTGAATAGTTGGTTATTAATACATCTTGTATCAATGGTGGTTTGATAAGAGTATTTGATGTTTCAAAGCATAGTGCACATGTAATCACTGCCTTGGCATTATAATGGAAGGCTTAGTGTGACTGTGTGTGTGTGTGTGTGTGTGTGTGTGCGTGTGACTTTGCTTTGATGATAAAAAATAGACGCATGAGAATATAAAAGAATGAAAGCAGGTTTGGTTTCCCAACACACGTCAAATGATGACCTGCAGACATAAACATTCACTGATGCGACTATATGCATTTATATATAATATGGACATATTTATGCATAAACATCTACTGCTAAACATGCACACTAAACACATATTATGTGTGAAAGTATACTAGTGGGTGGCTTTTATCTGGATGTGTCATGGTTTTCATAAGGTTAATATACTATACTAATATACTTCTATGTGGGTGTGTAAAAGACAGAGAGAGAGTATAAATGCAAGTGCACACATAAATTGTGTGTCTGTAAAATAGAGAGAGAGAGAGAGAGAGAGCGAGTGAAAGAGAGAGAGAGACAAAAGTCAAGTCCAAATGCATGGGCTGAAAAATGTGTGCCCTCCAAAGTGGCCAGTGGCAGACCACAGTGAGAGATCACATTTACGGCAGGACATTATCACCCAGAGACAGTGAGCAATGGGGGAGAGCCAGGCAGGGGGACACACTAATGAACAGAGGAGGGGTAGCCCCCCCCACACACATACACTCACTCACACACACACACACACACACAACACACTCTCTCTCTCCTCCTCCACGGCCTGCCATGGCCTCCCAGGTCTGTGCAATCTCTCAGTGTCAACATCTTTCTGTGAGGCTGATTCAATTAAGATTAAGCGAGTGGGCAGGAGGGGAGAGTGGCAGGGGTCAGTCTGATCAAGGCGATTGGCTCCTCTCTTTGTTTTTTAGCGTGTGAGTGGGCCTGAGTGGCTGTGTGTGTGTGTGTGTGTGTGTGTGTGTGCTTTCAGGTAACTGCCTGCCTCTTCTCTCTCTCACCTTTGCTAAGAAAGAGCTGAGATGCTGAGAGGTGTTGGAACTGGTTTGGATTAAAGTCACTGAGTGGTATGCCTCTGTATGCCAACATTGCTCTCAAATGTAGTTTGGTGTGTGTGTGTGTGTGTGTGTGTGTGTGTGTGTGTGTGTGTGTGTGTGTGTGAGTGTGTGGTCATGGTAACTGCTTGTTTATTCGTTATCACCCTTGCATGTAAAGGGCAAGATAATGTGATGAAACTGGTATGGGGGGAAATGTGTGTGTGTGTGTGTGTGTGTGTGTGTGTGTGTGTGTGTGTTTGTGTGTGTGTGTGTGTGTGTGTGTGTGTGTGTGTGTGTGTGTGTGTGTGTGTGTGTGGCTGTTCACCTCCAGCATATCCATAAACACCCACCACGCCATGCCTGTTCATCCAGTGGGAGCCCATTATAGCAACATTAGGGAAATCTGATCGGTCTGGTCCTTTTCAAGCCCGCACTCCAATGCAGGACTTCATGAAAAGGGCTGACCAGGTATTTGTCTCCATTAAGAACACCCCCCCCCCCCACCACACACACACACACACCCCCCTTTGGCTGGGAGCAACAGTTTTATCAGGCCTCTAACAGCCACCAATTATGCATGCTTTACCAATTAAGGGAACACCTAATTACCCCACCTTCAAAGGAGACAAGAGAAGTGATCCCATTCAGACCACTTGAGGGGGAGACAACTGGCCATTCTAAACAACAAAAAACATTGGGAGCACCACAGCGGGGGTTGGTGGGGAGAGCCCCTGAGTGTTGAATGTGATAAACAACATTTACAGCCTCTAATATACACTAGCCCCCGCCAGCGCCACAATGCGCCGACCTCTGACCTTTGCTGTGACCTCACCCCTGCCCGGGTTAACGTTACACCCCAATTTACCCCACAGCTGCACCTCGTTACCATACCCCATTAAAAAAAAAAAACAGGGACAACCCCAAAAAACTGAGGGCTCTTTAGTAGCCAAAGAGAGAGAGAGAGAGAGAATGAGATTTAAAGAGGGTGAGTGTGACAGACAGAAAGAGGTGAAAATATAGGGGGGGGGGGGGGGAGAGAGAGAGAGAGAGAGAGAAGAGAAGGTAAGAATGAACACAGAAGCGTTAAGTCATTAGGGCCATTGTTGTGCTCAAATGGCCTCCACACAGGCGCTATGTGAATGGGAAATGGAGCTTAATGACCTGAAAAGCGACTTCAAAGGCCGCCTCAATGGAGTAGAAGAGGCGGCTCCAATTGAATGTCACTGGGCTTCTGATGGTCTACTTGAAGAATGCCCGTGTTGTTTAGACTGCCAGTGGGCTGGAGTAGCGACGCCTAACACAAGCTTGCCGAGCTAGTTTCTGTTTTTGTGTATTCAGTTTGAGTTCGGTCCCTTTTTCTGTAGCATTAGCATCTTAAAGGGCGATGTAAACATTAACCACATCTCTTTTTTTACACGACCCTTTAATGCTAAACATGACAATCACATTTACCGTCTTTGAGCTGACCAATGCTTTATGGCAAAGTGACGAATAAAAGGGAAATTGGAAACAAACTGTAGAAACTTACAAAACATCTAAATGCCCTAAAAGTGCTGCTATTCTGATGTGTTAACCAACAAAGAGGCTACAGACGGTAAGACAAAGGCACCAGTGGTTAACTGGAAACAATGCTCATAATATAGAGTTATCCATTACCAGAGTTGTCTCAGTAATGGTTGTTAATAGCAGGCACAATGGCTTCAGAGTGACATGTAGGCATGAAAGCAGCTTGCATGACCCATATCATTTTGCATGGCCTCACCTGCATATGTCAGTGATATAGTAAGACACATTCATTTTAAAGAGGAACATGAACAGACGAGATATATACTTTCATGAACCTGTATGTTGTGATATCATTTTGCATTACCATTTGCATTAGTGACATTCACTTCATTATTAATGTGCAAATGTATATTTAAATGTTTAATAGACCTCATACATCTTGAGTTCCACTTACGGGCCCTAATTTGATAGATACGCACCCCAGGTTCTTAGCTGCAAAAAAGAAAGGCATCACATAAAGATATTTGGATTACTATGGCACATTCATTTGGTAATTTGGTAATTTCATAACATGCGCTCAGACCTAAGGGCCTTTGAAGGCGGACCAACGCCTCATTTGGGTGAGTCTGATCAAAAAAGTAGGCATGACATGGAAACTGTTTTGAGGAAGGCATGCTGCCACCTCTTTTGAAATGTTGGATTTCAAATGTCTGGCAGGCGCATCGAATCTAATCTCTACAGTTTGACAGCGTAACATTGACCACTCAGTTACTAAATAGACCGATCATTTAACTCAACAAAATATGTCACCATCCCGTCACTATGTCACTATGAGATGTCCGTACAGACAGTAAATAAAAGAATCCAGTATCATTCATCGGGGCCTTAATGCACAACAAAAAGTGATAAACAGCAAAGTAATATTAATGTATTTTATAGCATAGAAGTCACTCAGTTTAGTATAGTTAGTAAGTATAGTGTGTATAGTAGTCACACTGTTTAGACCACAAGTCAACGCGTCCATCTCCCATTCACCATTCTGATTAAGCCTAAAATCTGTCAGTATGTGGTCATTAAGATAGACCTAAAGTGAGATGGTGCACTATTTACAGTCTACAAATAGGATTATTTCATAAAATGTTCACTAATGTTGCTTGAATTACACCAAATACATAAAGATATTTGTATGTAAAATACAACTAGAGTTGTTGTAGTGATAGTGTTGTGCAATAATCTCCATCCATATGTAGGTAGCTTATAGTAATAATTATTCAACATCTACATGATGTAGAAAGCCAGAAACATAGAAATTCTCATCAGATGCGCAGTTGTTCTGTATAAAACTTTACTGCAAATTTAGAATGCAACCTAATTATTATAGAGAGACAAGCTAAAGTAGACGATAAATCTCCTTCCATGTCATCCACTTTTCCCCGTCACACACCTCCCCTCTCTGTCCTGCTTGCTGGTCAGCCAGTTTGTCAATTGATAAGCAGAATTAGTGTTTTTTTTTCTCTACTGCATCAGCGGGAAAATGACTTATTTCCCCTAAAGAAATGAAGCTATTTATCCCTACTAAGCTCTCCACTGACCTTTCTACTGTATTTACAGAAGTCCCCCTAATCTGGGAGCTTTGTATGTAGATCACTCTCATGCCTGTTTATTGGGCCCATGGGCTTAAATGTTAAATAATGTTAAGATCACAGCAATGATTACACTTCGGTGGTTTGAACTGTGCTGGGCTTTTATCAATTCAACACAAAATATTGAATCATTTCACAATGACAATTACATTTTTTTTTTTTTAGCAAGCACTGATGTCTATTGGCAGGGGCGGACTGGGGGGAAAAAGTGGCCCGGGAGTTACTGTCAGACCGGCCCACTCAATACACGGCGCGCGGCCCACTCAGTACACGGCGCGCTGCCCACTCAATACACTGCGCGTTGCCCATTCAATGCATCGCACATATAGACCAGTCAGTGGCCTACTTGGAAAAATACCCATACACTTAACATTATTTTGGATGATTACAAAAAAATTACATCATATGTGTTTTTTTTTAATAACATTTGGATCCACCAATTTGCCTGGGTGGACACATGGAATAAAATGATACTGGCTTTTGTAACACTCCAAGGTAGGTATAGGTTGCTAGATGAATAGGCTTAAATCTGGGCTAGTATCAGATGGTTATACGTATAACTACAGAACATTAAGGAATGAATATCCACACAATAAAGAAACTGGAATCAGAGGGTAGAATTAGTATGAACTATATTGTAGAAATTAACAGAATAGAACATACGATGGGGTGTGAACATCAGTGGTATCAGTAGTATTGCATGCTGGGTGTGTGATTGTGTGTGTGTGTAGGGGTGTTGAAGGTGCATAACAAAACAATAAGTTAAGTAACAGAACCTAAACTAACTCTGCTGGCCCGGGTGCATTATAGTCACATGATAATAAAAACCAATATCAGTATACTCATGTGTTAGTATGACCTCACTATCTAATCTAGATAACATATTAACATTGTTTATAATGTTAGTGTTGTGTGTAACACGGTGATTTTAGCATAACAAGCTAGCTGGTTAGAAATGATAAGATTGCCCTCTTTACAACTACCACCATGGATAGCTTGCTCATCGATTGTAAACAAGTGACTACGGCTAACATGTTAAAGTAGATCATCTCGATGATGACAATAGCGCCAGCTTGCTTATTTTACCAGATCATAACGGTCTCAATTTTGGACATTTATCTACCTAACGTTAGCTAGGCTAGTTGGTAGTGAACGTTACCTCATCTGTGAAAAGCAAGCTAACATTGGCCAAGTCAACGCCACAATTTACCTTGTATCACTGTCACTGTCACGCGAAATAACAGTCATAAATGGCCCAGAGTTTTCTTAAATGCAATTCCTCAAAACTACCAGATGCCCCACGGGCCGCTCCGTGTTGGAAGGGCTGACGGCACACGTCACTACGGTTGCGTGCCTTGGTGGGGCGTATATGCAAATCCAGGTGCGTTTAATTTAAGAATCCTCATCCTCAATCCGCACAGCTGAGAACACTTCGGCTGTGTAAGAACCCATTCAGGTGTTCATTAATAAGGTGGAGATCGTTTCTTACGTTGAATTTCTGAAGTCCGTAAGAACACATTTCAGAAGACACTTCAGAACATTTTCGAAAAATAGGCACCATGAGTGTGAATACAGATCGCGAGGAGCAGTATAAAAATCAGTCAGTGACTTAAATTTTATAGTTAATAGAGGAAATTATACGTGTTCTGAGTAGTATGGAAAATAGTTGAAGGTGCCGGCGGTGAAAGTGTGAGGGCCGGTTGGAGATAGGCGCGGGCTGGTATTATGGACCATCCCAACCTCGTCGGCCCACCGGGGATTCCCCCGGTATCCCCGATGGCCAGTCCGCCCCTGTCTATTGGACTTGAACCAAACAAATATGTGGCTTGTCGTCACAACGCATGTCAGAATTCATGTTGATATGATTGGCTCAAAAGGCCGCCCACAAATGAATATGCTGTTCGACCTGTCCATTTCCCCCTACTCCAGCACCCTATGAGTGCATACATGCAAACAACAATTCTTCTTGACTCCTCCCTCTGGTGTTGAGCCATCTGCGGACTATCATCATGTCACACGAGTAACTCATAGCTCGTTGCCCTATGAAATGAGTGCCCAAATGTGTCAGACTTATATACTTATTATCCGAGTGAACATGAACGACAGCAGCAGACTCGCGGCCACCGAGGTGAACTGGGAGTCAAACCAATGCCCATATGTGCGGGCGCTGGCCTGCCTCCGACTGTATCTGGGCCCCCTGTGCTCCGTGTGAATGAGCGGGGCAGCCCCGTGGGCAGGGGCAGAATGGCGCTCAGCGCGCGGGCTCTGGCCTTAGCCCGAGTCATTTAGCCTGCGTGTGAAATCAGGGATGACAACGGCGGCGGGCGCTGCCAGGCCGGGTCGCTCCATGAGGCCATCAGGCCAGGCTGCCGCACCCCTGGGTCTGTCTGTCACTCAGCCCGCCAGAGCTGCCACGCCGAGCAGCCTTCCTCTCTCTCCCTCCCCGCCCGCCCGCCCGCCCGCTTGCTCGCTCGTAGACGTGCCTGCCCAGCGATGCTTCCGCTGCTGCTGCTGCTGCCGCTGCTGCTGCCGCCACTCGCTGCATGCTTGCAGTTGATCAATCTGCCACCGTCGGGGCACGCCGGCATGGGAAGCGTAACCATGCAGAGCGCAGTCTATTACAAACGACGCACAAGCTATAAGCTACAGTTTGATTTACATTTAGCTAAATGTAGTCATTTACTGAGGTGTGCTTAGAGTGCAGAGAATGCATATATTTCCCCAGTCTCTATGATAAAAGTAGCACAGGATTAATGTCTATATGTGCTATCGCTACATCAGTGAATCGTCTATCTATGAAAGCACAGGTTCAGAATTAGGATGCACATGACAACTATTTCAGTGATATGCTGTAACACTGTAGGACAAAGGTGCGGGGCACTTGACATACATTGCATGTCTCTGTCGATAAACACACAGACACACACACCCACACCCACACACACACTCCACTCCACACACAAGCCCTATTATGGAGGATCCTCATCAGTCACCATCCGTTTTTTTCCACGGGGCTCCACCCTGTGCTCGCACACCACGCTGAGAAGTCACACACCACAGCCAAAGATCTCCGACAACAGGTCATCTGTGCCTCATCTGCGGGCCGCGTCGCCCCCTCCACCCCACCACCACCCCCAACCCCTCCACCCCCTCCTCCCGAGCCATCATCTCTACTGTAAATGAGTTTAACCTCGCCGTGCTCACCCCCTGCCTCTGTCTAAACACAATGAGAGTGGGGAGGCCCTTCCCCGCATCGCTCATGTCTGCCTGCTGCCGACCGCAGCCCCGCGTGGAGCACAGCCCAACACCCGGGCTCCCCTCGATTTTCAAATACAATAATCGGCCTTTCGCTTTTTTTTTTTCTTTTCTTTCACTTTTTTTTGTCTCATCTTTTGTTTCATCCTTTCTTTTCCATGCCTAGATCAATGACTTGGCTTTTTTTTTTCTCTTTCTTTCTTTTTTTAGGAAGGTTGACGTGTTTGATTCGCACATTCAAAAAAATCCAGAGTAAAAATGTTTCTTTAAGAAGCGTGGAACAGAGAGCGAG
>NC_045157.1:16447649-16452649 GCF_900700415.2 Clupea harengus | reverse complement strand
GAGAAAGCGAGAGAGAGAGAGAGAGGGATATCCTCTACCAGTGGACTGATTTACGACAGGGAATGCGAGGGACGCCTGCTCTCCGCGACGAGCGCTCCACTGTTATTCTTTCCCCTCCTACCGCTGTTCCACGTCCGCAATACTGACAGAGCACATGCCGCCCCCCCCCCCCCCCCCCACACACACACACACACAGATACATACACGCTCACACTCACAATAACATTCATCATGTTCCCACTTTATAAATCACTTGGGCCAAACTGGATCTGATAACTGTGTCAGTGGCGGTACAACACACTTCCTCCTTGATCTCCCCCGGCCTCTGAGGGACCACCATGCCTGAGCAACCAACCAACCGAACCACCCAACCACCCAACCACCCCGCACCCAACCACCCCACACCAGCTTATCTGCCTGACATCAGCTAACATTCCCCATGATGGGCATAGCTGCTAGTCTGCGCTCCTCGTCTGCACTGTTCCTCCTCAGTTCCGCGACTGCTACTGCTTCCAGTCCCAGGGGAGGGACTCCCCCAAACACATCCACCACCTCACTGTTTACACATGCTATCACGGAAATGTCCCGACCTCTCGGGGGTGGGAATATCATTTCCAATTTCCCCGTGGCACGGCCCCTTGGCGCGGAGATGAGAGGTGAAAACAACAGCGAAAAAGGAGAAGCTGAGTCTTCCGCTCGTCAGGCCATATCTGTGTGATGCAGTCAAGGCCCTGTTTGTCTTAGCCTGCCTAACAACATCACAGTTTATTTAACACAGGCCCGGTCCCATAAAAGACACTGAGAGCCAGGGGTGACCTCACCCACTATAGCCAGAAAGCCCGAGCAAGACAGCACATAGCTCTTCTTTACACGCTGAGTGCTGAGGCGCCACTTGGATACCAATAATAAAGCAATTACATCTGTTATATAAATAAAAAAAGACAGCCATCTTGCTTAACAGCAGTTCAGAGCCAACAGCTTAAGGCCAGTCGAGGAACTTTAACAGGGACAACTTACTGTATGTCTAGGTTCACTGCACAAACAGGATGTGTTAGAGTTGTGGTGTGTGTGTGGGGGGGGGGGGGGGGGGGACACACTAGTAATTCAGCATGGGGGGGTTTACACACACTGGCAGTCAGTGAGATTTATCTATCCTGGGTTAAAGGGGGAGCAGGGGCTGTGCTTAGCATCGGAGGGGGGAAGGCCCGACTGGGGAAGTTTGCTTTTACATGTTTTCTTTTTCTTCCCTTTAAAAACAAGAGGTTCACAGGTTGCTCTCTGAGGGCCAAGGTCCACACGACGGGCAGAGGCAGAGGCAGCGGAGGCAGCAGAGGCGGCCGCGGCGCTGCAGACACATGTCTGCAGGGGTAACGTGATCTCCGGGGAACAACCGCTGTTAACTTTTATCGCCCTCAAAATCCCACCTCATTTCGCTAAGCTAACCCAGTCGGCCTGTCCTGTCCCAGCTTTGATTAACCTCGCTGCGTTCACTGCGGAGGTACTGTTAGCAAAAGTCCCTACATACACATAAATACACCCCAAAACCATAAACTGAGATTTAGCCCTCCCTGTGTGTGTGTGTGTGTGTGCATGCGTATGTTTGATGTATTTAGACACACACACCTTGTCCACATGGATACACATGCATCGACATATAAACAGGCACATTCATAGATATAAGCAGGCATTTGCACACTCAGTCATACACACACACACACACATAAATACACTCATACATAAACAGCACCCCATCCATGCCCAAACACACACAGACACACACACAAAGCAAAACAAAAAGGGGGAAAACAAAACAAATTGCAGCCTCTTTACAATAATGGACGTCTCTGGAAGTATCTCCATAACCTGTTTCCTTCAGCGAGGGCCCCCAGACAGCGTCTGAATGGAGGGGGGAAAGACCAGTGAGGTAGAGGAAGAGGCTTGATTGATAAAGTCCCTATCTGGCTATTTACGATCTGGCTGCAGAAGAGGCAGCTTTCGCCAGACAGAAAAGCAATTAATCTGCAAAAGAGCTGGGGAACAGCCGGCCTGAGCATTGGAGCCTGCTTCCTCCCCGGCTCTGGAGGCAAGATAAGGCTGCAGCCGGCTATTTATTGTACATTTTAATTAAGTGCTTGTTAACGCTAGTTATCTTAACAGTCACAAAATTACCGTTGTAATGCATTTTGTTTGAGGAAAAATGGAGTGGGGTGTATGTGTGTGTGTGTGCGAGGAGTGTGTGTGTGTGTGTGGGGGGGGGGGGGGTGTGCTGGAGCACTTTATGAAGCCAGGCACAGCTTGCCTTCATTTTGAAATCACGGAATAAATTCAGAGGAGGCGGATGCCACAATGATCTAAGCTCAAGCGCTAATGGTTATTTAATATGGCCATCAGCGGTCCCAAGTCCCCAGCATACGGCGCTTGCACAATAGCCTCCAAACCCCTCTTTAACACTTATTTGAGATGACAGGAAAAATGAAACCGTTTGTGCTTTCAATGGAAAAGCAATCATTGGTACATTATCCTCTGCTTGCCCTATCATGCTAATGTTCGCTAAAAATGTCACCAAATGTATTTAAAGGGCTGATGGAGTGTTGCCGTTTGATTCCTGCTGCCGGGCTGATTAATAAAAACCTTCAATTTGTATGTAAATGCAACCGGGGGTCTCATATCATCTGCACACCTGCACCTGGAGAAAAAAAAATAATAAACTGAAGTTTAATGCTGCAATTATGAGCGTTTACGGTTGGGGGAAGGGGGGAGGGCTTTGGCGGCAAAGAAGAGCGGGGGGCTAGCTGGCTGGATGGCTGGTTGGTTGGCGGGTTGGCGGGTGGAAGGCGTGGCCGATCACGAGGGCTTGCTCACAGCGACGGCGGGGGCGACTCGGATGAGACCGGACCTGGGCGTGACCCCATGTGATGCGAAACACAACCCGGGCACATCACGACAACTGGGCGGGCAGAGGAGATGTTGCGGCACCGGCGACGGCGTGCAGAATACCAGGCAGAGGCAGAATTTATTAAGAGTGTCTGCAGCAGCCATTTTGTTCACTCTTTCAAACTGAACTGCCATAATAAAATATGTGTTGTAGCACAATCCTTCCAGAAAAGCAACAACAACAACAACAACAACACTAGGAATGTGTGAGAAGGGTTGGATTACAGCTTGTTATTCGCTTCCAGACATGCAGTGGTGTCTCCATTGATCAAAACCAGCTTTAAATCAACAGGAAGCAAACATCGGACTAAAGCCTCACCCTTTCATCGTGACTGATACCGAACCTGAGTGAGTCTGTGTTCTCAGTCTCAAGGTTGACGCGCATCCTGAGGCCCTGGGCTTGTGCCTTTGCTGGCGGCCCTTTGCATCACGCCTCCCCACTCATCTCCTCCCCAACCCCAACCACCGACATCCCTCCTCGCGATGGACAACCAAGCGCCGGCGTATTGACGGAGAAACGGCGCAGAGTAAAGATTGCAGGGCCCGAGATGAAAGGGGTCGGCGTGGACTGAACTACTGAGAGGGTGGCTTCCTGCGGCGGCTTTGAAGCTCACTTTCACGCCACTGCCTCACCTTGACCAGCCTGACCTGTCCCGATCAGCTTCGTTCACACTCACGCTCACACAGACAAGGCCTAAAGGAGGTGTATGTGTGTGTGTGGGGGGGAGAACCACAGTATCGACAGCCGAATCCCTCATCCTGCCCCCTCCATCCCCACCCTATCTCACTCCATACGCATCCAAAGACTCATTCCTTTCCCTTGCCTCCAGCTATCTTTCCATTACGCCCCAGCTATGGAGATGATTGGAGGACCATAAAAGACATGATGCAACAGTCCAGCAAGAGCTAAACAAGACAGCTGACACCTGCGGCAGGACAATGGGCCTAGTGTTTTTGAGAAGTAGAAAATATTTCATGTTTTATCAAAAATTGAAAAGTGGATTTTTAAAAGCCTCCATCATCCGTGACGACGTGAAATGGCCAAGCAGAAGAGAACTCTATCATAAAAGATGAAGAGTAGTATGCTAGTATACATACATAGGCAATAGCTGCTGGTTATAATGGAATAGGCCGCATTTGTGAGTTCTCTGTGGTGCTGATGATGATGTTGATGATACTGCTGATGGTAATCTAGCCCTCTGTGGTTAACTGATGGAGAAGATAATGGAGCTACATTGGTGTGAACTGGGGCTGAACAGGAGAAGAAGCCCCCCTCACTCCAACCCCTCCGGAGACCACAACCATACGCCAACCCCTCCACCCTTACCTTCTCTTCTCCCAGCATTCAAATGTATTTCGACAGAAGTCATTCAGCCCTGTTCATCGGCAGTCTCTCTGAAAATAACTTTTTGTGCCATATGAAGATTGGATTTTTTTTACAGATCGTGACGGCGAGGCGACGCATTCATTCAAGTGTACTCCTCCTGAGAAACGTATCGTGATCTCTAATAATATTCTGTATACGGTTTCACCCAAGCGCTCCCTTTAAATACGACGCTGTATTAATATTAATATTTATGGTCTGTGGGGGGAGGGAGAGAGAGAGAGAGAGAGAGAGAGAGAGAGAGAGAGAGAGAACTCAGAGGAGTCGCAGAACAAACTTCCATTAATTCCTATGGAGGGGAAAGTCCAAATTAATTCCTATTCACATTTTAATGCCTTTATGCTAATGTGGGTTGAGAGGGAAGGGGCTCCAGGCCCAGTGGAGGAGGAGGGTTAAAGTTGAACAGAGTACCTGAGGAACACATCTGCATGGCTCGCACACGACTGCTTATGCTAACTGACGAACACCCCCAAATACACACACCCAATGCACCAGACCGCACACATATGCACACACACATATACACACACACATATACACACACACACAAACATACACACACAAACATACGTAAAAATCTAAATTAACAGGCACGTTGAAATTCTGTGAATGCAAAATGCTGAATATCTCGAAATATCTCAAAATAACAAATAGAGTTAGATTTTCAACATTACATTCACAC
>NC_045157.1:16395149-16437649 GCF_900700415.2 Clupea harengus | reverse complement strand
GCAACCAGGGGCAATGATGCCTTCTTTTTTTACTTCTGTCTATGATTAGACTATTGCCACTTAACATTGACATCTTAATAAGCTATCATATAGCAAATGTATTTGTGCTTACCACACAGATCATAAAATGAATACGAGACGAGCAGGCCTTCTTGTTTTCAAAAGTGAGATTAGCGGCATGGCTACCAGGTTCGGAAAAGTAAAGAAATGTATCACCGACAAGGCCGCCATAGGGCGGATGAGAACTAGGCCAAACTCCTACCATGATTCACGGCATGTCCGTTTGAAATCTTTTGTCCTCTTTTCTGCCTTATGACTTCACGCCCAGCACGTATTGATTCGCCACTGTAATCTACACCCAGCAGAGGGGAAATATTCTCTGAAATTGAGGAATAAAATATCAACCATCGCTTCGGGGGCATAAGTGACAGATTTCGCGAGATTACCAGACGTTCATGCGCAGTGTACAGAGTTTGGGGAACGGGTGGGAAGCTGATAAAAGAAGGGCGGAGACGGTAATGATGAGGTTCCTTCATGAATGTATTGTTCTTTGCGACAAGGCGGGTACTTCCATGAAGGGTGAATTAGGGAGCTGTGTGCATGTAATCATTATTGGTTATGACTGCGGTGACCCACCAGCTGAGTCCCGTCTTGCTCCAGTGATTGCTGAACAACATACGCCCCCACGTACACAAATAGAGGGGGTTAACATTCGCTCCGTTTCACAAGTCAATAGCCAATCAAAAACTGTTTTGCTTTCATCAGTACACGAATGACAGGAATGGTTCCCATTAAAGTCACGGAATTATAAATCACCTGGCTGAATTATGTCATATTTGTATTGAACACTGCCTGCTTTTTATGCACATTGTCCCTCTAACCTTAAATATCTAAGCTAAGGATGGATTTCAGTGGGTGACTGAGCATGATGTATGGATGTGACATAAAAGCTGTCCTTTGAAGTTCATCTATTTTCGTCTTCTTTATCAAGGCTTGCTAAGAGTATCAAACACTCATTGCATTGTGTCCAATACTTCTCCCTGAGGTGATTGTCATGCATGCACATTCATGCCTGCTCACTCTCACAGATTCTGATAAACACACACCACAGACATGTATACTCTCTCTCTCTCTCTCTCACTCACTCACTCACTCACTCACTCACACACACACACACACACACACACACACACACACACACACACACACACACACACACACACACACACACACACACACACACACACACACACACACACACACACACACACACACACACACACACAGTCTCAGTTAGCATGCAGTCAGTCATCTGCATTAATGAGAACAATGTTTAGGTGAACCAAGGCTTATCAAAGCTGCCTGCCACGCCAAGGTTTTAAGTGGTGGTTGTAAATACTGCTCTGACCTCAGTCTGCTGGCATGCTGAGCCACTCAATATCACTGATTATGAACACAAGACCTACGGGCCAGCCACGATAACAGCCGTCTGCCGTGCTGCCTCAGCTAGAGCACAGAACACAGCTTTTTTTTCTGTGATGGTCTGCGAAAGCAAAAATCATTAAACACTATGTAAAAAGACCAGCACCTCACACAAAAACTCAAATGACTTTAGGATTCATGACAGTTTTTGCAAAGTTGTTCGAGTTGAACGCTTTGTTCCCCTACCCCCTCCACCCCTATGTTCCTTGCTCAGGAGAAGGCATGTACTTCGTCTGCTCTCCATTTCCATGTCCCCCTGCAACATTCCTGATTAAATTAAGCGCAGGTAAGCTGAAACACTCGATTCACAGTAATTAAACCTGACTGTCAATAAAGTGTAACGTTTATGCAGCACATTTCAAGGATGACTAAGCAAGTGTGGCTTCGCTGAAAGGGAATGAGGTGTAGGTGCACACACACACATACACGCACACACACACACGCACACACTCACTGGGGAATGATAGGCATCCTTGCACACCAACTGCATACCAACTGAATCTTGGCAAAGTGCTGCACTGCTTAGTGTTGGTTATAAATCAGATTGAACAGGGAAGTAAACGACAGTGAATTGCTCACAAACAATATAGAATACAAATCATCACAGCAAATAATCTCTTCCAGCAGCCTGTTAACTTTATTATGATGCTTATTTTTTCACACAAGTTCAGTAGACACCACTCAGAGCTCTCGTAATCTTCACAATTGGCCGTTCTCAGCCGTGGTGCAGTCGCTAAGCCAGTGCCGTCTGACCCCCAGCAGCTAGCTCGGGACCTTTAGCCTGTGTTAGTGCAGCTGTGGCTGCTTCAGGAACAGCTGGAGCTGGATGCTTTGTCTGGCCCTGCAGGGATAAAAAACGGGCAATCTGATATTGGTCTGCTCTCTCTGTCTGTGCCCTGCATTAGAACGCCCCACTGTCTGAATGTACAAGGGCCCTTTGGGTAGGGGGAAAAGATGGAGGGCTATGTGCAACAGAACAGGAATATTTTATGTTTCAACCAAATGCACAGGCAACAGAAGCAGAAAACAACAAATCTTAGTCCTCTTTGAAATGTTTGTCAGATGGATTCCTGTCTTCAACAGTTTTTAGGGTCTCTATTTAACCTGAAGATGTCAGATGGCATTTAAATATAGTGGAGAAAGAGTTGATTTCAAAAACTGCTTGGACCACAGCCTTGTTTCAATGACACACATGCTACTAGCTGACAGGTACAGTAGCCAAGGGGGTTCATTAAAGATTTAGCTTCATTGGTTATTGCTGTCGCTTTCAGGTTAGCTTTCAGCAAGGACAAGGGTATGGTCTGTGTACTGGAGGCAATCAATACATGCCACCATGCTGAACATCATTTGTATCTTTCTTAGTTTCGTGATTTCAGTATATATAGACATATAACTCAATTCATTGTTGGAATATAATCTTAAAGTTATGCTGGCTTGAACAGAGTATTTGCTTATCTGTCACTAGACAAACAGTTAAATCAGTTCTCCTCCTGTGTTATAGATTCAACTGGGCCTGTGCACAAAATAATTTCTCATCCTGCATGCACATATGGTTACTTGCAACTACTGCAACCAAATAGTTGTAATGCATTTAATTACTTAAGATAAACACATTTAATATTGGCTCCATTTACCACGTTCAAAATTATGACTCACGCGGAGTGATTTCGTTGTGTATGCGTCACTCAGAGATGAAGGGGGTGTGCCACGATAGGATTCCTGCTTGCTAGCCCCTCCCACACGCACACACAAGCAGACACACACACACACGGCTCTCTCTGTCACTTCTCGGAGATCCTGGCAGCGCGCGTAAAGCTAGCTTGCATTTTAATTCGGCCCTGAAGTTACTTATTTCATTATCGATCAACCGTAATGCTGAATCAATGTTCATCTTGTTACCTGGGCTATACCCGTGTAATACAGTGATAGCGCTGCCCAGAGTAACTCATTCCCTTTGCAAAGTGACTTTACCGTAAAATCAATGCCTGTTTGTTACTGATACAGGGAGAGTGCGGAAGGAGGGGTGGTGAAAAGAGTGTGGGCGCGGATAACACATTTGCAAGGGTCTGGAGTAATAATAGCCTGTCGTTGGCCGTTGATTAAAAAGGGACTTGGCGTTTTCCTTTGATGACTCCAACAAAAAAATGACCACTTAAAAGAATATATTTTTAAGAAAACAATATTGGATATTATTTTCAACGGAGGCAAAGTATTATTATTGTTGTTGTTGTTGTTGTTGTTGTTGTTGTTGTTAATAACACTATTATTATTATTAATTTTATTAATAATAATAATAATATTGACAATGATCAGAATAATCATAATGATGATGATAGCGCATTGTCGTGATTCTCAAATTATTTTCCTATGACAAGGTAATTGGAAGTGCATTAGCTAAAAGTAAGTAAACCGAGCTCCACATAGCACAACGCTGAACCCTTACGGCCAGCATAATATTTACCAGGGGAAGACTGAGTCGAGAAGGCCATCTGACACCGGCCGCTTTGACCTTCCAGATCAATTACTGCCTGTAGCTGCCGGCAGCTCCACAATTTAGCCACACAAATTCTTTCTATATGAACTCTGTTTTGTGGCAATGCCTTTCCCAAATACTTCTGATGAGGCAAGCGAGAATAATTCCCAAAGATATTAGTCCAGCTGCAGAGACGCCACGACGGAACACAGAGCTAGGCTATGTTCAAAGTAACAGTTTGGGTGTGTCGTGACATAGGTCGAGGAGGTTACTCCGCTAAATAAATTGCGAATAAACACTCTTGTGTTTGTTAACGATGGTGTTTGTACTAAGCAGTTTCTGATGTAAGATGAGAGTTGGGGGTTAAAAGGTTAATGAGATAAACGTCACAACTGTTCAGTGATACACCCAGCGCTGTGACGGGCATGGTAAGTTGACATACAGAAATATGACCATAGATTAATATGCCTATGACTAAGGCTCATATGGGAAAAATAACAAGCTTGCACATTAGTAACTCTAGCATGGAATTACATTTACATTATAGTATTGGCCTGACGAGGGTGCTATGAACAGAAAGTGAGATTGTTAGGCCGGCAGGGAGCCTCTTTGTTGACAAGTTCTTCACTAAGGCTTCCAGCAGTGGTGTTTTACCTAATTATACCAGACGTCAATCAATCAGTTCGCGACATTTATCCCACCTAAATATAGCCCCTATATGGTTAACACCATGGCTATTAGTTGTTTGTTTCAGGTTAACTGAGGTAACGACTGTGTATTGTATTTAAATTTGAAATTTGACACGACTTGTTAAAGTACCTTAATATGTTGCAGTCCATTGCCTCAGCCCACTCTTAATTTTCTTCAAATTGCCGTCAGCATTAAGAACTATTCAAAACTCCCCACTTTTTTAACTAATGCGAATTGAAGTTATCAGTTTAATATGCATGGTTGATTGGTGTAATGTAATTAAAATCATATTATTTAAATTATATCAACAGTAAAAAATTAAACTTGAAACTGGTTATGAAAGTACACTTGCTTTTAGTGCGAGCTACAATTAATTTTTTTAAACTATTTCATTTAATGGATTAAGTCCGCCCTTATACACTGTGAGACTTATGGCTTTTTTATTTCGTTTTTTAATGCCACGTGGATGGGAAATAGCTGGTTTGAGATAATGGGACTGGTTTCTCACCGAGAATTAGAAAGACTTGTAGAAAGTTCCAACAGAATAAGGTCAGGAATATTATATTGATCTTTGAAGACTTGCTCAATACTCAGTTTCTCCGAGTTGTGGTGTTATAGCGTTTAACTTCAAGGTAATTGGGGAAGGGAAATGGAACGAGATCAAAATTCCAAACAATGCTTAAAACTTTAAAAGAATAACTTAGGTTCGTCAAATATCAGAACGGCAACTGTGGTTAGTCAACTCGCATTTAACTTCATGTAGTCCAGCACTATGTAATGATGAAATGCTATATGCAAAGTAATATACCAAGTCTAAACAAAATCATTAAGCCATCTTGTTTTACTCCAGTCTGCCTCTAAAGAAAATATAAAACAAAACCTTGTTTGTACAGGAAGTATCAGAAAAAATGCGATTTGAGCCAGTGCCCCAGTCACATAGGCTATTGGTTCTCCATCCCCCATACTAACAACCTTAACACCAAGGGTCATTAATTATGTTTTCTTTTCAAATCTTTTGTCACCACAATTAACTGATTTTGATCAGAGGGCTCATCTAAATGGATTCCATGTGTGATTGGGTATGTGTTACTTGTTTTCTGTCGCCTTGGCGTTATGGAAAAGATCCAAACGTGTAATTTGAAGAGCCTCCGTTTGAAGCCTTTGATCTCGCCTGTTTCTTTGGCATTTCATCATGTGTGAGGTGTCGCAGGCGTCTTGTGTATTGCATGAAGAACCACTCTAAAGCGAAACGCCTATTCTTGTTTATTTTGATACTTGTTTGGAGCATTTGTGTCACCTGCATAATTGCCCAAAAAGGGGTCCCCCAAAATCACCCTTCCAGTCACAAACATTAATGTCCTCGTTCACGACTCCCGGCCATGGGGGAAAACCCTGTTGTTACTCAGCTAGCATAATAAAATGAGTAATCAAACCCCTTTTGCTTCGGATACAGTCAAGATATGACAACGATGCGGTCTTATTACAGTAATGAACATTTTATATTAAAATGTGTAGAGGACCTTGTTGTTTCCCTTAACAGAGTAACTGCTACTGTCACGTCCTAGAATAAACACACATTTTCCCATCCAATGATATTGCAACTATTGTGGTAAAATCTGCAATTTAGCGCGTCCACAATAAAGCTCCGTGCACCGGACATGTGGGAGGGCAGGTTCTCTGTAACGCTGTATGTGGAGAGGAGGGAGCTGTCCTAATGCTTTTATGGCTGTGCCAGTTTCCCGGGTCGGTGTGAAAGTGTTAAGTTAGTGCATGTGTGTTTGATTGGGGTAATAAATCAGAGCCAAACCTTGGGGCCCTGACAGGTCCCGGGGATGAGACACGTGTCTATCCGAACTCTATGCGTTGCAGTGCGGATACCAACACACACACAGGTCGCCTGCCTCTGAATGCATTCGCATGCACAGAGCTGCCTCCTTGCTGTGTGTCTTTGCCTTATAATCCGACCTCGGTGTAAATGATCAATTGCAGTGGTGTTCAAAGTGTGGATAAACAGCGACGCAAGAGTTCAGCAATCAAATACGATTTCAGAGCTTCATGTAAACTATTTTAGTGAGAAAATACACCGACCTCTCCATGTCACACAATGCCCATGACAATTTCTTCCTTGGTCAACGACATTGTTTGAATCTCCTCATAAGCAGGTTGCTGTTAGAGTATTATTGACTGCGTTGTGGTTATTATCGTGGGCTATAGCTTGGATGGCAGCACCTCAGCGCCGCTAATTAATAACCCCTAATCCTGGATTCTGTTCAAAGTCAAAATGGCAGAACGTTTATGAAAACAAAAATCCTAAAGTCTCTTCTTGGAACACAGCTCATTGTCTAATAGCATATGGTAGGTTATACTTAAATAACAACCAGCACATCAGTCCTGATAAGTATAAAACAATGATAACTATCAGTTGAAAAGCAGATTAAAGGTTTATAATTCTTGGAAACCTTGAAACCAAATCACATCCTCAATGTCAAACTTAAGTTGATGAGATCTTGATGTCAGTATGCGACTTATCAAATATACTGAACACGATAAATTATTCAGCTGTGTCGCTGTTTGGCAGGCGATTAACAAACATATGATGATAGCAAGTCGAAAAATAATACGATTATGAATGTCCGTTACATATTTTCATATATTGATTCAGAGAATTTCAATTCTGATTATCTTGCTTTGTCTTAATCCGCATTAGCCTATGTACAAGAAGTCGAGAGGTTATATCAAATTCACCCAATAGATATTTGTAGGGTAATCTTTAAGGTTAATCGTCTAAAAAGATGTTTTCGAAGAACGCTGGCCCTTACACATGAATGCACAATAAGATGGGCTATTGCACATTATGTTGTCAACATGAGTAGGCCTACAGTTTAATTAAAATACCATGCTCGATAAAAAAATAAAATAATAATAATAACAACAACAATAACAATAATAGTAGTAGTAATATTAGTAGTAATAGTAAGAAATAGTTTAATTATTACGTAAAGCAGCGATAAACACTCTCCAATCCACAACTATGTTTATTGTGTGAGGACGCTGTGTGTCCAAGTGTTCACATAGGCGCTAATCACCTAGCTTTTGATTTCTTGTCAGCTTTCTCTTTGATGTCGGGCTGTACCAGTAAAACTGTTCGGAGTCTCACTTTAACATCGCGGATGGATTAAGAGTCGCGTGTAAATCGCGTGTATCTAATTTATGCACAAAATACATTTGTAGCCTACCCCACATATTTGAATAATCTATGCAAAACTTTTTCGAATCTGACATTAGTGTTCATAATGTAGAGTAAAAACGTGTAGCAAATGAGTCAATGCACTCACATGGGACATATGCACTTTCAAATGTAGACAAGACCTTCAGTTAACTAATGACACAAGAGATGTTTACCAAGTTTGTGGATCGCCACAAATTGTGAATTAAAGCTAAAATGGGGTAGTTCTAAACCGGTGAACAAATAACAAATGAAATGATTGGCGAGCCATAAAATGAGATTTGAAATCCATTCAAATAAGAGATCGCGACGTCAGTGCAGTTATCCAGACGAAATACAGGACAGAGAGCGAGGAGAGAGAGAGAGAGAGAGAGACGCGCGAGAGGGAGTGTATGTGGGGTGAGACTTAAGAAATAGGAGGGGCTTCTGAACGACTAGAAATGTCAATCAGAGCAAGGAGTCCCAATAATCTAAGGCAATCTGTAAGGACCTGACCTTAGTCCATTCAGATCAATAGGGAAGTGAGGGAGGAAAGCGCAATCGGATCATTTACACTGGCTGTTTCAGAGGAAATATAGACTTCCCTTACACTTTGTACTCACTGTAAAGTGGATATCTTAGAACGCACTAAGAGGGCGACTTCCCGTTTTTCGTGATTGCAGCACGCTTTTTCCCCGCGACAATGTCTTTCCCGCAGCTGGGATATCAGTACATCCGACCGATATACCCACAGGAGCGCCAGGGGATCGCTAGCGCCCGACCCGGGACAGAGTTGAGCCCGTCCGGAGCTCTCTCCAACGTTCTCTCAACTATGTACGGATCACCTTTCGCAGCGGCGCAGGGCTATGGAGCCTTTCTTCCTTATTCTAATGATCTCTCCATTTTCAACCAGTTGGTAAGTTGTCGCCTCTTGTTATTGCAAAAGTCAACAATAGTAACTTTTGTGGAAAAAACTGCCTCATAGAATATTTTTCATGCTTTAATTCTGTAGCTATCTAGATATAAAGAAAGTTAACTTTTCTGGTGATATTTTTTGTTGTTAAAAATAGTTAATATCAGAACTCTATCTTTACGCATTTAATCAGTAGATAACTTTACATCTCACTAGGCTCTACATTACGACTGCGATTTGATCCAGTCGATGTTGTTCGTATGTAAACACTAACACTAGTTTCGTGTTGCCATAATCAGCGAAATTGCTGTAAGGAGTGGAAACGGGGCATTGTTGTCACACCAACAGTATTTTTTAAGCATATACTACAACAAAATATGTTCTATGAGACGGATGCTGTGACTTTGGCATTTTACTTTATTCCCGTGGGTAAAAGGATTGAAAAAAAGTGGTATGCGCTACTTTTGTCAGACTCGTTCTTTATCTTTCCAAAAGCGAATCATTTATTTATTTAGACTAATTACAGTGCTATTGTTTAAGTCTAAGATCATGCTTGGTGCTGAGTCAACTGTGAATCATTGATGTGGATTTTATCTTACGTCTGGGTCTGCTCTTTGTGTTTTAGGGTGCTCAGTACGAACTGAAAGACAGCCCAGGCATCCAGCACCCCGGGTTCGCTCATCATCCAGCCTTCTATCCCTACGGCCAGTATCAGTTTGGTGACCCATCCAGACCCAAAAATGCTACCAGGGAGAGCACTAGCACCCTAAAGGCCTGGCTCAGCGAACACAGGAAAAACCCGTATCCTACTAAGGGGGAGAAGATCATGCTGGCCATCATCACCAAAATGACCCTCACTCAAGTGTCCACCTGGTTTGCCAACGCCAGGAGGAGGCTAAAGAAGGAAAACAAGATGACCTGGACTCCGAGGACCCGCACTGATGAAGAAGGAAATGTTTACAGCAGCGATCACGAGGGAGACGAGGGGGACAAGAGGGAAGACGAGGAAGAAATCGATTTAGAAAATATTGACACGGAAAATATCGAAAACAAGGATGATTTGGATGACCAGGACGACCTGAACGCCGATTTGAAATTAGATGGCAGAAGCGATTCGGAAATTTCGGACGGCTATGAGGATTTACAAGGGGCAGACCAAAGGTTTCTCAAATCTGTGGTGGAAGAGGGCAAAGAGATTCGCGTGGAGCGGGATGATCACTTCCACCACCACCACCACCACCACTCCTTTGAAATAAAGGCGCCACAGCCAAACGGCGACCAAATGAAACTGAACCCCGCATCCACCAACTCTCCCCGTTCAGAAAACAACGCGGCCCCAGCCCAAAAACCAAAGATTTGGTCGCTGGCTGAGACAGCTACAACCCCGGACAATCCTAGAAAATCTCCACTAATGAATGGGAGCTCCGCTGGGCCTGCCCAGACCCTCATAGCTCCACACAGACTCATCTCATGCCCTGTTGGGAAAATCCAGAACTGGACAAATCGAGCTTTCTCGGCCCATCAGCTTGCGTTACTTAACTCAAACCATTACCTCGGACTGGCAAACCAAGCCTCGGCGAACGGCCTAGCTCTCTACAGCAGGCACGCGGAAGAAAAGAGTCATAATTCAGACTCATCTGTTACAGGTACATGTCATCAACACTGAGATGTGGCTGAAACCGCAAATGTTTCCTATCAGAGGTTATTTCTCTAAAAAAAAGACTCACTTATAGACTGCTACACACATGTAGAAATGAACACGTAATTAAAATCTTCAATTCTATTCATTGTTGTATCACATGAGGATCACCAGTAAATATTTCTGAAGTTTTTGTTTTAAGCGGTGTTCAAAAATACGTGTAAAAGGGCATTTATGATGACAGAGAAGTCTTCAGTGTCTTCTGAAAAGTGCGAGACAAAGAGACAGTAGGCCTGTAATTTCTGAGCTGTAGGCCCTTTATCACGTCTCCCACAAACTATTGCAAGTGATTTGTTTTATTGTATTTTTTAAAAGATATGTGTCCATATTTTGAAACATATGTAGTAGGCCTAATATCCCCTCATTTTAAGAGGTAGGCTTTTGTAGTACTTATCTGATATCACAGACTGATATTTCAGTGGAAATAATAATAATTGCGTACTTTTAGATTTAACTAGACATTACAATTAATGTCTTTTCTTTTTCTTTATTACTATAATTTCAGAAAGATCTAGTGCCTTGGAAGCAGAGAAAACGTTGTTAAAAACAGCCTTCCATCCAGTTCAAAGACGGTAAGACCAGAGTCACCTTACTTAATTGAGTTTCCATCGTTTTCCAGTAATTCATAAATTGTCTTCCTCACTGTTCGTAGTTTATCGACAAGTAGCTTCTTTAAAATTAGGGCCTAAAATAGGTGCAGTGAGTTTTGTCCTCTGTATCAATCTGTGGCCTCAAACGTCATTTCACTTTTTCTGTTGTCGTGCAAACCAATTGAGTTTTTCATTAGGTCATAAACCAACATTGCGTCGATTGGAAATCATTTATTCCGTTTAAAATCAACGCTGTAATTCTGAGTTGATCATATGACACATTTTCTTTACTGAATCTCCAGAGGAAGATTTTTTTCTTTACATATTTCTACTCTATTTTCTGTATATTGCAGGCCTCAGAACCAACTCGAAGCGGCGATGGTTCTATCCGCGCTCTCCTCCTCGTAGGGTCTCTTGTGATTTTTCTATTTCCTTTTAATCTGTTGTAAGGAATGTAAAATAAGAATATTACATCTCTGTATACTTACCTTGTAAGCATGTCCAGTGTAAAACTGCTAATGTTATAATGTATGAACATGTAGTCTGTGAGTTTTTCTTTTTTTTTCTTTTTGTAAGTTCTGTGAGGATTTGATGTTGAAATGTTTTGTATATAACGTAAAGAAAATGTACATACTTGTGAACCAAATTGTACAAGAAAGTCTATATTTTGGCTAATAAATGAACTGCTGCAACTTTATAACTACAGATGTGTTTTTCATGCAGTGGTTTTCCAAAATTATTTGGTGCTCTGAAATGTGTACAAAAATTCTTATGCTGGGCCCTTTTAACTGTGGCAGTCAATGAGCAAAAGGGCATTGCTGGTAGAAAGTTGAGGGGAGGTTATTGTCTGAGCTTTGCTACAGTGTAGGCTACATATGAAGAGGATTGAAAGTATTTTCATATTTTAGGGACTTAACTGTAATTAGCTTCGAACATTTGGATATTAATGGAGCAGGATTATCTTCATTGAGGCGGAACAGCCGATTTTAAGTGAATAATGATTTCATTTATATTGGTCTGGAATTGTATGAAGCTCACAAGCACTCAATGTGTATTAATATTCCAGTCTTAAAATATTTGAGGCTATGGGGTTAAATGTTGTCCTTAGTGGATTATTTGCATAATCAAGGGATTCATGTGATATTCTGCGATTTTGCTATTTTAAAAATGTATAATGAATTTTAATCAGACATTGATGCTGTACTGCTTACCATATGCCTCCAATACATTGTGAAATAATTTATTTATGTTTGTTTTCTCCCTCTAAGATCATTTGCATGTCAGCAGCTTTGTTAGAGAGTCGAGAAACTTTGCGTAAAGTTGGAGTTCGAGCTCCCTCTAGAGTCAAAATCTGATCACGGTTTCCACTCACCTCTCGCAGCTGTTTGCTGTGGTTGTTCCTCTTCCGTTTTCATGTCAACGGGGCCTTCGTAAAGAGGAACAAACCAAATCAAAAAGGGAATGTTTTAGATGTTTACAGACAATACCAGTGCCAAACCAGAGTTATACAGAGGGTGCCGTCGTTTGTGGGAAAATTGTTATCTCAAAGTGACCTCAGCAGTGCTTTTTCTAATGACAAAATACTATCTCATTAGCATTAATGCATTAATTTCCTTGTCACCCATAGACAAGCGCAGATTTTTACTTCACGTTCAGTGCAAAGTTATTTGGGAAAGTAATTGTAATATTGTACATTTAAAGGGAACTAACAGAAGATTGGTGGAATTTCACAATGCAGTAGTATTTTGGCTAGACGATTAATAAGGACTGTGTGTACACAATATTAAGATCAAGTACCTGCCGTCGCTTACATCATGAATCACGAAATTTGAAGTTGATGTTTGCAACCAGTATTATTTACTTACTGTTTTACGTAATCCCCGCAGAAACCGTACACTTAACTTTCTTGAAAATCGACACTGCATTAGATATTTCTAGCCTACGTCAGCCTTTCATGTTAGCCTACTGAATATTTCGAAAAGCAGGTAGATGGAATAAATAATTGATTGCGTCTAAAATATGTCGCGTAAATGAGAATACACATTTTTAGGGATTAAAATACAAGGCGGTATAAACAAAAAATATGTTATAAGAACTCTAATCCCAAAACATTTAACCATCTCTAAATGTTTTCATTTCCAGTAACCTCAGTTGAACTGGACCCCATGGTAGACCACCATTTCACGATTATGAAGGTCAAAACACACCATGCTGTTTTTCTGTGATTTTTCATATTTTGGGCTAAACAGACACCACAGGCAAGCGCAGGAAACACAATCCATTACATCTTGTGTAACTTGGTCGGTCTTTGTGCTTTGGTTGCTAACATAAAAACAGACAAGAACTTTGCGCTAAGCCGTGATGTCACGTCTTCGCCATGTAGCGCTTATAGACCCCGAGAGGGAAAGAGAGAGAGAGGGTGAGAAAAGTCCTATTGAAATGTCCCCTTAAAAAAGACTGGCCCTTTTTGTAGATCCTCTCACCATGCCGCCTTCCTGTCCAATCAATTATCTTCCTAAGAACCCCTTGTCTAACTGGGCACTCACTATGCATATTCATACGCCACAGCATCCGTCACTGACACTGATTGATGTAATCATCTTTCTGGCTCGTAGCTTCCCGCTTTCACTCGGAAACGCACCACTGGCTCGGGTGCAGGAAGTACCACGAAGCTTGGTGTGACCAACATCTCCAGTCACCACTGATCCGCTAGCATACCCTCAGAGCAGGTCAAGGGAGAGGACGCGTTGCCCATAGCAGACCCTTGGAGATTCTCAGCATGTTTGCAATGCGCTGTTGAATGCGCAGCCACAAGTAGTTCCACAACACAATGACCCGATTGAATAGTGTTTAGAAAAGGGAAAAAATGAAATGTACTTCCTTCTAAAACGTAGGCTACGCTTTAAACTTATTTCAGTCTACATGACAGCAATATTAAATAGCGGTAGCGACGTTGGGAAAATGTTTAATGCAGTGGCGCAAATCTGGCCGACAGGATTGGCACAACAAGGCCATCCAACAATTATGCACCGCCCAGGCTCGTTATTGTTATAAATATTGATGATTGTTTTCTGTGTAGGGAGATTGTTTTTTTTGTGTGTGTGTTTTTTTTTGCTGAGGGACCGCACACTCTGTTTTGATCAATGGAATTCATATGAAACAACGCTGAAACCCTGGCACACACACCTCAACCGGGCTGACGTCCCTCTGATCGTTGCATGAAATTAGGGATTAAAATATCCCACACGAAACAAAGTAATCATGGTTCCTGATGTCAACATACATGTCCGACGGACGCTTTCTTCTACTGTGCAAGTAGAATACATTAACGAACATTTCGCTCAGAGCTACACGGGGCCATTCCTAGTGGGGCATAGTGTGTCTCATTTATCCGCCCGTTAAGTGGATGTCCTTGTGACTAATGAGCAATAATCAACACTGACTCCTCTTTTTATTTCTTCGCTCCCAGCGATGTTAAATACTCCAGTTGAAACCCTTTCGCTTGGGCTTTGAAAAAGCTACACAGTGCCATTCCACATGTAGACGCTTGAACGCTCCATCACTCGATCGCAATCTTGCATGCACGCAGGCCTACAAAAATACAAAATAGTTTTTTGTTGTTATAATAATAATAATTATAATTATGATTAATATTATTTCTCATCTTACAAATGTGTGCCTTCTCTGCATTGGGTACTTAATTTAGGTGGGTCATTGCTATAGTTTTATTTGATATTTAAGCCTGCATCATATTTTTAATGCTGCTGCAGTGTAATGTTATTTTACTTATGTTTTTGTTTTGTTTACCAGTCCATCACCCTTCTGAGATTTGAGTTCCTCTCCTAACTTTTTTGAAACAGTATGTAACATAGCTACCCAGGATAAGGAGAGGAATGCATTGTTAAATACCAATTTGGAGTGTGAAAAAAAAGTGACGGAGCATGGAATCATTAAAAAGGAAGGGAACTGTAATCTGTCTTTCTGCCTCTCCATTGATCCAAAAATGGGCTGGATGGCCGATGTTGGCCGACCCAGTGAGCGAGCGTCCAATGGAGCCATCAGAGGGCCTGCCTGAATGGAACGAACGGGGCCGCGGAGTAAATAAACAAGAGAGCGGCCCATTGGCAGGGCCAGAGGTGCCCCCTGAAAGGAGAAGGTGGCCTCGCCTTGTCACCTTGTCCTCCCCTTCTGTCATTGTCCCCTCAGTGCTCTGGGCAGCGGCCACACACCCCCTCCCACCACAGAGATGGACAAATGTCATTTCTATTGGAACCCTGGTCTGGCTTTGAAGCTCGCCGCAATCTTTGTCCTGTGTGCTAATCCTTTTATGAAGCCCTCACTTGATTGTTCCCCCCTCACATCTCGGAGCTGGGCGAGCTATGGCAGCCCTGGTTTTGTTGTAAACCAGCTTTAACTGGCATGTTAGGTGAAAGAGGCAGGCAAGAGGGAGAAGGGGAAAAGGAGCGGGACAACGGGAAACATATGTTCCACGCGGGAACTTTACATTTACAGGACATCCAAGCTATCTTTTTTTTAGGACCACGAGATTTGATATCTGAAAATATGTAACTGGTATTCCATGCTCTGTGTCTATTATTCATACAGTTTATATTTGGTTACCAGTGTTTATATGCATTGTTTTTTATTTGTGTATTTATTAATTTTGTTTTGCTTGCTTGTGACAGCCCTGTCCTTTCTGGTAATCAGAAAAAAGTGTGAGAAAAAAAATCTCTCTACTTGGGAGCATTTTCTGTGAGACTTCTTTAAGGGCGGACAGATGTAGAAGGGAGCTCAGTGGGCTTTTTTTTGTCTGGTTTGTTTTTTTCTGGGCAGACCTGTGGACAAAGGCCCAGGGAGAGAGTGACATTCTCTAGAGCCAGAGGAGGAGAGGAGGAGGGCACTGATTTCATGCCTATTGTTGACAGAGGTTAGAAAGAGGAATGCTTTCACTGGATCCGAAAGGCAACAAGTGGGGTGCGGGGGCAGTAAGGGGGTGGAGAGGGGGGGTTTGACGGTGGAGGGCCAAAGGGAGACGAGGGGGCTTTAGCCGTTCACCCATCTGAAAGATTGTGCTTTTCTCAGCCGCCTCGCATGCACACTCATCTTGCCCAAGTTACAGGGCAATTATGGAAATGGTGCTTTGAAGCCGGGCAAAGCTCCTTCTGTTTTCTTCCGTCTGACAGAGTAATGTCAGGGCTTTATTTTTCCCCTCTGTGTTTCTTTCACGCTTTCTCCATCCCTTTTTACACCTCTTCCCTCTCTTCGTATTTAACACGAATTTGAAGGTCAGTAAAGGGAAACGGTGTAAAAAAAAGAATGACACCACAAATATGGTAGAATATTTTAGCTAAATTGTAAGTGTGTGTAGGCTATATATGTGTGTGCTGCTTTATTCCCAAGGATCTTTAGTGGAGTCATGTTCGACTCACCACACTATTTTCAGTGTTTTCTCAGGGAATCGAATATTTCTGTTGCTGATACACAGACACTCAGACGGGCCCCCTCACACTCAGAACGGGTCTTCTAAATCTTCCCTGTCTGAACTTCATTGGACAGCAGCTGTGTTATTTTACACAGAATAAAGAAAACAGAGAGAATCAGGGAAGGAAAGACAAGAACTAAACAGAGAGGAAGAAAGAGATAATGTATGAATGTATGTGTGTGTGTGTGTTGGTGTGTGTGAGTGTGTGTGTGTGTGTGTGTGTGTGTGTGTGTGTGTGTGAGAGAGAGAGAGTGAGAGAGAGAGACAGAGAGAAATAAATAGCCCTTCAATCCAGTGTGTGTACGTCACTGATGTGCTCAGGAAGCCAGAGTCCTTCCTCTACTTTCTACATAAGTCAGCGTTGTAGCACGGAATTTCGATGCAGTGTGTGAACTAATAAGACATAGTTTCTCTTGCTTTGGAGACGATCACATGGCAGGGGAGCTTGCAGTGCCGAGTTGGCTGAGGTTGCTTTGGCCCAAGGAGACAAGTGGCTTGTATAGACAACAGGCGCAAGAAAGGAACTACACCATTTGTGTATTTGGGGCCAGCGGGGTTTCTGAAACAAGCAATGCTATTCATCCCGTTAATGACAACTGATATATTGTTCACATTCAATAACATTCGTACATATATCATCTATTCCCCACGTAACAGTATTGATTGTGGTATAGTTTTCAGAATTGGCTGGTGAAGGGAACTTAATAAATTCTTCCTTCTTGGAACTCTGTCAAACAAGTCTCCCCTTACATTTCACATGAATACATTACTGGGGTCTGCATGATTGATTAGGGACCAAAGCTGGGGGGTGAGCCGATGAACTCCCTCACTCCGGGTGATTAATAGACTTTATTAAACAGACTTCTTTCCTTTTTAATAATGGTAATGTAATAGGGGATGAGTGGGGAGGAGGGAAGCAAAAGAGAAAAAGAAAAAACTTTATTGACTATCGCCGGTACTTTCCTTCACTTTGATCTCGTCCCGTTTACATTAGCCGAGTCGGAACATCTGCTCCAGGTCCCCCATTCATCATGACACTATCAGCTCCGTGCAGACTAGTTCGGCAAGTTACCTCCGTAATGTACAAGCACCCGGTACAATAAGTGCCATTCGGCTTTTGTGTCCCTGTGTTGCACAATATGAAGGCATTAAAAAGCCATTTGTTTCTCTCTTCTCATTACAAAGAGTCTCCGAGGTACAGGATTAATGTTGTATAGGCCTGTTAGCAACTCACACCCATGATCAAAAACCTATTCAGTGCTGGCAACGTCTATCAATATTAGCTTTTATCTGTGAGAATGCGACTGATACTTATTCCATTACCCTGGAATCTGTTGCCTATATAGTGATATCATACTTACAGTATCTCTTATACAACATAAGGTCCGTAGTAGAGTATATATGTAAATCTAGGTGTGGCTGTTTCAGACTGTTACAGTAAAGATTGTGTGTAGGTGTGTGTGTGTGTGTGTGTGTGTGTGTGTGTGTGTGTGTGTGTGTGTGTTCCTGAGGACTGAGCAAGTGAGAAGGCAGAGGAACAAATTAAGAATATTGGTTTGGTCATGCTGAGTGTGCAGTTGTTTTGTTCGGAGCTTGGCTGCTGACCAGGAAGTCGGTGAGCTCATGACAGTCGTGTTTTTGATCAGAGTAATTCGGAATATGACAGACAGATTGCCAACATACCAACATACATCACTTAAACGTCAGCACCACTTTTATCACAAACATTTACCTACACAATAGGCTTCACTTACAGATATTTAAGTTTATGATGAAAAATCAATGTTGGTTTTTGTGAGGTCACCTATAGCATACACTGCGCAACGCACACTGACGTGGATGACATCAGCAGGCTGTCTGTGGAGTTTAATGTGGTTTGGCGGTCGATACTGCAGGTGTGAGGACTGGCCAGTGCAACGATGATGCCTATGCATGTTCCGAGATGTAAACCTCCTTATTGATTTCCCCTCCTCAATCCAGCCAGCAGACCTGACTGTCTGTCTATCTCCCCTTACCACCCCCCCCCACCCCCCCATAAAAGTGCACGGCTGCTATCTCCCGGCAGTCATTAAAGGATACTGAATACCACTCTCTTCTTGTTGTTTGGTGCCATATGCAATTTCCCTCGTCTTGTGTCAGTGAAATAGTGCTGGGTGTAGTCCATCATTCATGGCAGGTCTGGTTTGTGTGGCTTCCTCTGCCCTGACGACATCTCTGGGTGTCTGAATGAGGCCGGGGCCGGCAGCAGGAGAAAGCACTCCATTCTTCTCAACTTCTCTTTGTGCTTAGATAAACTAGTTGTCAGGGACATTGTCAGTGTGCTCCGCCATGACACCGTTCCCTCTGATAATGCCATTGCTATGCAAATGAGAGTGAGTGAGAGCGCTGCACATAAGATTTTCTGTGTGTCTGTGTGTGTGTGTGTGTGTGTGTGTGTGTGTGTGTGTTTAGTAAGTGCTGGCAAGGTAGTGTGTGCCTTGCCCAGTGCTGACAGCACATTGAACATGGGCTGATGCTGTGGTGGGCACAAAAAGAGGCTGTCTGTTACACTGTACATAACATTTTTTCTGTTTTTCTTTCTTACTTTCTTGTGTGTGTGTATGTGTGTGTCTGTGTGTGTGTTTGTGTGTGTGTGTGTGTGTGTGTGTCTGTGTACATACATGTATGTCGTGTGAGGGGGCCAACAGTGCAGACGAGAAGATTATCTCCTCAGCCCTCTCTCTCAGCCCTCTCCTTATTCATGGGCTCTCAGCAGGAACAGTGATACGCTCTGCTCTGCTTCTCTCTGCTCTGCTGAGGTTCCAGTGTGCCACCGCCACCCCCCCCCCCCCCCGCCTCCCCTTCCTCCTCTGACAGGAAGTAGGAAGTGGGAGGCTACCGGCAGGGGCAGGCAGGGGCAGTAGCGCATGGGCGAGCAGGGACAGCCACCCTGAATGTGCCCCCCGCTCGTCCCCAGCTGAGAGCGACCTCTCCGGGCTTTGTCTGCACTGAGGCAGAGAGGGCACAATGAGGTGGCACTCTCCAAAATAGACGGAGGCGGCACCGCCCCCTCTGTTGTCATGCTAAAGGCGGCAGCACTCACTGGAACTGTATCCCCTTTCACACGGACAATCCACTGCACCCACATCGCACTCATGGAGGGATGGAGACAAAATGGCAGGCTCATTCAATCCCCCCGCCCCCCCCACACACACACACACACTACCCACCCCAAACTAACACCCGTGCTTCCTCGAACACAAAAGCTTGTGTGTTTTTGTTTTTCAGACCGCCATGTTCTCAGGATTGGTGGGAAGGCTCTATTAGCTGGTGCTGGGAGCTTGGGAAAAATGTGACGGATGATTGTCAGAACCTGAAACAGTCTCTGGTCCCCAGGGGGGAGCAACCATGTGACTTTGGGTAAAGGCATATCTAATGTCATTTTACAGGTAGATGAACAGGAGATTGAAGAGTAATTGGCGCTAATAATTGATGGCAGCTGAGAGAAAAAAAAAAAAGCGAGGAAAAAAAAATGCAATCCCTCCAATTCCTTTCCTTTCAAACTCGTCTCCCTAAAGGCTCTGCACAGTTGTGCCATTCTAACGAAATATACAAGGGTTGAACTCTAACCTTTGCACTGTGCTGAAGGTCACCGTGCTCTTTTACATACACACAGATGAGGTCCTCTTCCGGAAATGATAAGACAAACAACATGGAGGAGCTAAGGTCAGAGAGTTAAAGCAACAGCTGAGATGACAATTAATTGGCTGGAGAGCGTGTAACTGTCATCCATTTCCCCAAGGTCTGGAAGGACCCACCACTTTTTCATGCTTCTCTCACCCACCCACCCACCCGCCCCCTCTTGCTTTCTGTCTCCCTCTCTTTCTCTTTCTCTCCTCTGATCTTTCTCTCTCTCTATACAAACATTATTATCCAGCAAAATGACAGCACCCCAACCGATCAAATGTCTGTTCGGGTTCAGCTAGTGGACTTCACAGAGAAATTCCCATTCACAGCTTTGGCATAGTGTCATGAAAAACAGAAAGGAAAGGAAACTGTAAGTGAATACGTAAACACTGGCCAAGATAACGTGCAGCGCATATCAAAGATTTATCTCCAGAAAATATGGATTTTCAAATGTAATACAAATGTTAGGAGAGTTTGTGAAATAAAGATTGGCATTGCAAGCAGTATCACAAACCCTTACATTTGTAAGAAATTATTTGTGCCTTTACCTTGATCAAGAGTCTAATGTGAGCGTAGACGGACTGAAGGAGGGCCTGTCTTCGTCTCGTTTTGGTGTGAGGTAGCGCAGACGGGTGCGGATGGCAGCAGCACGGCATGGTTGACCTGCGTGATGGAAGTGGGGTTGCGCTGGGGTGTGAAAAGTGAGGGTGTGTGTGTGTGTGTGTGTGTGTGTGTGTGTGTGTGCCTGTGCGTGTGTAAGATAATGGCTCTTTCTCCACGCCTCTCAGCACTCGACGGGCACACAGCTGGCACACAGCTGGTCAGCACCGCCGCGGTGCCCCCTCCGTCCCTCCGTCGGTCCCCTCCGCAGAATGCCAGACACGCACTGTAAACGAATACAGCGGAATGGTCCGAGATGGAGGAGGATAAAACAGAAACAATAATCGTTAAGAGGAAGCAGAGCTGGGGTGAGGGGGAATGAATGAGTATGTGTATGTGTGTGTTTGTGTGTGTGTAAGATAGAGTGTGTGTGTGTGTGTGTGTGTGTGTGTGTGTGTGTGTGAGGGGGGGGGGGGGGGGTGTCAGACACTGAGGAACGGTGCTGGGACCACTGCAGGAGGGGATCCATCAGTGATGGACAGGTGTTCCTCAGCAGTCAGCCTAATCCCCACACCCACCCCAGCCCCTCACCCCCCCCTCTTTCCCTCCTCCTCCAGCCCCCCTCGGCTCTCTCCATTTCCTGTCTTCTCCCCCTTCTCTTTCCTCAGCCCCATTATACTGGGTAGCACCCCCTACAACACACCCTTCCACACACGCACACACACACACACACACACACACACACACACACACACACACACACACACAAACACACACTCCAAAACAACAACCGCTAACCCTTTGCTGCCCTCTACACACACCAAAACACCAAACCACGCATCCCCATACCCCTCTGCGGGCACACACACACACACTTTGAAAAACCAACCGGCCGTCCCCACTCCACGTCCCCACTCCCCTCCACTGGAGCCCTATTCCCTAACCAGATGCATGGGGAGCTGACACTGAGGATGACAGCTGAGTGTCCATCAGCGGCGCAGCAGAAACACAGGCCTCGCTCGGCCCAGGCTGGGTGTCCGCAGGCAGGCAATCGATGAGCACGCTCAGCCCGGAGTCAAAGGGAAAACCACCGTGTGGACAAGCGGAGAAATCGGAGCCATCCCCGGGATCCACCAGAGCAACCACTTGATAGAAAGCCGGAGGAGTTGTTTGACTGAACTGGGGACGGACCGGTCTCCATTGGAAGCACATGTTCATTTTTTTTGGTTAACTCTGGTTTTTGGTCCATTTTTGGTGTCTGATACGTCCTCTGTCGTCTTCTATTGTTCACGGTCGCTAGGAGGACGCTATTCAGTCTGACAGAAAGGAAACAATGACAGAAAAAGTGAGATAACTTCAAGGTTTTTTTTTTTTTCCCCTAAATCTTCTGATAGTCCCAGAAAGGGTAGCATCTGACTGGAGCAAGTTCCTCAGGGAGGTGGAGACACAGCACTGTGAGCGCTCTTGAAAGGCAAACCGTTTACTCAGAACATTTCCATTCTGCTAGACGTGTGAGGGCCTTGTGAAATGCAGCACCCCTGTATTTTCTGTTTCAACACCACTCTCGAGCAGGTGGTGTAAACGTATATGTGCATGACGTCTCCAGGACAGGAATGTGCAGAACGAGATTCTCAGGTGTCTATCTCCCCATGGCGACCAACCGTGGCAATGCCGTGTTACCACAACAACCGGCATAGCGATGGCGAAGCTTCACCCCTTCTGGCAAAAGGTCAAGGCCGGCTGATCTGCATGTGGTGTTGGCTCTCATGTCACTACATCCACGGACTAGATTGGATCACTGCGCTTTGCAACCGATAACCACTCGACCCCGGGCTATTAGCATTCTTTTTAATTGCTTGTTAACAGACATCCGCTGAGTCTGACAGAGAAAGAGGGAAAGAGTGAGAGAAAGAGTGAGAGAGAGAGAGAGAGAGAGAGATGGCAAGTCAGGTTTTTTTTTGCATTGCATGGAAGAGGATATTCAAATCCTGGCGGATCCTTTGCATACAAATGGACCACTTTGCTGTTTTTATCGGAGAGCAAAGTAGACAAACCACACCATCATGAGCTTGTGGGCTGAGAGCAGCCGAGATAAGAGTCTACCCTGCTTAGGGACAGAAAAGCACAACCAGATGACTGGGGCACAACGCTACTTAAAGGCCTTCTCCACAGAGAGAGCCTGAGAGAGGGAGAGGAGAGAGAGAGAGAGAGGCAGCGGAGGGTTTACACTGTGTATAATTTTAAACGAGATGACTCCATGCCGAGTTACAAATTAAATAAAGCACCAAGCTGGAGGCCATTATCATTTCTCTTATTGCCTCCATCTTTGTAGCGTTTCAACGACAAAATAAATATCTGCACCACAGTATCAAACAACCCAACCCAGTATTTGTTTTGTGGCGAGGGCTGGAGAAATGAAAAGCTAGCATGGTAAACACAGACTTTCTTCCTCAACCACCACCCCCCATCCCACCACCCCTGCCTCCTTCTCCCTGCCCTCTTTAAATTTGCCAGTGCCACGGAGTAATGAGTGGCAGATTTGTCGGAGATGAGCATTTTAATTAAACTCGTCAGGCTCGTGATGGAAGCGTGCACAAAAAAAAAAAAACACCCTACACCGGCTCCTCCCTGCTGGAACGAGGGTCTCCGAGATGGAATACCCCTCAGAGGTCACACAGGGGACAGCCTTAAGGGGACAACAAAAATAAATAACTAATGGTTATTGACCATCAGGTCCCACTAGGAGGCTTGCAAATATGCCATATATATCTGGTGCGGTGATTTCCATGATACATTTTCAATTCCCATAGCTTTTAGCGGCTAACGCTGTAATCTTTCCGAAGCAGCTAGTCTCACACACACACACACACACACACGTGTGGCATGGAAAATAACACTTACTTACTTACTTACTGACTTACAGACACACACCCAGACACAGACTCACACACACAAGAAAGCCTTGACCCCAATGAGGAACAAACTTGGGAGCAGACTTGGCTTGACTGTGCGTAGACATTTGCAGGCAACCTGGATAATGTGGATTCAGAAGTCAAGCGAACATGGTTTGAGCGAGACTGAGAGCAGGCTGCTCCCCTCAACCCCCCCGCCTCCCCCCCACCAGGAGAGGCATCCAGTCCACCAGCCCACGCCAGCTCCAGCTCCAGCTCCTACCGTCTGGGCTCTGTTGTGGCTTCTCTGCGGCTGGAGCCACATCTCACGGAGAGTCATGGAGAATGTCACAGCAAGATTTTCCATATACGTGTCCAGGTTCAGAACCAGATTAATACGAGCCCTACCCCTAATCCCCAGCACACACTGGCGTGCACACGCACTCTCACACACACACACACACACACACACACACTCACACACGCACACAGACACGCACACACACACACAGACACACACACACACACACACGCACTCACACGCACACGCACACGCACACGCACACGCACACGCACACGCACACACTCAATTACACACACACACACACACACACACACACACGCACTCACACACACGCACTCACACACACACACACACACTCACACCGTCGGGCAAAAAAGTCAAGATATAATTTTCACCAGAAAGATGAGTCAAGAGAGAGAGAGAGATAGAGAAAGAGAGAGAGAGAGAGAGAGAGGAACCTATGTGCTGGTGAAGGAGACCTGCCCAGCCAGGTTTGAAGGACACCCTGCTTCCTATGCCCTAGGCCTAGGCCGTGATTTATCCTCTTCTTTATTACTGGGGTGAGAGTGAAGAAAAAAACTCAATGAGTAAATATAACAATGTGATTAAGCTTGTCTGTGATACTGGGGCACCCAGACAAACACAGGTAACGCTCTAAAACAGGTTTCCACACTATAATATGGAAAGAAAACTTCTCTATGGGTTTCCAATGTGAAATGAAAACACGAACACATCAAGTCCTTTATAAACCCTATTTGAATGTTTATTGTTCCAGCATTTAAGCCCTCTAGCAATGAACCACTGGAGAACATTGATTCCAGCTTCAAGTTACACCAGGTCACGTCAAACCTCTCATGTATGAAATCTTTGTACGGCTGAAGCTCCGTTGTCCTGAGACAAACTCACTGAAAACCACTGGCACCGTCGTCTGGTTTGATATTGATTTCCATGAATGTGGTAAGAATACGAGGTAGAACTTTCCGAAACTTTGCAGCGGAGAAAAGGCCACCGTTGTGGTGTCAGTAAATGTACCTCATAAAATACAGAATGCTGCGGATGTACTGGTTTAGTCATGTCTGTGTTCAAAGACGGGGCTTAAAGAAGGAAGACCTTCAAATCGAGGGCGGAAAAAGGCTTCTAATCCAAAGGCAGCCTAGAGGAAACTGAGACCATTCACCGACACAGTTATGGTAGATGTAAACTAGCATGTGTGTGTATTTGTGTGTGTGTGTGTGAGAGAGAGAGAGAAACAGAAGAGAGGGAGGGAGAGATAGAGAAAGAAAAGAAAAGAGATCCCTCAAACATCTCACCTGGCAGCATTCCATGAGAAGATTCTTTGTGGGGAATAAAATCTCCAGAAACTAGCTGTCTGTGTGTGTGAGTGTGTGAGTGTGTGAGAGAGAGAGAGAGAGAGAGAGAGAGAGAGAGCGAGAGAGACAGTGCAAACAAACAGTAAACACTCTCACCTCTGTGCAGAGTCAGCCCAGAGCACACGGGGGGGGGGGGGGGGGGGTCATGTGATTTAGTGAGGGCTGACACACATAGGCAGAGTACGGTGCGTTGGCAACACCGTAGGCACGGGCTACCGTGAGGTTCCACTGCCACCACTCGCTTGCCTGCTAGCTCTGTTTCCTCCAAACTCCCTTTAGGTCCTGTGAACTCCTGCGGGTCCTCTTAGGGGGCTGTCCTCCACAATGCCAGTGTTCCCTTCGTGACAAGTGTGTGAACTTTGTTTTTAGTTGGACATGCCAATGACAAATTCTGGGGAAGTGTGACAACACATGGTGCAAAAGGCAAGTGTCTCGCTGGCGTGTAAACTTACCCCCTTGTTATACTCCATCCTCCCCCTACCTCTTTCTCTTCCCTCTTTCCCGATCTCTCCTTACCCCCCCTTCTCAGACCAGCTCATGACCAGGCTAAATATACACTCCTCGGTACTTACACACTCTTTCCTCCCCAGGGCGGAGTCCCCACGAGCCTTCAGTGAGTGTGTTAAGAGACGCCTCACACCAGGGAGTGGAAACAATGTTTGGTTTAATCATAGTGCAGCCCAGGCTAAATCACAGAGTCAGTCCATCAAGTTCAGCCGTGGAGAAGAGAGGGGGGGGGGGGGGGGGGTGGGAGAGAAGGGGAGGAGGGATGGAGGGAGGGAGGGAGAATCCCCCTGTGGAGACTCAGTACGAATGGAAGGAGACCTGCGGAGAATTTGACCGAGAGAGAGGAGAGTTAATCGCGGCGAGGCTCAGACGCTGTCTTTCTTCCCATTACAGAGGCAATGGGGAGAGACACGACTGAAAGCGGTAGCTGGTTTCTGCCGGGGTTACGTCCACAGACGCGTGCACTAGACGTCCACTGATGGAATCTCATACATCAAAGCGCCTGCTGCTGCTGTTTGAACAGATGATGGGACAAAACACTGAAAAAGCCCTCAGACACACCGTCACATACATACAGTCTCAAAACATACACACACAAACTTGTGACATGCCCACACACACGTGCGCATGCACACACACACTTGCACACACAAACACACACACACACACACATAGGCTCACACACACACACACACACACACACAGCTGATGCATGGCTGTGCGCCCCTTTTTTGCACAAACTCAATCAAATGATTTTTGAATAGCAATAAAGCAGTCTTTATTTTGCTTGGCTTGGGCAGGGTTCCCACAGCCCACTGTTACTCCCTCACCCCCACACCCCTCTACCCCGACCACATCTACCCCCCGATCACTCCATCCCACCGCTCAACCCCATTCTCCCCCAACCCCAACCCCCCACCCCTCACCGCAGCGGGATCAACTTTCCCCAGAAAGCCACTGAAGCCCTGCCACGGCGGCTGGAGACAATCAGCTGAAGCGCTCCTTAGATATCCCTGCTCCTTTCAAAAGCACAAATTCAATTTATGGACACTTTTATTACCATGTCTGTCAGTGACTAAAAGGAGGCCTTCATAATCAGGAGCACACATCGGACCCCGGTCACAGCGGGCTCTCAGCCCTGGCCAATATGCACTCTATTACACGCTCGGGCCAGAGCCCGCTACGGAGGAAAAGAAAAACATGCGCTAACAAAAGGCTAGGTAGTTAGGCACGCGGGGGCTGAGAAGAGGGGCTGAGGGGCTTTAGATGTAGCATGTTTTTTTATTTTTTTTTAATGCCCAGCTGATTTAAGGCCTTGCACGGTGGGGAGAAAATCTGTTAACTCAGTTCCACCAGCCGAGCCAGAGACGGGGCCGACAGCATGTGACCCCCAAAGTGCCGGAGATGCTGCTGCCGTGCCGTGCCGTACCACACCGCCCCGCCAGTCAGTCTCGGCTCCCGTAAGCCTGACTGCACGACAAAATAAAACATGGCCGACGTTTTTTGTGGTCGTCTCTCACCCTCCCGCTGCCCACCGCTGAGTCACCTACTGAGAGGGATGATGAATTAAATGGAATCACTGATCTTTAGGGGAAGAAAAAAAAGGGCTAGAAAGCAAATTATGTCAGCAACAGCACGAACCATTATGTGTGTTTATCAGACCCCCCTCCCCCCCCCACCCCCCCACCCCACTCCACTCCACTCCCCACCCCTTAACCACGTCTACTCATGTCTGAAAAAAAAAGCGACACGGAGTCCACTTTTAAACTCCAATAAAGCAAACAGAGAGCGGCCTGTTAGGCCCAGCTATAATAACACTCCAGCCTGAAGGTTTTACTATCCCGCCTCTGCTTGTGAAACATATATTCTAATGACAGCTCGGCAGGCCGCTCCTCGGACCAGCACCGCTCAGGGCGTCCAGTGGAGGGCCAGCGCAGGGCCCGTGGGCCGGGGGGTTGGGTTGGGGTGGGCTGGGCTGGGCTGGCTGGTGGCGGGAGGCTGCGGTCGGGGAGCCGTGGCTGGACAAGGTGACGGTGATGTCTGAAGAGCCTCTGTTTCAGCTCCGGCATGGCTGAGCTCGCGCCAGAAGAACTTACATCTCGGAGTGGCATGAGGGACGCTGTCGGGGGGAGACACACACTTATTCACATGCATATTAATACACATATATACACTCACGCTCACACACAAGCTGTCACAGAGACACAGACGCACAAACGCACGGACACACACATACACACTCCGCAGTCGGTTCGTTGTTGTAACACAAGGTCCAAGTCTGATTTAATCCCACGAACAGATATTGAACGGGGGGGGGGGGGGGGGAGAAAAAACAACACAGGAGAAAGAAAAACGACAGGACAAGGCAAAGCTCCCTCTAGAGGGCAGGCCAGGAGGTGAATTGAGTTTAGGAAATGAAGCGTGTCCTTCATTAACGCAAAGATCACATTTTACCAGAGGAGCGACACGTTTAGTGGCGCTGGGGGCCGTGTGAAAACCCGGGCGAGAAAGGCCCTCTGTTTGCCTTCCAGGGTAATTAGAGAGGCTATCACCTGACACTCGCGCAGGTAATACACTGGTCAGGGGCCAAACGCAGATTTCATCATGGACCGGGAGCAGCTCTGGAAAAATATGTGCAGAAACTGAAAACCGCATTTTCGAAAATTGCCTGCTTGTCCCGTCTGTTAGTTTTGGACGGGGGCTCCGTTCCCTCCGAGTGGAGGGTTTGTGCAGCCCCCGTGCCAGGATCCTTAAAAAGCAAGTAACTGATATCTCTTTCTGCCCGGCGCTGCTTGAGGAGTGCCTGTTATTAAAAATGGAGCGAATCCCGGCGGAATGTTTTACACGTTTACTAGGTGTACGTCAAGGTGAGAGACAACAGTGGTGAATTATGAGGCAGATTGGATTCAGGGAGGCGGGGGATTAAACTTGGACGGGTTGCAAAGATGCAGAGCTAGGATTGAGATGAGTGAGCAGAGAAGAGAAGACTAGGAGGAAAGGAGGGAGGAAAAGAGAAGAGAAGAGAAGAGAAGAGAAGGGAACTGAAATTACGAGACTGAACACTGATGGTCACTGATGGAACACTCCCGGCCCAACTAGCCAATCACATGACATCCGAAACATAATATTAAATTCCAACCGCAGTGTCCCCTTTAGGGGAGGGGCTATAATTCATTTCATGAAGAACAAACACCATGAGAGATGTGTTCAGTGAAATAACAGCATGGCAAGTTCGTGATGAGTTTAAGAAAAGCTTAACATCACTGGGATTGTCATATTTTCACTCGATTGAAAGTTGGCCAAGCACTCAAGCTGTCTTCACCAATCAGTGGCTCCCAAACATGGAATGATAATGTCTCTGGTTGGTAAGTTTGCTTAGCGGGGCTTTTTGGGGTAGCTGGCAACAGCTGCGCATAAACGCAAATCTGATCCCTGAATGGTAACAGCACAACTGTTAACCGTTGACAAGTGCTTTTGTTGGGGCGCGTTCGTGCCTTTTTCGCTGGGATCACAAGTCTGGATGTATTAATGGGAGAAAAAGAAGTCCAATTAGGGGACGCAGACCGCACCGGCCTCAGCCATTTCAAAACCACTTTAAATGTGTAATAAATGATCAAATGAGACAACTCCTTTTAAGCTCACAGTAGGGTTTTCTTTCCTCAAGAGCTGCGCTGGTTTAATAACAGAGCAGGGCTTTGATTCTCTTCTCCGCCGCTGCTGCTCTTTCCAGACGCTGGGGAGGAGGAGAAAAAACCCTCTGCTTTTGGGTGGGTAATCAGCAGTAAGCGGCCTGCCTGTGGATTCCCCCTCCACGCTGGCGGGGGGTGGGGGGTGGTGGGGTGGTGGGGAGGCCAGGCTGGGTGAGGTGGGGTTGGGAGGGGGTAATATGGGAGGGAGATGGCCTTGATGATGTGGATGTGGAGACGTGGTCACTACAGTCTTAGCTATAGCATTACACAACAGAGTAGCACACAGTCAGCAACGTTATTTCTCACACACAGGCCCACCGATGCCACCACAGCACAAAGAGAAAGGCCAAGCGCCGTGCTGCCAACTGGGAGAGGAGAACCACACCCTCCTTGGCCAAAAGGAACCAGGGAGCAGGGCCATGGGAGCTGTGCGTTACACTGTTGTATGGGTCATAAAACCAGGTGGGGGAGAGGTTGAACAGGCACAGTTCAAATGGGACGATGAGATGGAGGACATGAGTCAATGTCTTCAGTTGCAGCCGCACTGTAAAACAGAGATTGGAGGGGGGGGGGTCCTTAAGATGACAAGCATGACCTCTAACAATCACCTTACACTGCACAGTCACATCTGCGTCTCAAAAGAGAGAGAGAGAGAGAGAGAGAGAGAAAAAAAAAAGAAATCCAAGAAATCCCTAAAGCTATGTGGCAGTTCTTTATGTGTTCGACGGGGGTTCAATTAAATATGTGATTAATAGGAGCTTTCGTCCATCTGCACATGTTTTCCGGGTTTTTTCTCGGGGGTCTCGGCTGTGGAGGGGGTCCGGTTATGTTACGACGGGGCACTGATCTGTGGATTACCCTCGCAGATGCCTTTTCCACGGCACCAGATCATGTGACCGTCACATGGCCCCGGCTGTGTAAATGGCCTTCCTGTGCCGTCCCACAGGGCGTAAAACACGCCGCGGGAGATTAGGTGGGGAAATGACACGCCATAACCGCACAAGTGTCTGTGTTCAGATATTTGTACCGAATTTAATAAGGCATTTGTTGCCACCGAATGCCACCGACTTGTCATGGAATTTGGCAGATGGAATTGCCCACATTCCTGTCATGCCCTTATTATGAGGAGATGCCTATTATGGGAAAATCAGTCTTCAAACATGTTATAGGAGGAGGGTAATTGTATTGAGTTTCCAAAATTGCTGTGTCAGCTCGACAATGACTGCATCACAATGAAATACAATATATACTGAACATCTTCCCAAAGCAAACAGGATGTTCTGCTACAGGAAACAAATAAAAGTTTAGTGACATGAAGGAGGTGCAGCAGAACATAGAGCTCTGATATGGTGAACCTCAATTGTTACTTAGAAGCGAAACGGTTCTCCTACCATAGGGTCCAATTGCTTCATCCCAATTTTCATACTCTGTGACTTAGATTGTTGTTTGTCTCAAAACACAACGTTCGCAAGAGAGAGAGAGAGAGAGAGAGAGAGAGAGAGAGAGAGAGAGAGAGAGAGAGAGAAAGAAGGCCACCATGGAAAAACAAACAGCTGCTTCCATTCTGTGCTGTTTACCGATGCGTTCTCAGACCAGACTAAATAGGCTGGTGTTTGTCCTTATGACGTTACTCTCTCAGGATCGAGCCAGGCAGGCCTCTACTTACCCGGCTTCTGGGATAAACAGCTTTCCTTTTGCAGACGCCGGATGAAGTCGAGGAGGTGAGGTGAAAGAGGTCCAGCACGGATTGGTTGGGTGTTATCAGCGCAAAGCACAGCAGGGATGAGCAGAACCCTTAAGGTTTCAGGAGTTCATCCAAACTTTAGGGTTTTATTATTTATTTTTATTTTGAATCACTAATAAGATTCACAATTTCCATGCCATGTTCGCACTTGTGTTATGGTGTATGTCTGTGGAAAATGTGTGGGGATCAGAACACAGAAAACAGTGCAGAAAAATCCATTCCAGTTGTTGTCTTAGCATGTCTGGGTTTAGGGTGTGGTGTGAGTTTGAAGCTCAAAGTGTCGGGCCTAACCGTAACAGACATGGACTGTCCACACGATAGCCTCCAATGCTAACAGCAGAACAAGTAAATCACACAGTCGGAGAAATATCACCGAAAGGGACAACACTGTCACCCGGAAAAACAGACAGATATTTGAAGGACAAGACGTGGGGAGAAAGAAAATAAGCACAGAAACAATACAGTATGCTTCAAACAGCCATTTCAACACCATGTTCGCAAATGCATTATCTCCCTCCAAAAAGCCTCCGCGCGACAGAATCAATTAAAACCTCGGAGACAGAATGCAGGATTAAAAAAAAAAAAAAGACACAACAACTGCGAGTGCGCCACTGATAAGGGTTTTTGGGATCCTCATATATCAGATAAAATGATTATCCTGAACAATATTTGATTTACCCTTTAAATAGACTTTTGCCAGATTATGGGTGTCTTTTAAAGTTTAAATGCCAAACGGCTTCGATCGCTGCCTCAGTTTTTTAAGCTGATATTGCTTATGCTGAATGGCAACATGCTTAGTGGTGTTTCTAAGCCTGATAAGAGTCCCTGCATTGTTGTCAGACATTAAATGACTTTCTTGGAGGGTATGTGGGAATGAGCAGCTCAGGAGAAGCATCAACTGCCGAGCGAGCGAGCGAGCAAGCAGGCGAGGGAGCAAACATACACCAGATGATTTTGGAAAACACAAGACACCGAAAACGAGCTCGAGTCCAGCTGTCCGCAGAAACATTCCGACAGCCCCTATCAGCAAAATAGACAAACAGTGATGGGTTTCTTTCCCTCTATCTCCGAAAGGCAACATAATAACTTATGCTCTTCAGAGATTTTGGAGTGCAATCTGTTGTGGCTAAGCAATGTAAACAAACACTGAAAAGCACTGCAGTAGTGAAGCACCAAGGAGTACTTTGGGCGAAACCCACAAACGCTCAACCACATATTTGACAGCCCCTCCTTTTTTTCATAATGTATTGCCTAGATACTTACTTCAGGGTATAATCATCCAGGAGGAAACGGTGAGTGCATTAATCACAGGCTTGAGTGTGCAGGTAATGTAACGCCAGCCTGTGCACGCCCTCAGAGATAGAGACAAATCAATCAGGGGTCTGTTAAAGTGACACTAAATCAGGACACCCACAAAACCTGGATATGGCTCAGACTGCAGGCCCCACTCCATGGATCCTTCCATAACCTCCCCACCTCTTGTTTGGGCTGAGGTGAGCTGTATTATTTTACTACATAACTCATTGCGATAAACCCCACTGGGTCCACCCCACACACACACACACACACACACAGAGATGTTTATGTGTGCATGAGATGTCTGTTGCATTCAGAGCCTAGTTGCTGTAGTGTGTGTGTGAGTGAGTGAGTGAGTGTGTTCTTGAGGAGGAGGAGGTCGTACCAGGGGAGCTCTAAAGCAGAGCTTCTGCGAGGCGGAGAGGGGAAGGGTCTGCTTTGTAGTGGAGCGAGGCTCCTGGGTCTTTATCTGTAGCTGTCAGACTGAGCTGCATTTGATCTCACTTCCCCTAAAGCCGCCTCTGGTCAGTCCGACCTGCGGGGGCAAGAGCGCTTCTTACCGCCGAGCCTCCACTCACCGCTCAGCCTCTTTCAGCCTGTTATCCTCCTCCTCTTCTCTCTCTCTCTCTCTCTCTCTCTGACATAGATTTTGACACACACACACACACACACACACACACACACACACACACACACACACACACACTCAATACAAACAAACAAATGCACACACGCTTACGAAAGTCCTTACTAAGAGCAAAGTGTAATTCTACATTCTGAATGCTTGCATCAGCATCTGTAAAAGATACATACCGTCTCTCCCCCGGGAAAAGTTTCTCCAGAAACAGGTGTCAATCAACCACAGACATGTCTGAGGCCCCGACACGGGGCAATTAAGGCCTATCTGCTCTCGATTCAAGGGGTGCGAACAGGAGAAATAAAAGGCAAAGACGGAGACGAGAGAAGTGGAGTCGGTAGAGAGGAGAGTCTGACACAGAGAAAGAAAGAGAGATAGAGAAAGAAAGAGAGCGAGAGAGAGAGAGAGAAGATTAGAAGGCATCTCCTCCCTTTTCTGGATGATGACTGATATCATGTCCATTGATCTTTATTACAATAGCAGCAAGCTGTAAAATGTTTGATGGTTTTGTACAGATCTTAGTCGCCCTCATTTATAATTACCACTACACATGTAGAACCAAGGGCAACTTCAGAAGGGGTGAGCGGCGCCAGGCAGCAGCCGCAGTGTAAAGCAGAGGTGATGGGGAGTCTCAGCGGACCCTCCCGCCAGCGTGATGCCCTCAGGCTATCAGTGCTGCTCCCGCATACCTGCAGCAACTTCACTTTTCTCTCTGTTTTATTTTTTTTAAAGAGAGAAAAAAAAATCGAGATCAAATTAGGGAGATTGAGTTTAAATAAAAAATGATGACCTTCCTTGCCACGGCTTCCTTCCCCCAAAGCCCCCCCCCCCATCCTCCCCTCCCCCGCTATCACCGTGGCAAGAAAACCCAGCTTTGTTTTGATTTATGCTTCATCGAGCCAAGATAATATCGCTACTTAAAGTTCCCTTGTCTTAAATGGTTAAAAATGAAAATACCAGGCTACGCCCAGCGCCCAACGTAATCTCAAGAGATATAGGGGTGTTGTGATATGATGTGTGTGAGTGCAGAAACCACAGGGGATGAATGCTGTGACATAAGAAGACAAGTGTATAACTTGTACCCTCTTGTGCTTGTACTTGTGTGTGCACCACGGCTGCATGGCAACAAGAGGATGATTTTGTGCAGGTATCCACAGTGAAATATATTACCTCATACCTAAAATTGGATCCAAATCCCTCATCATGAAGTAATATTTGAGTGTGAGAGGAGAAAGAATTTGTTGAAACACACACACACACACACACACACACACACACACACACACACACACAGGGAGAAGGAGAACAAGTGAAAACTTCTGTACATGAGGCAGCTTCTATTTGTCAGACGAGTGCGTGTGAAGGAACACACTGCGTCCAGGCGCACATACAAAACACATCATTACTTTCACCGAGGGGAACAATGGCGCACAGTTACTGTACAACAAATCAGTGTCTGCACGCTCGGCATACCGAGCGCTCCCCGTACGCCGAAGTGAAAGGTTGGCCGTGAAAGCATGGGTCTGCATCCTCACGCTTGGGAGAGACTCAACGCACAGCACGAGAGTCATTGCACACAGTACACACATAACACACACACACACACACACACACACACACACGCTCCTGTTCACAAGCACCTCTTCCGCCTGCCGCTTTCTGGGCCACACATATGCAAAACATCACCATTTCCCCGGCCTGCTGAAACTTTAATGGACGCGGCTCTCTCACTAGTGGAGCAGGGGAGCATCTCTCTCTTCTTCTCTCTCTCTCTCTCTCCCCACAGATTGTGGTTCTGCACCTGTTTCCCTGTGGTCTGCTGTCTGTTCCCATATATGACAAAGAAAGGCCTTGCTTAGATTGCAGACAGCAAACTAGCGAGCGAGAGACAGAGCGTGTATGTGTGTGTACAAGAATGTGAAAAAGACATAGAGGGAGAGAGACAGGGCAAACAGGATAGATAGATAGATAGATAGATAGAGAGAGAGAGAGAGAGAGAGAAAGAGAGAAAGAGAGAAAGAGAGAGAGACAGAAGGAAGTAGAGGAGGAAATCTGGCTCTCTTTGGCATCTCGTGTGCATTATTCATGACGTACTAGTCCAGATCCATCATGGCGTTGGGTGGATGAGAGCAGCGTGCTGCTGCTTTGTACCCTCTAGCATTGTTTAAGGAATGAATAATGGATGGCATGAAAACGGTGAAGTTAAAGGCTGTATTAGGAAGGTGCTGTCCTCAGCTGATTTCACCGTGGGGTGCTGTGCCAGCAAACGCCACCGTTACAACAGAGAGACCCTCTCTGATGATGCTGAACGATAGCGAAGGTGGCTGTTGTGCTGTGGTGCAGCAGGGGCCTACGTGGGGATCTCATCTGGAAGCGGTCTGACTACGGCAATCAGCTGTAGCCTCTGAGCTGCGCTGCGCAGTGGAACTGAACCCAGATCAGACACGTGGCCAAAAGGTGCCGTTTTTTCTATCTGTGCACACACAGCTGGCATCCCTTGAAAGCCAGTGATTAACATTTAAAAAAATATGGGGGGAAGAATGCTTTTGAAAGCAAAACAATGAATGCAATGAAAGCAAAAACAAACTTTGAGATGGTGAAAAGTGGCAGAGAGAGGGAGAGTGAGAGAAAGAGAGAGAGAGGGAGGGGGGAGAGGAGGAGGGAGGGGTTAGACAGAGAGAAAAATGTGATCCAGGGTACACAGGAAGCGTTTTCACACAGCGCGTTATGTATAAGTCATGAAGGCCTGACAGAGCACTGAGCATTCTCCATTCCCTTTGGCTGTCTCTGAGCTGGCAGCCGGGGGAAGGCAGGATGAACAAGCCGTCTCCTCTCTTCCTCTCTTTCTCTCCCCCATCTTCATTTCTCTCTTTCTCTCTCTCTGCCCTTCTCTCTCTCTCTTTCTCTTTTTCCTGTCTCATTCTTTCTTCTTCCCCTTTCTTCTCTTCTCCATCTGTCTCTCCTCCAGTTTGGCCTGCTGTTTCCCGTATGGAGAGAGGGGCCGGATGGGAGGAGGGGGAGCCATGCTGGGAGGGAGATGGAGAGAGGAGCAGTGAGGAGACAAAAGGAGAGGAGAGAAATTAGGGGAGATAAAGAGGAGAGGGGCAGGAGAGGGTGAGGGAGAAAAGAGGAGAGACAGACAGAGAAAGGATGAGGGCAAAAGAGGAGAGAGGAGAGGAAAGGAAAGTGAGTGAGACAAAAGGAGCAGGGGTGACAGAGAGGAGAGCAGAGGCAACACGATTTGAGGAGAGAAGAGAGGACAGGAGAAGAGAGGAGAGGACAGGAGAGGAGAGGACAGGAGAAGAGAGGAGAGGACAGGAGAGGAGGGGAAAGGGCAGGAGAGGAGAGGACAGGCGAAGAGAGGAGAGGACAGGAGAAGAGAGGAGAGGACAGGGCAGGGAAGGAGAGGAGAGGACAGGCGAAGAGAGCAGAGCAGAGGCGAGGAGAAGAGAGGAGAGGACAGAAGAGGAGAGGATAGGAGAGGGGAAGACAGGAGAAGAGAGGACAGGAGACGAGAGGTGAACAGATGAGAGAGGAAAGGACAGGAGAAGAAAAGAGATGAGAGGAGAATCTGTGCTCAGCATGTCTGACAGTTATCTATGCACCTCAGGCATATCCAAAACTCCCACCTCCCGCCTCTCCCTCCCCAACCCCTCTTCCCCCACCCTCCTCACTCACACACACACACACCCACACACTGTTTCCCTCACTCTGTCTCACAACTCACACCATACATCTCTGTCACCCAGTGCCTCTCGCTCCCTTTCTCTTTTCCTGTCACTGTACCTCTCATTTCTTTCCACCCTCACGTTTCTCACATACACACTCCATTTGAGATTCAATAACAACCCTTCAGGCAAGTGTGTGTGTGTGTGTGTGTGTGAGGGAGAAAGCCAAAGAGAAAGAGTGAAAGGAGTGTAAAAACATCCGTGGTTTTATTTACAAAGGGCCAGGTATTGCCTGGTGTTAAATCTTCCCGCTGATTTATTTTCTGCCCGTGTGTGGCACTGATCCCTGAGGCGTAACTCAGCAGTGGCCGGCCAAGCTCACTCTCTCACACACACACACTCACACACACACACACACACACACACGCTCACACACACATGCACGCCCAACAATTTACCATGGCTGCAGAGGGTCATAAAAGAAGAATGGATTAATCTGGAACATAGCATAAACAATATGACTCTGACAGACCCATTAAAACTTGTGCTACTCAGCATCAATTCTTTCTTAAAGCCTTTTTATTATTTTTTTTCAGTCTCGCTCGTTCACTCACTGACAACCGCACTTGCTCTCCCACGCGAGTTTCTTCCTCCTCTCTCTCTATGTGTCCGTGGGCTACTGAATCCAGTGCACAGGGCCGGTATTGTGCTTCCCAGGGTATCGTGTTCGGCAGCGGAGCGATGTGCGTCCACTTATAGCAGCCGGACCTTTTAACCGCTTAACCTTTAGACATCATCAAGGGTGTCGGATGAACAGGCCCGGTCCAGGGGTTTGCGGCTCCCTCGGCGCTCGTTAGATTACCCAGGGTGCTTCCTGTCCCACCCTCCCGTCCTCCCTCTTTTTTCCGTCGTCGTCCCGTTCTTCCACTGGGATCGGGACAAGAGGGGGTGGAGGTTTGGCACACAGCCTGAGACTGACACTCTCACTCAGCTGCTGCATGCGTGCATCCCCACCCCCCCCACCCCCAGCAGAGACAGAGAGAGAGAGAGGGAGTGAGAAAGAAAGAGAGAGAGACAAAAAGAGAGAGAGAGAGCATACTAGTGAGATCAAGCTGGAAAGATCTTATTGCTGATATTGCTGGACTACTCTGGTAGTTTGTGACAGGTGCACACACACTCCCACCAACACAGACACACACACGAGCACACACATACAAACAAACCCTCCCTTATTCAAATAAACCATGTATAAACTAATATAAAAAACATTTCAGGTTTACATGTGAACACACATGTGTGTACACACACACACACACACACACACACATTCTAAAGTGAGAGTAAAGTAAAGAGAGAGTTGGTTTCGAAACTGGGATTGCAAAGTTTTTAAAAACATTTCCAAAGCTGCCTCAGCTTTGTGTGCAGTTACTTATTTATGACTGGCAGCTTGAAACCTACAGAAGGATCCGGAGGCTAGACTAAAGTGCAGCGGAAGAAATTAAAATCAATACCTTCATTACACACCGAAAACTCCCAAATCGCTTCACCCTCCAAACACAAACAAGAGGAGGGGAGAAAAAAAAAGAAAAAGAACAGAACACAGAAAAAGCTCTGAGCAAGTAGAAAGAGTAAAAAAAAAAAAAAAGAGACAACTGTTGACCTGTGTCCAGTGGCAAACCACTCCATTTATTTCACCTTTTATCTCCTCCGCAATCTGGTAAAGCAGGAGCAACACTGATAGCGCCCCAGGACAGCGACCAGAGCAGGCCAAGAAGAGGAAAGACAGAGAGAGAAAGCATGAGGGAAATAAAGAAACAACAGCAGTAGAAATAAAAAAGAGAGCTGATGAGAGGATACGAAGGTATTCTCTTTCCAAAGCCTACTTCCTTTTCCCTCCATGTCAGCGTATCATGAGCCCTCTAAACATTTTGGCGTGGCGCTGAACGCTTTGCCTCTCCTCCGCGGCCCCTCGCATCTGAAGGTCGATTGTAGGCAACGGAGCGTTCCCATACATTAGTGATGAGAAACCTTGAGGGAAACACTCCTCACTGTAATCTGACAGCGCGGTGCCCGAGCCGGAGCTCTGCTCTGGCGGATACGCTGCGATAGCTGTAGCCTGATAGCACCAGCCTTTCCTCTGCAGTCAGGCAATGGTATCTCCTCATACAACACATACAGGTGTTGTGTTTTTCCGCAATTACAGAGCAGGACAGAGACAATCAGATGTTTAGTGTGTGTGTGTGAGTGAGTTCCTGGGCCGGTAAGGGAGGTTAGGGGGCCGTGGCTGTAATCTCCATGGCCTGAGGTGGTTGGAGGAGAGATGGCCGGAGCTGATGGCTCCTGCAGCCTCCCCCGGTGCTGGGGCTAATTATAGCAGCCGTAGTGTCAGCATGGCTTACAGCCAGTGTCAACTCACTTCCTCACTGCTGATTTACACCAACGGGAGGGGGGAGGGGGGGTGCAAACGGACGCTTCAGATGGCCGTGACCTGTTCCGACCTCTCCTGCCCTGAAGTACAGAGCTGCAACTGGCCTGTAAATCACGTCTTCATCACGCTATCTTTTCCATCGCGTTCATTTCTCCTAGCCTTCCTCTGACTCTAGCAGTATTAGGAGGCCTAATCCTTACCCCCCACCCCATCCCCGTTACCTCACTTACTTGCATACAGGCCCATTCTTGTAATCACAAGGGGGAATACACTTACAGCAAATCATTCCTTTTTTTTTGCCTTCTTTTCATTTTTCCAACAACTTTCTCTCTCCCTTTCCCTCTCTACTTCTCTCACCAAGCTCACGTGGTCTTTCTGTTCACTCTCTCTTTTCTTGTTCTTTTTCTGGAAAGTGGAACTGGCCGTAGTCATGGCCGGAAGTCCAGAGGTCACCCTCCCAGGGGGTCAGTGGGAAAGAAAATACACTACCGTTGTTGGCAAGCGCCTCCTCGGAGCTCCGTCGGCAGCCAAAACATTTGTTACGCCCCCCCCCCCCCCGAAACTCCTTTTTTCGCTTCTTTCGTTTCCCCGGTGAACGCTGTGTCTGGAAAAAGTAAATCCTGCCCGGCTCTCGGAGGCTCATGTGAGAGCGCCGCCGTCGGCTATATGGTCCGATGGCCTTTTCAGTCCATTTCCACCAGCTCCATGCTGTGTGTGTGTGTGTGTGTGTGTGTGTGTGTGTGTGTGTGTGTACACTCTCCAAGTCTCCTGCGTGCCAAGGATTTGTGTTTTCAGAGGCAGGACACCATCAAAGAGCATCTCTTGACAGCTTGTGAATTTTCACAAAAAAAATAAAAAAAGATTACTTGTGAGTCCACAACATGCCCAGATCATTGAAAGCAATATGGTGTTTCAGTGGAATTCTTTTATTTCTTCTTCCATTTCTTATTCATATATCCACCCTATCATCCTAATAGGTAAACAGAGCAGTAGCCTGCAGTCATGGAGAATGACACAACTCATCCGGAAGGTTTTCACACCGGCTGCATATTAATGCCTTCTCCATCCCTTTCTCTCGTCCTCTCTCTCTCTCGCTCTCCTCTGCACCTGTGGATGGACAGATGAAAGACGCGGCAGCGCGTGGCAGAGAGGACGCTGATGACACTCGGACCGCCTCGGCTTGTTCATTTATTTATGGTGGAAGGAAGGATAGATGGAGGCCTCAGACGCGCTCCGGTATCCGCACCGTGCCGCTCAGAAACAACTCCAGGCGCTTAGGTGCAAACTGAATATTTCACTCGCAACTTTGGACCTCAAGAGTCCTTTCAAGAGGAAGAAAAAAAAAGCCGTGGATGCAATGCATGTGCGTGTATGTGTGAAAATGTGTGTGTGTGTGACAGGTACAGCCAGACAAAAAGAGGACACCACAAGTGATGCAAGGGACCTCTGTAACCTAGTCGAAGAAAACAGGGTGGAAAAGAGAGGGAGAGAGAGAGGAGAAAGAAAGAAAAGAAAGGGAGAGATGGAAGTGCAACCCTCTGGCCTTCTCTTCAAGGTCAGAGATTTGAGGAAGGTGCAGGTTATTATTCCCTCTCTCCTTTCCTCTCCCTGGTTCTCAATCTCTCTCTCTTTCCCTCCCTCACCATCGCAAGCATGGCAGCTTCTGAACATTGCCTTTCATCTCTGTGTGTGTATGTGTGTGTGTGTGTGTGTGTGTGTATATGTGTGTGTGTGTGTGTGTGTGTGTGTGTGTGTGTGTAAAAAAACTGAAGGAAAGAAAAAACAGATGAAGCTTCTGAAAAGCAAAGCGGTGTTGGGGCATAGATTTGACAACATCCAGGGAATCTTTGCCTTTATCCCTCCCCCCTTTAAAAGTGAGCAGCGTAAAAGGAGGGGGGTTGAAAGAGAGAGAGAACGCTCCGCTCCAGATGTGTGTGAATGTAAATATCTGTGGGAGCTGCAGGGAGAAGCTGGCTGCATCTTTCATTGGGTTTGATCTGTTTATCTGTGGCCTCTGTGTGCATGTGTCCTGTGTGTGTGTGTGTGTGTGTGTGTGTAGGTGTGTGTGTGTAGCCAGGATGAGCTGAGGTTGGCAGGTGGCTGTGTGGTGAGGGCTATGAAATATTTACCAAAGCAATAATGACTCCCTGGACAGAGAGCCTAGAAAAGGAGGAAAAAGAAAGAGGAGGGGGGTGAAAAAGAAGGGCGAAGGGAGAGATAGATTGGGGGGGGGGACAAAAAAAGAGGAGGAGTTGAGTGAAAACTGCCACACCTGTCAGAGAGGAAGAGGAGTGAACAAAGAGGACTAATGCTGAGCTGGGCTAGTCTCACGTTTGTTTTCACTCCTTCAAACAGGAAGCACATGCACAGACTAGAAATATTGATTTGCTAATAACTTCAATGTGGTGATAGGCATTCATTTCAACATATATTTATATATACACACACACACACACACACACACACACACACACACACACACACACATGTAACATTCTTGAGATTTCAAAGGACCCTCATATCAAGGCCATGCACCCTGATGTGTTTGGTTTTGAGCGAACGCCACAATCCGAGGTGCATGCTGGGACACGGATTGATCCGGAAGCTAGATGGATGAAGCAAGTGCTTCCACTGTGCTGGTATTTCCGCTCTGGAGCACTGCGCTTTACAGAACAGTGGCGCTCACAGAGTTCAGAGGGGAGGATACAAATCCTGAAAATGAATGCTGTGTGTGTGTGTGTGTGTGTGTGTGTGTGTGTGTGTGTATGTATGTGTGTGTGTGTGTGTGTGTGTGTGTGTGTGTGCGGGTGTGTGTGTGTGTGCGGGTGTCTGTGTGTGTGCGGGTGTGTGTGTTTAAGTGTCCGCATACAAATTGTGCATGTGGGCCTCCATGTGCATGCATTTACTTGTAAGCACATGTGTATGCATTACTCACACTAGTCACAGGAAAGCATAGCATGATAAATGAAGAGTTTGTGTGTGTGCTGTAGACATGAGTAAGTGAATGTACATCTACATCTGTGAGGGTGTGTGTGTGTGTGTGTGTGTGTGTGTGTGTGTGTGTCTACTTGCATGCATTTACCTGTGAATGCCTTGCTTAAATTGGTCACAGGACAGCCCAAAATGATAAACAGAGATTGAATGTACATCTGTATGTGTGTGTGTG
>NC_045157.1:16315149-16392649 GCF_900700415.2 Clupea harengus | reverse complement strand
TAGCCCAGTGCCTGGCCTCTTCCACACTGCCAAGCAATTACAATGTTAACCTGGGAGCAGCCTGCACAATCCAGCCAGGGCTTTACAGCAGCCTCTCCAACCAAACAGAGAGGGAGAGAGAAAAAGAGAGAGGGAGGATGGGAGGGAGAGAGAGAGAGAGTGTGAGGGAGGGAGGGAGGGAGGAAGAGAGAGCAGGGAGCCAGCCACGGCTCAGCAGTGTACACAGCAGCTTCTCTCGCGGTGGAAAAAGGTCATCTCCTCCCTCCAAGGACTTCCTTAAATAAAGTCCCCTATCCTTGCACTTTCCTGAGCAAACAACCTCCTCTCCGCTCGTTATTAACTAAATATGAGGACTTTGACCGGGGGACAAAAATTCAATATTTCCCCCCACCAAATATTTAAACCAAGCAAATAAACAGACAAATAAATAGATCTCCCATGCCACCGGAGGAGCCGGCGAGCCCCCTGGATGTAATTTGATGGCCGAGTTATTTGGAAGGGGGCTGGAGCTGAGAGCTATTCAAGGGCTCATTTGAGGGCCTGTCAATCACAGGTTGCTGCGGTGCTGTTGTCGAGGCAGGCAGACGGCGAGGCGTGGGGTTTTGGGGGGGTGGGGGGTGGCGTGAAGAGTCGCCAGGGCACCGATCCCCTCCTCAAGGTTGGAGCAGATAAGGTGAACGTCTCTCTTGATGAATACATCACACCGCTCTCCTGCTCCTTCTCTCTCTCTCTCTCTCTCTCGATCTTTCTCTCTCTATTTCCCTCCATCCCTCCCCATGACGCCTATCAAAACATCTTAATGCTCCCCTAATAGCCTGCTTTTATCCTGCTTCTGTCCAAAGAAATGAATTAAACATGATGAAAGAGAGAGAGAGAGAGAGGAGAGAAGGGTGGTGAGCTGCTTGTCTGGTCTAATTCCTAGCCACTGATTAAGGTTTAAAGCGCCGCCTCAGACCACGCTGTCCTGTCAGACTCTGAGAAGAGCCCTCAAGTAGCCACCTTTTCATCCTCTTCATCTTCCTTATTTTGGTTCCAGACATGTAACAAGCTGCGGCTAGTGATATTAAACAAGCCTTTTCATCCATATTACATGAGATGCAGATGCCTCAATTATGCCTGGACAGACACAGACCCTGGCTTGAAAGGTAGCAAAGGAAGAAACTCCTTGACTAGCTAACAATTGCTTGGCTATCACTGACTAGCTAACAGTGCTAATCACTAAAACTAGCTGACTAGCTAACAAAACGTACTGCTAGCTTTGACAATGGTGAAATAAAAGCAAAGTCAGACACAATGCTGGTGTGTTGTTGAGACCACGGACAGTTGACCTGTGGTCTAGTAGTTTCAGTATTAGTCTTAGTAATTTAATTTAATGACAAAAATTGTCAAGGATTAACGGGATGTGAAAAATAATCTGTTTATCACTGAAGATATCAAGATTTCAAGACTAAATTTAACTAACATATGCAATATAAGCCTGTTAAAGATGCAGTCCGTGATTCGATTTTGGTTTCATGACAGGTTGTTGATATTTGTGCTCAACAGCCAATCAGATTACACCCCTCCCTTCTGTGCTCGTGAAGCACCGTATTGATTGGCTGGGATTGTTTATAGCTCAGTCCACTATGTTTGTTTCCCATTTACAGAGCCAGGACTGTGTACAAACACCAAAGTTTTTTTTTATTGCAAACACTGAATGGAGAGCTAGAGGACCGTGAGGAGCAATTCACTGAATGTTTTTCAAAAGTGCATGGGATTAACATCACAGACTACACCTTTAGTACACATAAAGGGCAAGGACACAATTCAATATTTCAACTTCAGGGAAACAATACGACATGGGTTTTCACAGTAAACCCTACCAGGGGTCCGTTTCCCGAAAGCATTGTTGACCACCATAGTTAAATGAAAATAAAAAATCCCTAAAGAGCTAACACGTGAACTAACACATTGCTACTTTTGTCACTCACTCTCTGTCTTGCGCCCTTTTCTATAGATAATGTGTATTCCCATCAATGGTAACTTTGAAGATGAGCTTTAAGATTCCACAGATGCTGTTACCTGAATTTGCCATGCATTCGCCTGTACTGCTCTCACTATCAAATTTGAAATGTTCTCATTTTCAATTTCTCTCTTCTTATTTAATTTTTAGTAGCATTAGCTTTGTTTAGTTTTAGTTTTATATTTTCTTTGGTTAAATTATTTTGTTTCAGTTTATGAAAATGTCTCAAAACCATTCATTGTCATAGTTTTAGTTTAAGATAATAACCCTGGTTTGAACCATGGACAGTCAAACTACTAGAGGGTCTGGATTGTGTGGAGAAGTTGTGGTGCAGCTGGAGCGTCTGTGTCGGACAGTGCTGGACAGGGGGCCTTGGGAGTGTTGTGATGCGGAGTCACTGGAACCGGAGCTGAGGGGCCGAGGGGGCAGATGGCAGCCACAGCCACGGAGAGGCCCGGTGGAGCGAAGCAGAGGGGGAAACTGGGTCACAGGACTTCAGAGGGCCCTTCTGAAGATCAAGGCTGGAGAGCAGTGCACCCTTAGAGCCGTGGGGAGTGGGGAGTGTGTGTGTGTGTGTGTGTGTGTGTGTGTGGGGGGGGGGTGTATGTGAATATGGGGGGTAAACACTCACTGCAGTGCTAGCTTGATGATTCTAGCCAAAGATGGACCGTCTGCTACACTGATCTCCCTCTCTAGTGTCACAAACTCGCCACAAGTTATGGCCCTGAGCCCCAAGTTCCTCTTGCCCGGCTGCCATAAACAAGCCCCGCAAAGCCTGTTCACACAAGTTCGGCCAGGGTCAGTGAGTGTCCAAACACACACACACACACACACACACTCGTACGCACATGCAGCGGCGGCGGCCCTAGCATCTCCACAGGCCACTTGTGTAATACACATGAGTGTGGCACCAACTCCTTCTGCTGTGGTAAACACTGACCAGCCAGGCACCCTTTGATCTGATGCCCGTCCACACATGGGTCAGACACAACTCCCAGCTGGAGGCTGCACAAAACACGACACAGACGCTCAACTCACAGACACTCACTGCAACTCGAGCAACAACACAGGGCCAGTTGCAGTTACATCTGCCAATTGAAAGACTTCCATTCCCTGTGACATGAGATATACAGAAACCATCCATTCACCAAGCACTCGTCCTCCCTCCAACCTTAACCTTATGTACCACTGCTGTGATGTGAGATACACCCAGAAAGTTACGCATACAAGCTATAGAAACACACTTACAAACTGTCAGCCCCCATGTTCCAAGTCTTACTGTAAATACGAGAAATTCTTTGACAGTTCTCCTTAGATCGTTTGACCCTTAAGGTAAGAGGTGGAGCGCTGAACACTACGTCAGGTAGGTTGGTAACGGGGAAGAAGCCGAGCCGAGATGCCACACGGCATCTCAAGGCGAGGTATTGTGGCCCTCGACAGGGTCGCGGAGCGAGTGGAGAGTGAGTCTGACAGGCCCGCTGTTTCCCCAGGCTGGGATGGCGAGCAGCACCTGTATTATGTGTTCATCAGAGGCGGAGGGGCTGCTGTCTGGCCACCGCACTCCACAGCGGCGGAGACACACAGGGGAGAGACTGTCAGCCAGCATCGGCCGGTCATCAGTCAGAGCAGGGGACAGGGGGAGAGAGAGAGAGAGAGAGAGAGAGAGAGTGAGGTTGGAGAGGATTGGAGTGGAATGGAATGGAGTGGAGTGGAGTGAAAAAGAGTGTGGGTGTAGGAAATCACTCATGTGTGCGCACACACACACAATAAAATATAGCAATTTCACACAGAACTATAAATAAACGTTTTAAAATGCTAATACATACCACAAGTAAGTACACATATGCATTCAAAAAGAAAGAAAGCGCTTGCTTTTGTGGAAGAGGGAAATGAGAAGGAGTTCAATGTAGCTTCTAAGAAAGATGTGGATTGGCGTAAGCTCTGAATGAGCATGGGCCGACTGAAATGAATGCTAGTCAGCAGTGTTACTGTGGCTGCTAAACGGCAAACATACATTGAAATAAGTCTAAACAAACACAGTGGTCTTAGGACTGGCATTGGCATCAAAAGCGTTACTAGGAAATACTAAACCATTAAATCCAAGCAACCTTATAGACCCGGAACAACATTTAAAAAATTGAAAAGAGAGAACATCCATTGTTTTCATCTATTTGTTTTGACTCACGCTACACGCTAGTTGTCTGAGCTGTGTGTAGAGACACATGTGATCACACACTCGGTAGAGTATTTGTATTCAGGCTTTCTTATTCTAAGACTTGGAAGGGCAAGGCCCATTCAAAAAGTGCTGGAGGTGACCTGTGATTATTGATCTGTAGCCTAGCTGTGCAATCAGATCTACCAGTGCCACCTTTGCCTCCAAGGGACTGATGCACTCCAATCTGCAGCACACACACATATACACTCAAACACTCACACACACACACACAGTGACAGGGATATGACCCCAAACCGATACTTTCCTCCAGCACCTGGTTATTTTATCTTCCTTTCACCCATTGTTGGGCCTAATTGAGGGTGCTTTCTGGCGACTGACCCCTGTCAGAACAATGCATACCTGTGCGTCCCTCTGGCGGCTTGTAATTGTCTCCACAAGTGGGCATTCAGCCCTGGCCCCTGAGGACAGAGGCCCTGACCATCCATCACTCACTTACAAACACACACACACACACACACACACACACACACACACACACACACACACACACACACACACACACACACACACACACACACACACACACACACACACACACACACACACACAAACTCACTCACTCACTCACTCAACTCACTCACTTACTTACTCACTACAGGAAGCCACCAATATGACCTGTGTACACTCCATCATCCGCCTGCAGCCCCACCCATTACTGTTCACTAGAGTCTGACAAAAGAAGACGAGGAGAGAAGACCTCAGGATGTACGTCACGAACGTCACTTTACCATGTGTCATATTCAGACCTCCACGTCGGGTTTGACCTGAGGAGAGAACTGAAATATTGACAGAGAACCAAAGCCCATTTAATCAGACATCTGACGTTTTTAGTCATAAAAGTGGGATGAATTTGGCAAAACGGCTTGAGCAATGGGTGAAAATGACTATTTAGTTCAAAAAGCACCTCTGAAACAGCACACCTATGCTGTTATGCAGGAGCCCACTGTGTAGTCTCCCAATGCTGAGAGTACTGCCACGAATGGCTAGCTCCAGTGGGACAGAGCAGAAACATTGGGCTGAGTTAGGTATCTAGACTGGCCATTACAGCAAGAACTAAACAAGTGAAAAGCCCGGAGGAGCAGATTAGAACCTGCACCTGATGCACACCTGAAGCCACGGGAGAGAGAGGGTCTATAAGTGTTGTTGTGTGTACCTGTGAGTGTGTGCATGCGTGTGTGTGTGTGTGTGTGTTACTGTATGTGTCTTTCACAGGGGGGGGGGGTGACACAATCTGTTTGACTTTGTCCAAAAGGATAACCTGTACCTGTACACGATGAGTGATCTCAGAAGGATGTCCTGTATAAGGAACTCAAACACACACACACACACACACACACACACACACACACACACACACACACACACACACACACACACACACACACACACACACACACACACACACACAATGTGACAAGATGACACAAAAAAAAACAGTGAACATGTGCTGATAATCGGAGCATATTTTTATTTCACTATCATATCTAGTGCTTTTGCACACACAAAGCTTTCAGACAAGCCGTGGACTCAGGAGCACTGCACTATCCAACAGAACATTACTGCTATGCTCAAGGAAGTTGGGAAATAAAAACATACAAAACTCTTACAGCATACATTTAGCAAGAACACAATATTTGGCAACCATTGACATAGTCTAAAACATCTTCAGAAAGTATAAAACACATCTGCATTTCCCACATCATAAACTCTCCAGAGCAGGCCTGACTCCGGGCCAGACCTGGCCCACATCTGGCCAACATCTGGCTCCAGAACCGGGGTCAGATTTGCTCCGAAGTCCGCTGCTATTTGGGTCAATCTTCTGTCGTCGTCCCCCCCCACCCCCCCACCCCCCACCCACCCAGATACCAACACTTGGAAAAACAAAACACAGACATGAACAAACAACAGAGAAGAGAGACAGAGGAAGGCTGCTTGGCTAAGAAAATCAACCCTATAGCATTCATTTCTATTCGCAGGAAGAAGGCCACTGCAGCAGTCTGCAGAAGGGCGGGAGAGAGTGTGCCAGGTCGGAGCTCAGAGGAAAAGTATGGGAGGAATCTTATGTCCACTGACCTCCAACGGAACTAATGTGACAGACCATGCTTGATGTTTGTCAGATTTCGTAACCCTAACGTTGTACTGGAGCTACGGAGACACCACTGTGGTTCAAGAGGACTGGAGGGTCCGAATCTCAACTTGGCGTCCTACAAACTACATGCTGAATCAAGCATGTCCTTGATCAGCAGTGATTTGGTAAATGATCAAAAATGTTGGCCTGGTTATGTGGTCTCCAACACTTATAAAAAAAATCTCAAATGACAGAAAAAATCTCAAATGACGGATGATTACAGTAGCCATCTTGAACACATACAGACTTGTGACATTTTTACATTCTGCAACTAGCTCACTATTGATGGATATTATTGTTGTCTGAAGCAAGAGTGTGATGATTTCGGTACTCTTCAAGAGTTGATCAGTTGCCAATATTTGTTAGCAGTGTAAGCCTTGTAACTCCAGTACAAAACTAAAGTACCAAACACCAAACATCTTGCATTACCAGAAACATTATCAGTTAGTGGAATATACATATAAATTTGACATTATACCAAACCAACATTTTAAAAAGGGAGGCTAAGCTTTTTAACATTTTCAATTGACTAGGTGAGTAGGTGAGTATTTGTGTGTGTGATCTTTCTCTCCTTAAACTGATCATGGGTCCTACCTCTCCGTTTCTAGCACAAATATCTTCCAGACTAGCTACAGGCGTAAAGGGCCTAATCCCATGCGCACACATATACGCACACACACACGCACGCACACACACGCGCACACGCACACGCACACACACACACACACACACACACACACACACACACACACACACACACACAAGGTAGCACCAACATACTGAAGAAAATACATACTAAACTCGATGGGAACTTTACCAAATCTCATATAAACAAGCATGGTCTCACCAATTCATACAAATAAATTCATTCTTTGTAACAAGTTTTCATACCTTCATACTCAAAATTACTATATATCTTCAGACACACAAACACAAACTCCCACACGTGAACACACACACACACACACACACACACACACACAGAGACGCATTCACATACACAAACCGCCAAAGACACACACAGACACACGCAAGACTAAAAACAAGTGCACATAATACATTTGTAAAATGGCATCATATGCCATGCCCTTTATCCTACACATAAAACCATTTCAGTCACCTCGCGAGAGTGGGAGACATCAGCTCTTGACTCTCAAACAACAAAGTCACAGAGAAAGAAATAGAGAAATAGAAATAGAGAGAGAGAGAGTTACAGAAAAATATCTCATAAAGCATCTATGTGTAGCATCTATATGAAGTGCATGTATAGACCTCGTTTCTCACTGAACGTAAAAGCACAGTATTATGGAACATTCAAATGAGAGAACTAAAATATAATGGGAGATTATTGTCATTACATGGATACACAGGACACGCCATGGGTAGTTAGTTAGTTTAGTTAGTTATCTTGCAGGGGTCTAGTAATTAGCTGGACCACTGTGACACTACAGGCTGCGTGATCAATCTACCTATCTATCTGTCTACCTATCTATCTAACTATCTATCTATCTATCTATCTATCTATCTATCTATCTATCTATCTAACTGTCTATCTATCTATCTATCTAACTATCTATCTCTGGAGGAGAGAGTGATGGGGGGGGGGGATGGAGGGGTGGTGTCCCTTCTCTTGTGTTGGGCTGTTCGTCCAGGTGTGCGCTAAGCCAGAGAACCTTTGGAGTGGTGTGGAGTCTCACGGGAGAGGGAGGAGGAAAGAGAGGGAGCGAGAAAGAGAGAGAAAGAAAGAGAGAGAATGAAAGAGAGAGAAGAGAGAGAGGGGGGGTGTGGTGGTGGGGACCATGAGGGTAAGGAGGAGTAGGGGTGGGTGTGTCGTAGGGTGCCCATGTGAGGGGCTCTCTGGTAGCCTGGCTGGTTCGGCGTTGAGGGCACGGCGAGAGGGTGTGTGTGTACTTGGGGGGGGGGGGGCAGGATAGGTTCTGTGCGGGTCCTGCCATCTTGTGCCGTCTCTCCCCCGCAGTGCCACTCCCTCCTCAACAGTAACCAGTCACATCCTGCAACGGAACACAGAATACAGACCTTGTGCTGTTGCATCCTCTGATTACACACACCTTTGTAACAACCTGATCTCTTTCTGACACTCCTGCCAAAATTACCCCCCACCCCTTACTACCTGTTATGCTACAACACTGATATGTCCTTGTCAAAACCAGTTTCAACAGACACTTAACACAGAAAAAATGGCATTATGCCCTTTAACTATGGAATGTATATGCAAGCTCTTCACCACGTATTCACTGTGCAAGTATTGTACACGACAAGTGTGATTCCTATATGGTTTTTACAGATCTTTTCCATATGCCCCCCCCCCCCTCTCTCCGTATCAGCAGGTACTTTACATGAGTGGGAGTCACTCCAGGTTCTCCTGGCTGACTGGAGAGGAGGCTCTGACCTGACCACAGATTGCAATTAGAAGCAGGTCAAAGCTGCGGTGCGTGTACATGTGTGTGTGGAAGAGGGATGAAGAATGCCCAAGACAAGGGCCTGACAGGTCCCAAATGCCATGGCGAGGGAATAATTGAAGTATATTTATGGTGTAGGGTTAAGGGGGGGTTGACATAGAGAATACTTTTATGAGACCTAGAATGATAACAGCAAGGTGCACTGTGAGGCATGGAATTAAATGTGACAAGAAGTGACTGGCATTCCGGTTACGGTGAGATATTGAAGTTGAGATGCAAAGAGATACCTGTGTGTGTGTGTGTGTGTGTGTGTGTGTGTGTGTGTGTGAGAGAGAGAGAGAGAGGTGGGGTGAGGTGAGGTGAGGATGTAAGTATGAGGGTTGATCTGTTTCTAAGTCAGGTGAGTGTGTTCCTCATTTAATTTAAGTTTCCTTAAATTAAATGTGTGTGTGTGTGTGTGTGTGTGTGTGTGTGTGTGTGTGTATGTGTGTATGTGTGTGTTTGTGTGCCTGTGGAAGTGAGTACATCTCAAATATGCGTGCCATTAAGTATGTTCTCATCATGTCTTCTCACCACTCACCTCCATAGGAGCGACTCCACCCGGCTGATGATATCGGCCAGGTCAAAGGGCAGGGGCATCTCGGGGTCATCGGGGTCCCAGTAGGGGCGGTCCAGAGGGGCCTCCTCTGGGGGCAGAGTCTGAGCAAGACTGGACTGGCACCTGGAAGAGCAACAACACCACCCCAGGCCATGAGAACCACGTCCCACTCAAGCAAGACAGGCCGCTGTAGGCCCTTTACAATGCCTTTGCTATTTATAGTACTCATAAGCTGTTTAAGATGAAAAAATAACCAGATTGTGTGTGTGTGTGTGTGTGTGTGTGGGGGGGGTAATGGCCTGTGGGAGTAGTTGTACTGCACTGAGTGCGTATGTGTGTTTCTGTGAGTCTGCGTGAAGGGTATTTGGGGAAAGTTAGAGGACTGTTTGTGTGGAAGACTGTGTGTGTGTGTGTGTGTGTGTGTGTGTGTGTGTGTGTGTGTGTGTGTGTGTGTGTGTGTGTGTGTGTGTGTGTTTGTGTTTTTATTTGTCTAAGCACACAAGCCTGGGGAGGGGGGTTTGACGAGAGGGTGGGACATTTCCTGTGCTGTTTACAATACCCAATAAGTGTGTCTGCCAACGGCCATGTTAAACAGTAAGATGTGTATCTTCAGGGCATAGGTGTGAGTATGAGTGTGTGTGTGTGTGTGTGTGTGTGTGTGTGTGGAGGGCTGTTTCAGAATAGGCCCCTTCATGGTGCAACCACTGCGGGAGGGCTCAGGAATGCGCCTTGTGCAATCAGACAGTGAGGAAGCATTTTGAGTGGGAAGTCATGAATGCCTGTTGCATGCGCTGATGATTCCCGGAGAGAGAGAGAAAGAAAAAGACAGCTTTTTTAACATCGCCAGATGGCAACGCCGCATTTGATGTGATCTCATTACATGACATTAGATTTCAACACCGCTCTGATTTATGTGCTCTGATTGTTGCCTCACTTCCTGTTTTCATGCAAACTTCACTGGAACCAAATGGGTGGCTGTTGTGGTGAATCAGCAGTGATTTGCTCATGATGCGTAGGGGGAGAGAGAGAGAGAGAGAGAGAGAGAGCTGCCCTCCGTATGGTGGCATACTGCTGCTGCCGCTTCTAGAGCTGGTAGTGGTGGTGCTGCTGCTGCTGCTGCTTGTAGAGCTGGTAGTGATGGTGGTGGTGCTGCTGCTACTTCTTCTAGAGCTGGTAGTGATGGTGGTGCTGCTGCTACTTCTTCTAGAGCTGGTAGTGATGGTGGTGGTGCTGCCGCTGAGCTGTCATCATAAATCTGCCCCCCATGGTTACAGATGGGAATGACCCTTGACCCAGAAGCACAAGCGAAAGCACCGTGGTGCAGTCGGAGTGCTCCTCCACCCTGGATGAGGCCAGTGGTACTCCCTTGTCGGACATTATTAAAAAGAAGCTGCTTGGTCCTGACACCTACCCGCCACACCCCCCACCCCCCCCAACCCTTTCACCCAGCTGTATCTCCTTACACCCAAACACACCACCCCTCCCCAAAACCCCACCCCTCACCTCCCCTCCCCTCCCCTCCCCTCCTTGCCCTTAGCTGCTCCCCCAACAGCCCCATGAAGACCTCCCCTGGACAGGCAGGTTATGGATAGGACCGGTGCGGTCTAAGTGGCCGGGGGACACCTCATCGCTGCCACAATTTGCGGTTATATATTTTGTTCGGGGGGACCACTTTATGCTTGAGTGGCTCTCAGGCTAAGTGCTACAATTCAGAGTGGTCTGCCCTCAGTAGGTAGTGCATTACACTGGCCAGGGTGGTATTAACATATACCATTCCAATATATCTTCCTCGCTTCAGATGAGGGCTTGATAATAGCATCTGTTAACATGCACTAAGTACCATTATGTAGCACATCACTTCATAAATAATACGATTAGGCGACCTTGGGGCCGGGCGACGAGCGATGTGTTTAAATGTTCTCATTATTTATTTAGGGTGAGAATTAAAGGAAGCCACTCTTTGGTGGGAGGAACGAGGCCAGCATAAATATCCAAAGCTTGGGAGACTGATACACACACACACACACACACACACACACACACATGCACACACTCATACAAATACAGAGAAAGCCACACAAAAACAGGTCAGTCCATGTTGGTGACTGTATGCTAATTGAGCAATCCAGTTTTCTGTTCAGATTATTCATTAATTTGAGGAGGGGTAGACCATAAGCAACTGCGACACAACATTAACAACAAACAAACAAACAAACATAACATTCTTACTGGTGGCCTGGTGCGGAACAAGCCTCTTACATTCTTCCAGCGTAGGCCTGTTTGTCAGGTACCAGAGCCGCAGTCGCTCTGCCATTTGTTTTGTTTGCACCTGCCCTTCTCATAAATGCAGAGGTAATCACTGTACACATTTGCATGAGCCAATGTTCTGAGAACCGTCTGTAGCACCCTCAGGCACCTCCACCCTTCTGATCGGAGCATTAGATTTCACACCTTTGCATTCCAGAGAGAGTGAGAGAGAGAGCGAGAGAACGAGAGAGAGAGAGAGAGAGAACTCAATAACAGGAGACTCAGGACCTACTCTACCTCATCAGGCCTCCACCTCCTCCAACACAAATGCAAATGGAGGGCAAAAATACATATAAACAGGTGCACCCAACACACACACACACACACACACACACACACACACACACACACACACACACACACACACACACACACACACACACACACACACACACACACACACACACTTCTGTAGCAGAAAACAGCCCACAGCAGAGGGGGAAAATGCTAAGGTCAAAGACAAAGAGGCAGGAGAGGAGGTGATGTTTGCGTGTCCCAAGCGTTGGTATGGATTAACCTCCGACAGATACGGGCTAACTATCCCATCTGGTGCTCAGTCGGGGGAGATTGGCAATACAATCAGTCATTTCAATTTGCCCTGAAACCCTATAGCCCTGCAGCCCTGCTGAAATGGTATGCTAATGTAAAAGGTATCTATGATTCTATCGCGGTTATTCCACTGGGGGACCCCCACCCCACCCCACTCCCCCCTGTCTCTCTCTCTCTCTTTTTCTCTTTCTCTTTCTGTCTCTCTCTCTGCACTTGAACTGAACAAAAGTGAGAGCACTGCAGCCTCATAGACTCAACTGCCTCGGCCCCCTTGCGCTCAAACTAACCACTTTAGCTAAAGTGAGTGTTAATTATGGACAGGCAAAGCAGTCAATAAAAGGTTAATGTAAAAGTCAAAGGATAAATTCCTTTAAGCATTGCATCATTCCACCATCTCCACGACCAACGCGGTGCTCGCCGGCTGCCTAATCAATACGTTTTACAGTAATGCGCTCCCCATCGATTTCTCTGCGCAGTCCTTGCCCAATGCTCTCTGCTCCCAGAAAGGGAAAGAGATGGGGGGAGGAGGTGGAGGGCAAAAGGAGAGAAAGAGAGAAAGAAAGGCTGAAAGTAAATAAAATAATTAACCTCTCCTCTGCTTTCTATATTTTGCTTCATCTTCTTTTTTTTGTGCTTTTTTTTTGCTTTCCGAGAGAGGAAGGTGATAGCAGTGGTGTTCATTTTTTTTCAGGAGTGCACTGTGCGGGCTCATCAGCAGGACCGTCCATCTCCGTGCCCGTGTAATCATCTGCAGTACACTCACACTAGGGCCATACATTAAAAGCCTTCAACGCTCTTAACAGCATGGAAATGCGCTTAACAGACAACATCAGTGCTTCCGACCAGAGCAATTACACTGATAGATGCATGATTGTGACGGGAGAGGGGGGGGGGGGGACTGCTGGGTACATAGATGGGAGACAACACTTATTGCATTATAGTTGTAAGGGTGGGGAGGGGGATCATTTATATCTGTAGAGGGGAACAAATGGGGATGTTTGATTAGAACATTAGGGGATAGGGTGCAGGGCGGAGGAAGTTATCTGTCCTGGCCGGAATGGCTTCGGGAAGAGAAATGGGGAAGAGCGGAGAGCACGAGGAACGCTCGCTGGATGGCAGGGATGGATGAGGAGAAGCGAAAAAGAGGGAGAGTGTCGGGTGTTTTTTTTTTTTCCGTCCCAGAGATTTGACACAGGAGTGCAGGTGCTAGGCTTTTTACGGCCTTGGCAGCAAGGCAGAGTGCAGGAGAGAGAGAGAGAGAGAGAGAGAAGAGAGAGAGAGGTGAAGATGAAGATGAAGAAGAAGAGGAGTGTGTTGGAGGAGGGAATGCAATCCAACGGGTCGTGCAAAAACAAGTCCGCGTCCCATAAATCACGCTAAAGAAAAGCCTCACGCTAACCCCTGTTGCCAGCACAACAGCCTGCCTCACACATCGCAGGCAGGCAGACTTCTGCACACTAACAATAAAGGGGAGAAGAGAGGCGTATAAAACACAGGCCTTTATGTACGACAAGAGAGAGACACAGGCCCTTGAGCTTGTCTTTCTGAGCAGCTTAGAAAACAGGAGTTCACACAAACACTCACTCGCATAAACACACACACACACACACACACACACACACACACACACACACACACACACACACACACACACACACACACACACACACACACACACACACACACACAGTCGTTGGGGTTATGTAGTTTACAGACTGCAAACCCAAGCACGTGCTTTCAGAGGATCAATCGCCTCCTATTGTGTGCAGACAGTGCTGACTGTACACTTTTCTAATGTGTCTGAGTGTTTCCAAAAGGAGGTGTGTATGTGTGTGTGTGTGTGTGTGTGTGTGTGAGTGTATGTGTGTGTGAGTGTGTGTGTGTGTCAAATGCGTGACATATGTTCCTTTCATTCTGATTCTCTTTAAAGAGCCCTGCTAATAAAATGAACATCTGATCCACTCTTTCCTCTAATGAATGGCTGCAGAAAAACACGCTAACTTGGGGGGGGGGGGGGGGGGGGCTTTTTCTTTTTCTTTCTTTGAGGCCAACCACTTTTAGGGAACAACGGAACAATGAGCTATTACTTTTAGGTGGGGCACCTTTCCCCCGAATCCCCCCCCCCCCCCCGACTCTGGGAGGTCCCCGATACATCTCAGGAGCAGAAGAAGCCCGACAGGCCACATGAAAGGAGCTGACCTGTTTATTAAACGCTACCAGGGATCAGCCCTCAGTGGGAGAGCAGAAGGGGTGGACTAGAACAGGGGTGGGGTAGGTGGGGGTACACGGGCCACTGCACACATGGAGGTGCGGTACGCTATGTAAGGCATCGCTGGTTGCTCGACACTCCTCCGCGATTGGAGAGGTAGAGCCGGCAGGGCCGTCTCGCCCCTTAAGTCGTTTGATGTGGGCAGACAACGCGAAACTGCCTGGGTCTTCAGAAACGGGGGTGAAGGCAGCGAAAAAGAAACAGATGTCACATTAAAACACACACACACACACACACACACACACACACACACACACACACACACACACACACACACACACACACACACACACACACACACACACACACACACACACACACACACGAACAAGCAATGAGGTAGGTGCTTAACAGCCTCGATAATTGAGGGGGTGCCGTAAAATGTGCCTGCAGTTTGATCATGCAAGGGCTGATGGTTGTGTGTGTGTTTGTGTGCGTGCGTGTGTGTGTGTGTGTGTGGGTGGGTGGGGAAATGAGTCGACCCCTGAGGTGCTGCTGCAACCTGCAAACCAGGTGGACATCCATTAGCCAGTTAACAGCATGACAAATTACACAACACCCCGTCCCACACCATTCAGATGCCTCAGGCTATGGGATGGAATGCGGCCTAATGTCAACACAGCCCTGTGAGTTTATGGCTAGACACAAGCAGAGTTAGAAAGAAATGACTTTCTGAAGCAAAAGACTGACATGAAAAACAAATGCTGGGATTGAAAACAAAGAGAAGGATTGTTTTTTTTTCACTTTTTGCAAACATCCACAGCCGTTTGTTCTTCCGTCACAGGCGTTAGATTGATCACTCCCTTGAGGCAGCCAGGGCTACCAGAGGGGCTGCAGAGAAGAGGAGAGGAGGAGGAGAGGGGGGGATGTCAGACAGAGAAGCCACCTGTGAGAGCTCTCCACCTGGGCTTCTCAGGCAGATGGGGCCCTCTGTCTGCTGCTGCTCGCCATCCACAGTCGCAGGCCGAAACACAAACGTTTACTCTGACTGTGGCGTCGATGCACGTGAGGACACAGCTTTGGCAGTGGCAGGGGTGCACGCCCCCAAACAGCAGTGGGGGGCTCCCACATAATCCACCGAGGCTGATATTTGGCTGGGGGTGAGTTTTTCTTGTGGGGGGGTGGTTAGTGATGATGATGGGATGGAGGGGGGGTAAATGTTAGGATGGGGATATGCAGTCAAATACCAGAGTGAAACATTTTGATATACTGGGGGAAAACTAATTAGTGGGTTTAAAGAGACATTTGAGTTTTTCACGATGACGGTGTTTATTTATACAACCCAGGAGAGAAAATGGAGCAGTAAGAAGGCTTGATGGAGAGGGTAAAGAGGTTACGAGCCTGTGAGTGTTTGCAGTTTTTCACAGCCTAGCAGCTGAGGACCCATAAATCTCGCTGTGATCAGGAAGAGGGTTACTGCGGAGCTGGGAGCAGTAACTCTCTATTCCCCCCCCCCTTCTTTTCTTAGTGGTGGTGGTGTTGGGGGTGAGGGGAGTAGCGTGCTGTGTTGCTGTGAAAACTTGTTGTTCATGTGTCGAGCGTTCCTGTAAAACGATCGTCCCCCTCCTGAACCTCCCCCCAATACACACACACACACACACCAACCCCAACCTCAACCCAACCCGCACCCCTTCCAGGCTCACTAACCCACGCCTTCTGGGCAGACGGAGGAGTGCAGCAATAAGGCCCATGATGGATGGGCCTGCCTCGACAGCTATATGGCCCTGTGCACCGGGGTGACACCTGACCCTGCTCACATGATAAGGTCGGGAGAGACCCACACAATTCCCACCTGTTTGTCAGGGTCAAAGAGGCTGGGCTAATTATACCTATCGGGCCTCCGATTGCCTGGGTTACAAGCCTATTTGCTTGGCTGTGGGCGACCGTCGCCTTCAAACTCTTGAGACTTTTATGGCCGCGGGTTTGAAGGAGGTCTGTGACGGAGGCTCTAAAAGTGTTGCACAATAGAGATTCTGTTTCGACTGAGGAGGCGACTGTTAACCTGCTTTGCGGCCAGGAGGCGGATCGGGTGGTTTGAGCGGACTCAATAACGAACGAACGAATGAATGAACGAACGAACAGTGAAAACAAACTCTGGAACAGCCAAGAAAGAGAGAATGGGAGAGGAGGAGGAAGCAGTGGAGGTGAGCGCCGTTTGCCAGCACACACACACACACACACACACACACACACACACACACAAGAAAAGACTGAATGTCAGTACACAGAATGCCTTTTAAACACATTAATACCCTTATATACTGGCCATCAATCAACACACACCAAATCCAAAAGTAAATAGCGGATTTGTTCTAATCAAACACAGGAACACACTACACCTAAACCACTCAACGTGAAAAAGCATGGATCATCGGTGATGTCCGCCTACTAGGCTGCACACTCCAAAAGTTAAAGCTACCGTGTTTTCCTAAGGATTTGCTTTAACAGAGACAAGGATTTGTTGTTCCAAATGTCTTGGAAGCCTCACAGACCTACAGTTGGCATCCTTCAATAACAGATGAATGCAAACATCCTTAACTGCATGAGTGGAATATAGCCTCGAGAGCAATACGACAGCCGAAAAGAAATGCTGCCCTTAATTTCAGTCCTTTGAAGTTAAAACCAAAACCGATCAGTAACACCTTGACTCAACCACACTTTCCATGTAGAGAACAAGACAAAATCAAGAGTGCAATAAACATAATTATGGGTAATTTGAAGTTGATGAGATAATTGCAGTAGAGGTATTGTCACCGAGGTGTACCTGGAATGCTGTTCCGTCATTACAAATTTGCTTGCAGCATGTTCCATGACCAAAGCATTCACAAGTTAGTGTTAACCACTGTCCTTTTGTTGTTGAGCACCTCTTTTGAACCTGTATTAAACCTGGCACCTCAGAGGCCCTGGTTATCTGAAATGCTTTCACATGAATGAGAAGGGTGGGGGTGGGAGGAGATGAACAAACACAAACGTCAGCTACTGTAATTTCCCTTTGGGATCAGGAGGGGAAGGCACATGACTGGTTTTTCGGCTAAAGCGAAACACTTACCTAGAATACGCCACAGGTGCTAACTGACTTTCCCATGAATGTTACCCGGATACAAAAACACGTGATCAAGAATGTTTCTTCCGTCTAAGCAGTTTCTCTCTCTCTCTCTCTCTCTCTCTCTCTCTCTCTCTCTCTCACACTCTCTCTCTCTCTCTCTCTTTCTTTCTTTTCTCACTCTCTTTTTTTCCTCTGTCCTCTTCCCTCTCTCTATCTCCTTCTCACCTTCTTACTCACTCCCCCCCTCTATTTCTCTCTCGCTCACTTTCTCTCCCTCCTCGCGTTCTCTCTCCCCCTCTCTCCCTGTGTAGGGCCTGGAGTGAGGGGGCTGAGCCCCAGTGCCAGAGGAGGCCATGTACTGCCAGGTGTTTGAACTTCTGCATCACCTGCTGCTCCTGCTGGGTGAACACGGCTTTTTGTTTCAGCCTATTAAGTAAATACTGTAATTAAAGGCCGTGGCATTTAAAGTGCTGTGAACACTGAGCAATTTGTTTAAAGGAGCAAGCAGGCCAGCCAGCCCCTCAGGCTCTGTACTGAGCCAGCTCATAACACACAGGAGGAGGAGGAGGCACAAAAGGGTGTGTGTGTGTGTGTGTGTGTGTGTGTGTGTGTGTGTGTGTCTATGTGTTCATGTGCATGTAACACATATTCTGTGTACACTGTATGTGTGAAGGAAGAATTGGGGGGAAAAAAAAGCTGTTAGTTTGTGCATACACATGTTTGGGCAAACAAACCTCAAATGCCACACGTCAACACGCACTGAAATGGCCGCATTTTTTTGGGGGGGGGGGGGGGGCTTTCACACCCATAGCAATTAGAGCAAAAGCAAATCGTGGTTTAATCCACCCAGCCCTTTGTCTACAGTGTCTTTGTTTGGCTCATGTCAACAGTCAAATGTAAACTGACAATGCCATGAAGAGAGTGTTTTGTCTTGTGTTGGCACTTGCAGGGTTCTTTATAAAAGGTCCCTCAAGGATAAAACACCTACTTGATATGAGTGCAAATATCACGAGGGATCGGGACATTAAAGAAAATAAAGTGCAGAGGGCAAACAACTAAAAACTTTGCAAAGAGGTATTTCCTAACTAAACTGCTTGTTACATTTGACAACAAACGGAGTCAATCACCTCATGTGCCCCTCTCTGATACCATGCATGCCTTGGACTTTGGCCTGCTCTACTGATCCAGAATCAGATGGGCGGGTGGGTGAGCAGGATTAGGAGCCCCGTCGGCGGGATCCACTAGCTGGCTTGGGGCCAGTCGAGAGGGTCTGGTTGCTTGGGAGCAGAAGACCCAAAGCCCCTGAGCTCACATAGCAGCACAGCACAGCTCAGCTCAGCGCGGCACTGGCTGCTCTGCGGGTCTTTCTGCGAGATTACATCTAAATCCTGATTTAGCCTCTGGGTCTCAACACACACACACACACAAATATACACGCACAAACAAACACCAACTGGCTAAAGTCAGGAACCCCATGTCACAGTGCACTTGTATAACAAACTCTCTTTCTGTCTCTTTCTTCCTCTCTTTTTCTCTCCCTTTCATTCTATCTCTGTATCTCTCTCTCTCTCTCTGCAGATGAAAAGGCTCAAGCACTAAGGCCTAAGAGGCTACAGTTCCAAAAGAACAGACATGCAAACACTCCCAAATGTGCAATGCGCTTCCGGAGAGAGACACACTCCTCTGGCGGCTCAGCTTAAACTAGCGCAAGGCGGCTGGGACCACGGCTGCTTTGATTAAAAAAAAGTGGAGTGGCCAGTTTTAGGCAAGGGCACGCATGTGTGTGTATGTGTGCGTATTTGTCTCTGTTTGTGCATGTGTGTGTGTGTGTGTGTGTGTGTGTGTGTGTGTGTGTACGTGTGTGTCTGTTTTAGGGGTGGGGTGTGTCTGGGGACTGGATTACCTTCCCTCATGGGATTCCTGACATACTCACTACAACATCAACATGTCACTGTCCATTCTCCTCTCCCTCCCTCCTAAGCCAGCCACCCCTAAGCACACCAAACGCTGACCATCCTCCCCTCCTCTCGCCCCTACCACACCCCCCCCCCCCCCCCCCCCCCCCACCCTCCCTCTACCCAGCGGCGGCCGCCACTTCAGTTTTAGCTCTGCCTGAGTGCAACTGTCCAGCAAGCAGCACTGGGAGAGGACAAGCACAACCAGCTGTGAATACAGGAAGAGACAGGAAATCATTGAGAAGCTTGCCCCGATGAATATTTGATGAGGGACGAGGGGGCTTTAGCACTCTGGTAAATCTGAGCCAAGGGCCGAGGGGCCAGGGGCCGAGGGCGGCACATCTGCCATGCCACGCCACGCCACGCCACGCCACTGCCAGCCCAGCTGAGATAAACAGGACCTCTGCCCCCCGCCACACATACTCTACATATACACACTAACACACTGTTTGTGCCACCCCACCCTTAAAAAACAGCTCTGACCAACGGGGCCCCCTTCACAGCGCCGAGCAGGTCTCCTTCATCTGTCGCCGTGACGAGAAGGGTGCAGCCACTCTCAGAAAGGCCATTTTGTTGCTGTTGCTGTTGTTGGAAATGGGTTTCATAATTATGACGCCAACATCCCCCCACCACCCCCACACTTTCTCTATGGCACTCAGCCGTGACGGACAACATGACACAAAGCCACGCAGGCAAAAACAAAACACAGACGAGACTGTCCATGCTTTCATCTGTAATAAAACAAGTTCAGATTCATCCTGCCAACCAGTTTGCCACTTTTTCACGCACACGTGACGCTGATCTATGCCTCATGGCTGCACTACAGCCTTTCTTTTTTTCATAGCGATTCATCACCGCCGCACATTTCGACAGCGTTCAAAGGTCTGTCATTGAGGATGAAGAAATACGAAAGTACCGGGTGAGCCTTTGATAGCAGCTGTTGCCACAATTAAAGAATAACAGCGGCGCATGTTACAACACCTCCACCCGCCCACACCCTTCTCCAGCTATTGTTTATTCTTTTCTTTCAATAAGATGTTGCATCTAGCTACAATCGAATGGAATCCGACAATCAAACATGAGTGTTGGAACATGATTAACACACTATGGCATCCTAGAATGCTGGCAGACAAAGCTTGCGGTATTTTGAGGTGCTACAGTCTCTGAGGGCACTGTGTGACACACACACACACACACACACACACACACACACACACACACACAAAACCCAGAGATCCGGTTGGGCAGGATACTCATTGCTCTGGTACTCAAACCCGTGCACCTCTCTCACACACACGCGCACACACCGCCTTCCCAGAGTGGCAGTGCATGGGAAAAAATAATGGCTCAGGCAAGTTATAAAAAAAAAACCTCACAAACACACATACAACAGGGCTTGGTGGTGTGCACGTAGGGTGTGTGTGTGTGTGTGTGTGTGTGTGTGTGTGTGTGTGTGTGTGTGTGTGTGTGTGTGTGTGTGTGTGTGTGTTTTTAAAGTTAACCACAAAGTCTCTAGCTCCCTCTGATGGTGGAAGACACACCCCTGGGCATCTTGACACACCTCCGTGAAGAGACACACTGGAAATGGGGAGCAGGGAGGGGCTGCAGTGGAGGGGGGAGGTGAGCGTGGCCCAAACGCCATCCCACTGGGGGATGCCTGAAGCACCTCTGTCCTGCACGACCTCAACCCCACCCGTCTCAACACACCACAAGCACATAGAGTGTGTGTGTCTGTAAGGGGGCGAGGGTGTGTGTGGCGGTAGGTGTGTGAGTGCGAAGGAGGAGGAGGGGGTACCAGGTGAACTAGTGAGGGTAGGGGGGCAGATTTGGGCGGATCGATACTGGCGTCTGAGAGTTGCGGGAGGGGAGGGGTGGGCTCCCGGGAGAGAGCCGTGAGGAACACGGAGAGAGCTGTGGGGGTCCCCTCCGCCCCCCCTGGGGGAGGGGGCTTCTACCTGTCTGCTCTACGTCCTCCCTTCCGCTTCAGTGCCCCCCTCAGCACACACAGACACACACAAACAAGGGCGCGCACACACACACACAGACGTACACACACACACACGTACTCAGCATCGGAAGAAACATGGAGCCAAACAGCGCCTTAATGCCCCGCACTCATCAGCTCTTGTGTACAACAGCCACTGTGGAGGACGCAGGGGGGGCAGAAGAAGATACCGGGAGTACACATAGGACACACACACTCAGACAAACACACTCACACCGCAAATACACACACACAAACATGCACACACACTGCTCGGCACAGATACAAATGGCTTGTCCGTGTAGCCCCCTGCCTCCATAGGGGCCTCAGGTACCTCTCTCTCCCTCTCTCTCCTTCTCTTTCTCTCTGTTTCTCTCTCTCTTGCGTCCTGTGTGACATGACCCCGACAGGCCTGAACAACGGCCAGGCAAATCTCAGCTCTCAGGATTTAATGCTCTAGAAAGCACACAACACAAAAAGCCACGGCCCTTTGCTCTCTCTGTCCCCCCACCCCCACCCCCACCCCCACCCAGACACAGAACATCCACTCACTGTTGCCTACTTACCTTCAATCATATTTAACATCAGAGAACAGGAGATGTAAAGATAGAAAGACAGAGGGAGAGGGAGAGAGAGAGAGAGAGAGAGAGAGAGAGAGAGAGAGAGAGGGAGAGAGAGAAAGAGAGAGAGGAAGAGGGAGGGGAGGAGATCAGAGTGCTGTACAATGCACATGTCTGCCAGCCCACCAGCTGCTCTGACATTTCAGGCCACAGGGACCGCGGCAAAAGAGCAGATGCTCGCACAGGAGCCCAGGAGCACAGAGACTACATGCTACAAAGTAAGTACACACACACTCCACACACGTGTCTACCAGGGTCCCCTGGCTCTCACCCACTCAAGATGCTCTCTGAGGCTGGCCGCTTCATGTGTGCATGTGCGTTTATCAGTGTATGTAAAGTGTGGGTGTGGGTGTGTGTGTGTGCTTGTGAGCATGTATATCAGTGGCGACTAGTGCTTTTAAACACAGGGGAAGCACAGTTCAGCTGATTTTTAAACAACAATATACATAAACTGATGTTATCTGTGTCTGCAGCCAACTAAACAAAATAAACAGTATGTACTAAAATGAAGCCTACATAGTTTGAGTTAGCTAGCTAGTATTGCATTCTCTGTAAGATAGGTAGCCAGCTAGTTAACTTGCAAAACAAACGTAGCATGCCAAATTTAGAAGTCTGCATTGAATGTTTTATCTAAGCTGGACAGTAAATGATGAGGAAAAACACATAGCTGACTGCCACATGCCTATCACATCTGTGTTACGGGTAACTAAACTGCCATGCTCCCTCTGTATTTGACACTTATAAGCAGTTTGACAGCTAATACCTGGTCCAAGCCCCTTTTTGAAATCTTCCAATCCCATGCGTCCAGGCGTTACAAAAACGAATTTATGAAACATTACTGTACAATTAACCTTGAGATATCGTACGGATATTTTCACCCGTACAAAATGCCCTCTTGCAGACTCCCAGTGAAGCCAAGGTGTGTCCAAAAATTCTAGTTCAAAGCCCTAATGTCAAATGACCATTGATCTGTTCTTCATTTAAAATGTAAGGAAGAGTACTTCAAGCTGTGCAGGACTCCATTGATGGCCGCCCTAAAAAACTGCCGCTCCCCCCTAAAACCGCCCGCAAGTTCCTGCGGTGGAAAAGCCCCTAATGGGGTCCTGTGGTCTGTACTTCCACAGCATATCATGATCAAGTGGACGCAAGTTGGACGCAACGATGTTCACGTGTTAATCCAACAAACTTGTTCAACTAACAAACAGCATGGCAGTCCTGCCAGATATTAAATTTGTCTGTTCGCAAAATATATTCGTTTTAACCAACAGTAATATCGACATATAAATACATATTTTACAGTATTTCACAGAAACAGTATTAAGGTGAAGGTGTGCTTCCCATGCAGTCTCAAATCAATGTATGTATAGCCTAGGTAGGCCTGTTTGTATGTAGTTGTGCATGGCGTGTCTGTGTAAGTGTATATTTGTTTAGCCTAGGTATGCCTGATGGTATCTCTTTGTGCATGGCGTATCTGTGTAAGTGTATATTTGTATAGCCTAGGTATGCCTGTTTGTATGTAGTTGTGCATGGCGTGACAGGGTAAGTGTGTATACGTATGTATAGCCTAGGTATGCATGTTTGTATGTATTTGTGCATGGCGTGTCTGTGTAAGTGAATGCACGAGTGCAATAAACTCTAGCATTAATGTGTGGCATGCTAACAGCTGGACCAGGAGCTCTGCGGACACACCAGCCACTGAGCCAGCCAGCAGAGACTGAAGTCCTGGCTGGATGCTGGATGCTGGATGCTGGTGCTGGGGGCTCAGGGACGGCGTGTTCCTGCATCCCCGCCCTGATGTGAGTTTGCAGGAGACATGCAGGGGAATGAGGGCTCAGAGAGGAAGAGGAAGAGAGCCAGAGGATGGAGAGAGGGAGAGAGAGAAACGAGTGAATGAGATGTGGGAGTAGAGGAGGAGGAAAAGAAGAGAGCACGAACGAAGAGGATTGGGAGAGAAAGAGGGGGAGGGGAGAGAGAGAGAGGGAGAGAGTCAGAGAGACAGAGAGAGAAAAGAGATTTCCGTTGAGCACTGCAGGCAAAACTTATGGTAATGCATGGCTGGCAGCTTCCTCTCATAACTGTAAACAGGATCTTGGTAAGGCATATAGCCTCCAGCGAGGCCCTAGGAACCTGGCACCACTCACAGCCTGCTCTCGAGCTTCTCCGCTTGGCTCCCACTCCCTCTCTCTCTCGCTCCCTCGTTCTCTCTCTCTCTTTCCCTCTTTTTCTTCCTCTCTCGCCCACCTGCCCAGCTCGGCTCGTTAGTAATTCATGAACACCCGTCCTCGCATCCTGACACCCCATACATGACACGATCCACATGTCTCCGACTCTAAACTACAAAGAGCTCCTTTTGTCTCTCTAAGAGAAACACGGATTATGGGTGTGTGTACTGCTCATTTTACACTGGCGCACAAACCAGAATTACTATGTAGCGGAATTTGTACTGTTCCTTTTTTTTGTTATTTTACTCTGTAGGAGGATGCCTCATTTTCTCTTCTCTGTAATGAGGCTAGATCTGAGGAGGATATAACTGCCATCTGACTGCTGTCTACCGCTGAAACAGCACAGGCCAGACCTGCAGAGGAGAGGGCCATGGCACACAGTGGAGAGTGGTTTCAGGTGGGTTCAGTTGTTGACTCCAAAAGGGACTCCAGAGATGCAGCCCTCAGCCAAATTCTCCTCAAGTCTAGCTATCTGTCCAGTGTGTGAACTCAAAAAAGCTCCGGCGTTAATGTTGGGTCCTGACTCTGTAGATAGGAAACATACAAAGTACATTGGACCAAGCCATACCCTATTCCAGCCAATCAGCAATGCTTGGTACAATCACCCATGAGTTTGGAACTGAGAGCTAGACTGTGGCAACCCAGTGTAACAACTCTCATGCCCCCTTGCTAATACTGACTCCCACTTCCTCTGTCTCATTGAATATTTCTCTACCACATTCATCTGCCCCCTGCTGATTTCATTGTCTGCCCAAATATAAAACCTGATACTTTTTACTCTTGCATCACTTTGCCTTTTATTCCACCCATTTTCTCTCTCTCTCTCTCTCTCTGCTGGCACAGGCCTCTTCCAGCTCGTCTGAACACATGTCGCCACCACAATTACATTATCTGTGGCGCGCTGTGACACAAAAGTAGTGTGTCGTAATGCCAGACCCAACACAAAAGTAAACAACTTCATCTCGTGTCGTGAAATATGTGTCACTGTGATTGCGTTAAGCTGCCCGTCGTGGCCGGCCCGGCAGCTGAGAGAGAACCCGCGTCCTAATTAACGCTGGGGCTTTGAGAAAGACAGACAGGGAACACGATGGAGACTGAGAGAGATGCAGAGAGAGAGAGAGAGAGAGAGAGAGAGAGAGACGGAGACAGAAAGAGACACAGAGACAGAAAGAGAGCATCCCCCCCAACGCCGCTCCCTTCAAACGAACCTTTCCACCGGGAGCCCATTGTTTGGGCTACAGTGGTGGGGAGAGACGCCTTATTTACAGTTTTTAATTGCTCTGGTGATGAGCGACTACGCAGAGAAAAAGCCATGATAATCAGACCACAATAGATTTGTTACTCTTTCTGACAAGTGAAATAAAACGTCGAGCCGTGCCCAGGGAAATGAAGAAGAGTTTACAAAAAGAGAGCAAGAAAGCAAGACAAAGAAAGAGAGAAAAAAGAAAGTAAAAGAGAGAGACAAAGACAGAGAGGGTGGCTATCGACAGAGAGATAGAGATAGACAGGGAAAAAGAGAGAGAGAGACGGTGATATTATGTATTGGTTGGATGGAATCTAAGGAAAAGGCCTTGCCTGCTCCGTCCCATGTCCTAAACCATGTGGCCAAGGAGTCCAGGGCCAGGAACCCCAGAGCTGACCCGAGACACAGCCATCTTTCCCACACTCAGTGGAACCTCTGTGTGTGGCAACTCCTCTGCCTAAAGCAAACAGCAAAACGTCACTACAGAGAACCCTCATGCTCAACCACCCTCCACCAGCCACTCATCCTTCCCAACACACATGTAGCCAATATCAAAGGCTAGCCTTTCCACACAGAAATCTTCACCCTCAACTGTCACCATGACATAATAACATTATGTGCTGAGGAGGTGACTAATATCTTTTTTGCTTGACACAAACAGTTAGACAGCCTAATCAGTGGGAGACGTTTGGGTGTGTGCTGGAACTAAGTGTAAAAGAAAAACAATAATTTGTCGACTTAGTCATCAAAATATAGAGGGCATTAACAATCTCCCAGCTTGTGTAAGTGTGAATCAGTGCATGAACACAGAACATGACCAGACCGGTGCTGTGCTGTGTGTGTGTGTGTGTGTGTATGTGTGCGTATTTGAGTGAGAGAGACATACCATGCATTCAGCAGAAAAAGGTCCCTCTTAAGTTAAACAAGTCAAATTATATGCCATTATTATGGCCCATAAAAATGGAAACGCAACCACATATTATGAAAGAGGTTCATGAAAATTTAAAGAGCCAATCAAGTGGCAATTATTCTCTTTAATCTCCTGGAGGCAGCCAATGGAGAAGCGCCTGGAGTTGTGGCAGCCTGGCGGGGAGCTCTGCCTCCTGCACATTCCAACGCGTGCACACACACACACACACACACACTTACACGCACACGCAAACCAAACACCTCGTTTGCATTATGCTCAGCTCCACCAGAAAGTACACGCTAACTTTGAAACTTTTTTTTTGTCTTTTCTTTTTTGCTCAACGTTTTTGTTTTGTCAAAAACTGAAAGGTTTTTGCATCATTTCGCTAATAGCGGTACCAGTGTTGTGTTCTGATTGCACTATGTATCTTTCATTCCGCACTGTTCTAATTCCTTCACACTCGTTTGCTCATAAGAGAGGGAGGTTAGGTTGCAGGTTAGGTACAGGAATGGCATAGAGGAATTCATTAGTTACATGATGTTGATGTGCCGTGATAAATAACCGTACAGATAAAACCGTTTGGGCCTGCATGTGGTTGCTGTCTAGTTGGAAGATGGAGGCGAGGAGGCTTTGAAAGCCCTGCTGCAGCCAGTCCATCACTGGTGTGGAGAGTGATAGGGGAAACTCTCGAAGGCCAATCCCCCCCCACACACACACACACACTTACACACACCAGTGTGGACTAGTGGAGATCGTTTTCTGTTGCCTATGATGAAGAGAGGACCGCTGGAGAGATAACACTCACACCCCTGTCTCATCTGTTTTGCCATAAACACATAATTCAAATAAATACGACATTATAAATTACATTTGAAAGTAATCAAACGTGATGTCACTGGCTACTGGTGCGTATGGATTTGTCTGGAAACAGGAGTTGTAAGAGATGCGACTGGGGATAAGTTATTAGCATGTGTGTGTGTGAGAGCATGTGTATGTGTATGTGAGCATGTCTGTGTGTGTGTGTGTGTGTGTGTGTGTGTGTGTGTGTGTGTGTGTGTGTGTGTGTGTGTGTGTGTGTGTGTGTGTGTGTGTGTGTGTGTGTGTGAGAGTGTGTGTAAGTGATTGGGGACAAATCAGGGAACAGGAGAGTAATCAATGGCAATGATTCTGGCCCTCTCTTCATTAGAGGAGCACTTGAGATTCAACTGATATCTTTAATCAATCCCATATCCCCAAGCAAGGGGGATAAGGGTTAAACTGCTGCTAAACTTTCACTCGCTTTTTTCATCCAACCCTCTGTCTGGAGTGAGAGTGGTAGAAATTCCTGAGGCATATATGATTTTTCTGCATGAACAGAAAATGGCTCTGAGGCCTATTTTTTTATGTATCCCTATTTCTCTCTCTCTCTCTCTCTCTCTCTCTCTCTCTCTCTCTCTCTCTCTCTCTCTCTCTCTCTCTCTCTCTCTCTCTCTCTCTCTCTCACACACACACACAGACAGACAGACAGACAGACAGACAGACAGACAGACAGACAGACAGACAGACAGACAGACAGACAGACAGACAGACAGACAGACAGACAGACAGACAGACAGACAGACACAAATCCCATGTTGATGTCCTGTGCCTCAGTAGCATGGGTAAATGTGGTCTGCTGAAGATGTTTAATTACTGAACAGCAGGCCTAACCGCTCGACTCAAGCACTCCATCTGACGCTCCTCTCTCTCCTCCCTCCTCACTACCCTGCTCTGTCTTCTCCTGTCCTTCCCCTCTCCACCTCTCCCCTCTTTCTTTCTCACTTCATCTCTTTCTCATAGCAGCAGACAGAAAAGGAAGTGTGTGAGTGTGTGTGTGTTCGAGCGCCTGGCTGTCGGTAAACTTAACCGCATCGCTGAGTGTGTCAGTACAATCATTAGTGAACACCTCCAGCTCTGCAACCCATTACAGAAGGAGGATGAGGACTGCATACGCCCAGATGCCACACACAAACACACACATACTCTTACAGACACTTATCCACCAACACACGCACAAACACACAAACACATACACAAACACACACAAACACACACAAACACACACACACATACACACGCACACACGCATACACACACACACGCATACACACACACACACACACACACACACACACACACACACACACACACACACACACAGTCAATAGCTCTGATTTCCCTTGTCAGCTCCATGCCAGACACTGGTTTAAAGAGACATCAATCTGTGATGTCAGCACTTATCTAATGAACCCTCACAGATCGATGGGCATGCTGCTCCACTAAACACAGCTACACTTTATTACCCTCTGCCTTCACGAGCTGCTGTGCATCGCTAACAAATGACACAAACAAGCTTGTGTGTGTGTGTGTGGCTGTGTGTGTATATGTGTGTTTAAGTCTATGTGTGTGTGGCATACAACGACAAAAAAAAGCTGAAAATGATTGTTGTTGTTCTGACAAAAAAAACATCAAAATAACACAGAGAAGCTTTTCATCAATGCTGTCATTCCTTCAACACGACCAAATGCTAAACTAAGCGCACATCAAGTGCAAATATCAGTCGCGTGACAAGCCAGGCGAACATGACAAATTGAGTGACACCAAACACAACAATGCTCTCTCTTGTGTTGTACCAGAGGTGTGTGACTGTGTGTTATTGATAAAGACTGGCGGTGTGAGTGTGTGTGTGTGTGTGTGTGTGTGTGTGTGTGTGTGTGTGTGTGTGTGTGTGTGTGTGTGTGCGGGCGCGAGTGTGTGGGCGCGAGTGAGTGTGTATGTAAGTGTGTGTGTGTGTGGGTGTCCAGTGTCTTGTGTTTTCACTGGTCTGAGAGCCATCTCATCTCACCGCCCATTGACTTCCCCCTTGTGTGAGTTACTTTATCTTCCACAAGCAGCCATCATTTTCACATGACTTCCCTCATCATCAGGCCTGTAATGAGGGTGGGCAAGCAGAGAAGGGATGGAGAAGGGAGGAAAGAAGGAGTGGAGGAGAGAAAGAATGGAGGAGTGGAGAAAGAAGGAGTGGAGGAGAGAAGGAGAGGAGGAGTGGAGAGAGAAGGAGTGGAGGAGAGAAGGAGTGGAGAGAGAAGGAATGGAGGAGAGGAGAGGAGGAGTGGAGGAGAGAAGGAGTGGAGGAGAGAAAGAGAAGGGATGAAGAAGGGAGGAGAGAAGTAGCTCAAAAAGGGGCACAACGCAGACCAAGCACAAAACCAGCCAAAGGGGGGAAAAAAAGAGAGAATAAAACAGAGAAAAGAAACATTTCGAGAGAAGAAACGAGAGGAGCAGGAGGGAGGAGAGGGACACAGGAGAGGGAGAGGGAGCTGGAAGGTGGGCCGATGTCTTAACGTGTTAATCAGTGAATCGCTGCTCGTTGGCTAATGTCTGGCTGGTGTAAATAAGGCGTAGTGGTGCTCCTGCTGTCGCATACGCTCTCTTTCCGCGCCATTAGCCCCAGTGAGCGAGCGGGTGGTGGGGTTGTGGGCCGCAGCGGCGGCCGCCCGAGAGCCATTACGCCATGCATAGGCATCTGTGGCGGCTGATAGGGAGCCTGCGCTAAATTAATGGCCGAGCACAGGATTGATGTGAGCGCAGGAGAGACCCACGGATTCAGACAGTGAACAGGGTGTAAACACACACACACACACACACACACACACATACACACAGATACATGTAAAGGTACACACACGCCACACAAAAGAAGAGACATACACCATGCTCACATACACACACAAACATAAAAGTGACAAACACACACACACACACACTCACTTCTCGTCTTTCTGCATGCTGGGTAAACTAACCTGAGCAATAAAGACTAAGCAGCTTTATTAGTTGAGGAAATGGCTGTAATTAGGGATAATTCATAATGGCTGCTGCTTCTGCTCTCAGTGGTATTAAAGAAGACTGGCCCAATTTAGCCCCTGCCTTCCTGCCGCAGTAAAACTGAGACAGAGCCCACAGGCTCCTGCAGACCTGAGATAATCTGTTTGGTTCTCCCGACATTTCCTCTCCCCATTCAAACAGACACACGCATGCACGCATGCACGCACGCACACGCACACACACACACACACACACACACACAGACACACACAGACATGCACACTCATAAACACACACAAATATAAACCTCTGGAGACAGTGCAGCCACAGTGAGACACCCTGTCTCTCAAAAAACCCAACATGTGTCCACACAAGTATACACACACACACACACTCTCTCACTTTCTCTCTCTCTCTTACTCACTCACTAACACACACAGTCTCTCTCGCTCTCTCTCTCTCACACACACACACACACACACACACACACACACACACACACACACACACACTGAAATAATGGTTGAGCCTCTACCCTCAGGTAAGATAAATCATCAAAGGCCTAAATTCTGATATGGATATAGATGCTACTGCTTTCCACTTCAAGCCAGATGTTAATTATCATAGCAACACAGTTCTGAACAAGCCATTCCGAACACACTCAGTGATGCTACTTGGTCGTGTTGCAGAAGTACACACACACACACACACACACACACACACAGACACACACTTCTACAGTAAAGCATCTGTGTGCAGGGGCAGAATGGCAACAAAAAGCAGCTCTAAGACCTAATGTTCTATGGTTTTCCTCCACATGTTTGTGTGTACAGAAAGTATAAATTAAAAGTCTCCATAAAGGTCCCTGCAAAGACTTCTGCTTCCTCTAAACTTTCCCAATCAAGTTAACCTGCTTGTTAAAATGCATAAAACACACATAATTTGTACTGTCTGGACATGAGCATCAATTATCATGTTGTATTCATTAATTGAATAAATTGAATACAACATTCATTCAGAATGAATAGTCCAACAATAACATAAGGAAATACATACTACATATGTAACATACAAATACATAGTGCATTATGCAACATAGGTCCTACCTGCCATTCATTTTATTTCTTGCCATGAAGCAGTAACAAATCATTTGAATTGAGCAGTCCAACCTGATCATATGCATTGATGTTCATATGCACTGTGCTCTATTTTACTCAGTCACGCAATATCATTCAGTGGTGCTCCTCTAACTGGATCTGTGCTGGTTCCTGCTCCCTCCTCCTCTATCCTCCATTCTCAAAATATACGGATACAGATATTAGCAGTCCATTCTCATTATTTCATGAAAGGGATAGTTCATCAATTTAACAAATGAACAGTTTATTTCACCCATTTACAGTCGATAGTACAAAGCCGATGGCCTGTTTTTTCCGCAAGTTGGAGCTCTTTAGAGACATGAACTTGCATTAACAAGCAATAACCTTGTCACTCTGCACCCACTGACTAGTTAAACCTGGGTTTAACATTTAGTTAAACATTTTGCCTGCCTAGGTCAGGTATTTTGCACACTCTGCAGCATCAGCCAGCAAAGCCTTTTACGTTTTCTGCCACTCCTTTCCTCCTCTCCTCTTTCTTTCCATGTTTTTTTCCTGAGAGCTGGATACTTTGCAGTGGTGATGGCAAAAGCCCTCCCTGCTATTACAGGTTGCACCAGCCGTGCCGCTGCAGCTAAGACAACCTAGGCTAATGAATATCTGTGCTGTGTAGGCTATATAATGTCTAAGGGCTTGGGAAAGGGAAAAGAAAAAGAAAAAAAACACTGGCCCTCGCAAGACCGACCCACACCGGAAAATTACCGAACTTCATGGCTGCCAGTCAGCACCTGTCTGTGTGGCTGTACATGTGTGTGAGTGTGAGTGTGACTTAGTATATATGTGTGTGTGTGTGTGTGTGTGTGTGTGTGTGTGTGTGTGTGTGTGTGTCTGTGTTAGCAGATACAAGCCGGTCCCTGTGGACCCTTCACTGGAGGCAGGCATGGAAATCAAGGGATCAATATGTTCACAGATGCCAGCCCCTCTCTGTCATTACCCAGCATAAATAATGGACTGGCAGCCCACCCACTTCCTCTCGATGCCCTCAGAGCACACACACACACGCACACACAGACACGCGCGCACACACACACACACAAGGCGCACATGCAGCGTACATACAGCCAAACGTGTGCGCAGATACACACAGGCACAAACGCATAGAGACACAAACGTGCACAGACAACACACAAAAGAACATACGACGGCTACAACATGAGCAATGGGGAGTGTGGAGCACACTAGAGGGAGATACACTGAATAATAAAACTAATTAAGCTGTCACTCACACCATGTTCTTCTGTGTGTGTGTGTGTGTGTGCATGTGTGTGTGTTTTCACAGAGACATATACATTTGTACATTGTCACATTATACAATGTGCAATATACAATGTACATTTAACAATCATTTACAATATGCATTTAACAATCTATGTCAACACTTAATAAGCCACCCAGTTTGTGGTTATAAGCTGTGCTGACAAGCTGTGTAAGGGCTTTGGCCTTTGACATTAACACAAAATCAAGAAATCAAAACAAAGACAGAGAGATGTAGTTAGTAAGAGGAGCGCGAGAGAGAGAGAGAGAAAGAGAGAGAGAGAGCAATTAGAACATTTAAGAGAAAGACTAATCAATTGCTGACAAGTGCTCCGGCGTGTCCTGACAGCGGTTTTGTGTATGAGCTGCCAGGCCAGTGCACCGATACATCGATTAGCCGCTGCCTAACGGCTCCAGATAATTCACCCCACCCATGCTCCTGTCCCTAAGAGCAAAACCGCAGACGCCCAGCTCTTTCAGCATCTCTCTTCCTCTTCCCCTCCCTCCCTCCCTCCCTCTCTCTCTCCTTCTCTCTCTTCCGCGGAACAAGTGAGGACAGCCCCTGTCGTCCAGCCTAATGACCTGCAGTCGGCAAATAGTGAGACCAGCACTGTCAGATTCAGAGCTCCCCCGGGGCAGCGCATGGAGGAGCTCAGTCAGGTGCTCCGCACACTCCTCCTCGTGTCTCCTCCTCTGCACCTCCTGCTTCTCCTCCACCTCCAGAGACCAGGAGAACACTTTTAGATTCAAATCTGAACTCACAGCATCAGTGGTAGATATAGAGCTAGGCCATGAGACTTGTAGTTTCACTTGTCTACCTTAATTCTATTGTATCGATTCTTCTACTTTAATGTACTTCTATGTACATGTAGGCTGACTGAAAAGAACAAAAAAAAAATATTGCACAAATGTGAAAAGGGTAGGGATGTACAGAGGGGTAAAGTATGTGAGGAGTGATGGATAGAGTAAGGAAGAGGGGTTAGCTGGAGTCTGAAGCCCATTCGATGTGTCACTGCAGAGTTTGTCCAGTACATCAGCCTGGAGATGTAGGAGATTGAATAAAGACCTACAACTCCTGCAGGTGTCAGCCACACGTGACAGAAACAAAACAAATGACAAGCAGTCAGAAAGCGATTTGGGGGAGAGCAGGAGGGATGGAGGGAGGGATGGAGGGAGGGAGGGATGGAAGGAACAGAGAGATAGAGAGGAAAGGTGTCACCTCACCTGATGAGATTGGAGGCAGGAGGAGGGCAGAGGGGACAGAGAGTGTGTGTGTGTGTGTGTGTGTGTGGGGTGGGGTGGCGTGTCACTTTATCAAATTTCTGTGTGGTAGTGTGTAAGAGGGGTCAGCCGGTGAGTGGAAGCCCAGCGAGAACGCAGAGAACACAGCCCTGCTCTAATGCTTCTCATAAGGACACAAAGCCTCTTCATCCTGCAGCCCTGATTAAAGCCAACCCTAGTGTCTGACACGTGGTGTGTGTGTGTGTGTGGGGGGGGGGGGGGGGGAGTGTGTGTGTGCATATGTATGTGTGTGTGTATGTGTGATTTTGGTGAGGGCGTGTGTACAAATAAATGTGGTGGAAAAAACTAATAACTAGTCAAATCATCTAAGTGTAATGTTTGTCTTCCCAAAAACAAATGTAACTTTGCACTTATAACATTATGTACAACTGAAAGCGCTTCCTACTAAGCAAACGTCAAACTTACAACCATCATATGTCAAACAGAAACAGAGAGCAAACACCCAAGGGGCAAAGAGGCCATGGCTGCTCTCATTGCAGCCCTGACAAAGGCAGAGAGAGAGAAAGAACGGAGAGGGGAGGGGGGGGGGGGGGGGGTAAGGAAAAAAGTAAAATAAAAATAAATAAATAAACACAGAGAACCATCAGTGTCCAGAGCCCCTCTGTGGCCCATTTTTATTTCTTTATCTAATAGGGGGTAATGACACAGGCACTGCAGCGGACAGCCCTCCATGGCAGGGCCCTAGCCTCAGGGCCCACAGCGGGCCCTTTCGCTCAAACGCAATAAGAATAAACACATGTGGATGGGTGTGTGTGTGTGTGTGTGTGTGTGTGTGTGTGTGAGTGTGTGGTGGTGGTGGTGGTGGGGGGGTTAGTCTATTTGGTTGAGAGTGATGGCTAGCTTGTTGCTTATCGCAGGCCAATAAATCTCCATGGCGAAGCGCGAGATGAGAGAAGCTTATCTCATCAGAGCCGAGCTGAAGCCACTACCTCAAACCCAATGATTTATTGGGGGGACGGGGAAGAAGTTATTTTGCTGAATAAAACAAAAATGAAAAAAAGGAATAAAGGAAGAGAGAGTGAGTGAGACAAAGAAAAAAAACGTAGAAGGATAAAAAAAAAGGTGGTTCAAAGAAGTAACGGGGGGTTGGGGGGGGGTGTAAACACAGAGCGTTTTTGCGGAGAAAACAAGGAGGTGTTTGGGGTGTGAGATGGCCCAATAAGCTGGAAATGAAACTTCCAGGACCTGCGGGAGCGGCCGCGGCCAGCCTGAGCACTCAGAGCAGAGCACCACACAAACGCACACAAACACACACACCGACACACACTGAAAGCTCTTCCTACAGATGTCACTTGTATGTCTGTGTAGTAGTAGCTAGCAGCCTTTAGTTTGGCCGGTTTCAGCCATCATCATCTATGACCTCCTCTCAACTACTGAGGGAGTCGTGTAGGACTCTTAATGCCTAAGACCGCGAAGGAGGCTGCATCTGCTGGCTGCATCTGCTGGCTTGTTGGTTCAAGGCTGGGCAGATATGGGGGGGGCTGCACTGATATGCACTGGCTGGACACGGGGGGTATTACCAGGGGCTCAGGCTAAGGCCGAGGCTGGAGACCGGAGACTGGAGCGAGGAGCCCAGGGAGCAGGGATCCAGCCACAGAGCTCCTGGCGCTAAGCGCTCATATCAGATTTAATCACGTCTGAGAGGAGGCCGCCTGCGTGCGTGTGTGTGTGTGTGTGCGCGCGCGTGTGTGTGTATGTGTGAGAGCGTGTGTCAATCCCGGCCTTAATGCGCCGTTATTGCTGCTGTGGACGCGCCTGTTTGCCCTGGGTTTGATCCACGGCCCCCCAGTCCCATCTGCCCCTGATAGATCCCTCACATCTACTTCCCCTTCCTCTTCTCCTCCGCACCTCTACTTTCTCTCTCTCTCTATCTGTCATTCACCCCGTATTTGTCTGAATGTCTTACTCTACCACCTCCTCCTCCTCCTCCTCCTCTCTCTATACCTCTCTCTCTCTCTCTCTCTGTTACTGCCCTGTAGAGGAGTGTTTTCTTCCGAGCTGTGGAAATGATGAGAGTCATGACCCGCCTGCCTCAGATGCTGGTGATGAATAGCCATCCACCATAGTGCAGGCAGATTACCCCCATAAGAGGCTTTTTAGTGTGTGTGTGTGTGTGTGTGTGTGTGTGTGTGTCTCTGTGTGTGTGTGTGTGTGTGTGTCTGTGTGTGTGTGTGTGTCTGTGTGTGTGTGTGTGTGTGTGTGTGGGGGGGGGGTTCTGATAAATGACAGGTTTATCTGCGGCGCTCTCTTGAGACTCCCCAGCAGCAGGAACAATAAAGCGTCTGGACCGAGAGAGATGACTGGGAGAATTATGTCACCCAGGGTTGTCAATCTTGGTGGCACGGCCTCTTAGCTTTCGTGCGTGTACGTGTGTGTGTGTGTGTGTGTGTGTGTGTGTGTGTGTGAGAGAGAGAGACAGAGAGAAAGACAGAGAGTGAGAGTGTGTATGTGTATGTGTGTGTGTCTTCATATGGTCGTTTGAATGAGCACAGGGGATGGTAGGCAGGTGGGTTGTGGTGGGCGGTTATGGTGTGTGTCTGTCTGTGTGTGTGTCTGTGTGTGTGTGTCTGTGTGTGTCTGTATGTGTGTGTGTGTGCTAACAGGGCGACGGGCGGGCATAATATTCTCATCACTCTCATCTCGGAAGCAGAGGTTGCTGTGGCCCAGGGCGCTGTGACGACCGCCGTTTGAGCCTGGGATCGAGCAAATATTCCTAAAGCGCCATTTTTCATATTTCCCTGTATGCATAAGGAGATGAAAAATCATCCCATCATTTGTATTGTCTGACTGAGGTTAGACACTAATATTAGTTTATCTACTCCACCTTAGATTGCTTCCCTAAGCAAGACGGATTGGCTCTTAGGGGGAAGAAGGGTGCAATATGCGACAGCCGGATGTGGCCCATCTTTTATGCGCCTCAATTCTGACTGGATTCAGGTGGGAGAAATTGTCGTTCGCGTCTCATGAAAGGGCTCTCTGTCAAATTTTAAATGGCCGCGAAAAAAAAAAAAAAGAAGCACCCCTGCTCTTTAATTGCCAGACAATTTTCCGCATAACAGACTCACTGCTTCTCCGTGTTTTTTTTTCTTCCTTTGCCCCCATCTTTCCTTAGAACGATCCCTTGCATATAGCTGATACGTAATCTTCATATTAATTCCACGAGCAGCTATTGAACACTTATGGAAAATGGAAATTGAAGCAAACCAAGTATGAGAATCAATTTTGATGGAAAAGAAAGCACAGAAAAACTAAACAAATAAGTTTTTTCGAATAAAGGGCTCCATTGATTTTCTTGGCGTCTGTGCACGCTGCGCTTCTGGTCTTTTTCTTCGGGGAGAGAGAGAGGGTGGGGGGTTGGGGGGGGGTTGCGCACTGAATTCTGGGTCAGAATGCACTCTGTGATTATTCTCCACCCAGCCAAGTGTAAAACTCATTAGACAATGCATAATGCCTTTAATCAAATCAATGGCACTGGCAACTCCAAACTGATAGCTCCTATCAAAACTTACACAAAGCATGGAGAATTTCTCATTTACTTATAAAAATAAGAGAAGATGGAAGAATTATCTCCCAAATGGGCCTAATTGCTCTCTGGCTTGGGATCAATATCTCCGAAGAAAGAAAAGTGAAGTGAGAAAACAATATGAGAGTGGGAGGTCCAGACTCATAATGTGCTCGGGATAATTATTCATGTTACATTAGGTGGGGAGCCTAACAGGAGGAGAAGTCATGACAAATACTCAAAGAGGTCGTAACGGGCAGTGTAACACAGCGCACTGACACTTGTAGAGAGGACATCTTGTAGTGTCAGTGATAGCAGTGGTAGCTTTATTGACTATTATCAGACCAGCATTAAATTATTAAAGTATTATACAGTTAACTTTAAATAATATATTGTTGTAATAATATTAAACTCAGTGTAGGTTAAATGTAGTGTTTTGTATTTGTAGTTGATGTAGTGTATTTTAATGTTAAAACACATATTGTTTATACAATATAGTGGCACTATATTTTCTGTATGATTTTCAATAGAAATACTATATTTTTGAAGTGAACAGTAAAATGTCTGAATAAAGGTAAACTAACTGTAAAATAAATGACCACCTCCCTGCTGTTTCTCTCCCACATACTGTATGCACCGAGTCTCTCAGTATAGAAATGTGCAACTTGGCTGACAAATGCACAAGACCATACACTGAGAGCAGGACTCTGGGTTTCAATATCCACAGTAGGCTCCAGGGCCTGCAGGTTAACCCACAAACTAGCAATCATCCGTCTCACTCTCTCTCTTTGGCAGTTACACCTACAGACACCATGTCTGTCTCTCTGTCTGTTTGTCTCTCACATACTCACACATGAGACCTTTTTTTTTTATTTCTCCTGTCTCATACTACACCTTCTTGAGACATTAACACAGAGCGCCCTTAGTCAGAATGTCTCTGACTGTATATGTTATTACTTCACATTCTCACATTCTCACATTCTCTCTCTCTCTCTCTCTCTCTCTCTCTCTCTCTCTGATATAGACGGGGAGTAGTCTGACTGTCTGTCTCGGGTGGTGTGGCAGCACCGACGCTGTGAGAGTCTGTCTGGCAGACCGGGGGAGAAGAAGCTGAACAGTCGTGGGTAATTACAGCTCTGGAGGTGCAGATGTTGGGCTGCCGAGGACCTTCTCTCCCTCCCCTCCCTCCCTCCCTCCTTCTCTCCCTCCTTCCTTCTCTCCTTCCTTCTTTCCCTCCTTCCCTCCCTCCTTCTCTCCCTCCTTCCCTCCCTCCTTCTCTCCCTCTTTCCCTCCCTCCTTCTCTCCCTCCTTCCCTCCCTCCTTCTCTCCCTCCTTACATCCCTCCCTCCCTCCATTCCTCACTGGCCCCTCCACGCGCCGCCACGCAAAATAACCCCTGCATCTGCCTCTCAGCACCCCTCTTTGTTTAAGGCGCTGGCTCTTCATTTTTTACCACTGACAGCAATGCTATTCCCACTTATTTAGCGGCATCTGGTTGGAGAAAGGGGAAGGTGGGGAGGGGAAAGCAGGGTGTGTGTGTGTGTGTGCGTGTATGTGTGTGTGTGTGAGAGTGAGAAAATGCAGGACGCACTTTAATTAATTGCAGGGAGATTACATGGTCCTCCAAGCGTGTAGTTTGTCATCAGAGCCCATTACACACCCCTATTAGATGTTTCTCCACAGTGTCAACAGTAATTTGAAGGGGAGTCGCAAGTTTCAAAGCAAGGAGCCAAAGTGAAAGCCTTTAACGTGAAACTCGCCGCCTCACTTCAGAGGGAAGCCCAGAACTTGCCACGGCACAATTAATGCCTTGGGCCGGGCTGGGCTGGGTCCGGTAAACAAACGTGTCCTGCTGGTGAACTGCTCACTTCACTAGCTGTTACTCCCTGCACAGACAGATGCTTGACATGGCCACCACAAACACGCCTTGAGGCGCCCATCAGACCGCCCCCCCAATCAGGAGGCAAAGAGACTATCTCTCAAAGTTGCCCAACAATAACGTATCTTCACACACGGGACGCAGGACGATCAATCTTGAAGCGACGGGAACCAAACAGCGCAGGAGAGAGAGCTTCATTCGGGCCGGATGTTCAGCACGGGACATTACGGGTGTAGCCGCTCATCACTAATCGCATCCATCATTAGGCACCTCTCGCCATGGGATGGGCGCAATACCCTCCCCAATCAGCGGCAGCTGTGGAGAACGCCAAACACAATGGCCCTCTGTTTTACATACAGTCGTTTAGCAGATGTTTCTATCCAAAGTGACTTACAGAACTGTGACGACAGGCATTTATCAACACGTACGCCTCCTGGATGTCGATCCCACAGCCCTAGTGGTGTTATTCTACACACAAAGTTTGAAGGGAGCGTGCACGAAGCACAAGAGTCGACTTCGGTGACCGGTAATACGTCAGTGTGTCGTAATTCAGCATGTTTGCTTCATGGAGAGAAAATGAACTGAGCCTTTGTTGCCACACACACACACCCGCTTCCATTTTGTCACCACAGCTGGTTAAAGTGGGTAATGACGAGTGTGCACCCTGGAAAAGAAAAATGGTACATTTTAATCCACACACTGCCTCGTAGCCCACTGCCTAATTGGCCACACATACTGTAAAATGTGGAGCCTGGGTAGGGTGACAGGGAGGCTGTAGGGACGGGTTGGGAATGAAAACCATTTCAATGCGCGATCAAGAAAGAAACATCGCCTTGCAGCAACTTTACATCGCACCACTGCCCCCTCTCTCAACCGCATGCATACACACATCATATATAACCCTCACCACTATGCATACAAACACACATACAGACACACACACACACACACACACACACACACACACACATGCCAGCCACCCCCTAACAAAGCAAAGCCTGAGCTGGTCCGACCATAAGGTGCTCCCCCGCCGTCCCAGAAGGCAGAAATGCTGTCGCTCGGCATCACGGGGGACAGCTGTGCACCAGGCCCTCTGCACTCTGCTCCACTCCCCTCCGCTCTGCTCCCCACTCGGGGTAATTGAGGCTCTTCCTGCCCTGGGAGCTGTGACACTGCAACTGCACATTCCTGTCCTGCCACAAAGCCAATTAACAAGAGCCAAAAAAACAGACAGGCATAATAAAAGACAGCACAAACAAACACTCTGCAGAGGCCCTGGGGCCGCCCTGCCACTACCGAGATGGTGGCTGGGTTACCGGATGGTTAACACCACACCAACGTCGAGAGGGAAGTGAACTACCATCACCATACAATACAGCACAAAGTGTGCCCATAAACAGAGCACAGAAAGGAGGCGACCACTAATGAGCAGAGGCATGGCACATATTTCATATTTACAAGAAGCCCAATTTACGACGTGGGCTACAGCGATGCGTGAGGTTTCAGGAAAGGAAGAGAAAAACAATCGACATTTCATTCTAATTCCATGTTCCCAACGCGGTGCCTTGCTTTACTTATCACGAGCTCTGCTTTATTGTTAGTTACTAATTTGGGCCCTTGTTTGTTATTCCACAACATCGTTACAAACTTCTTCCGTCCTAATTTTTCAGATCCTGCCCTAGATTTTTCAGGTTGTTGTTGCTTCCTTTTCCCTGTTACCCTACCCCTCCTGGTTAGAGAGGTTTGTTGTTCCCATCCTTGCTGCTCTGGATGAACCAGTGTCCGGCGCGTGAGGAGTTAAATCCGAAATGACATACCTCTGCTGCTCCCTATCTGTAATATTATCTTTTATTTTCATTTGAGTGCGGGGAGGAGAGGAGAGGAGTGCAGCATTGATGTCTGTTCACTCAGTTGCCTCTCGCAGCAACCCTGCAATTACAGCCGTGTGTATCTCTACCTTAAACATTGCTTAACAAGAAAAATATGTCAATATGCCACAAACGCTTTCATTTGTGCCCTGAAATTAAGCTTGCTGCTTGGAGCCATGTTGTAAATTACCCCAAGGAATGCACAACAGGCAAGGGGCAGGGGTAGTGCTGGTTTGGAGGGCGTGGAAGGGAGAAGGAAGACAAGAACAAATCGTAGCCTTCGATGGCAGTAGATTTATGATTTGTACCGTTTTAGAGAATAGTCTCAGTTCAGCGTGCTTGTTGCGTCCCAATGACCCCCAGTGGCCCCGCGGCTGAAAACCACCTATCTGTTGCCAATAAATCAGGCGTAGAAATTTGTCACGCTTCCATAACATGTACTTTACAGGACGTGACTCTGTCTTTAACACAGAAGGGGTGTTCCCAGCTGGGAACGGTCACACACTCACTCCCGCCTTCTCCGGGGTTTGTGTTGCGTGTTTGTGCGCGTTTGTATGTGTGTGTGTGTGTGTGTGTGTTTGTGTGTGTGTATTTTCTTTTTCTCTGTTCCTGCTATTTGTACTCTGCACTGATACATGGGCCCCCCATATGTCAAAGTGCCGGGTCGGAACCAAGCAGAGCGTGTGTGTGTGTGTATGGGGGGGGGGGGGGGTCGTTGCCGCCCTGACCGTTGCCTGCGGGTGCAAGTGGATCCCAAACAGGCCCCAGCACTGTGTCGCGCCCCCTCGTCAGCCTGTCAGCCTGAGAGGAGGCAGGCCCACCTGACAGCTCTATCTCGACAAGCATCTCTTGAATCTTCATCAGAGCGCTTATTGAGTCGTGATTAATTCTCTCCAACGCTGTTGACAGATGAGCTTCTTCATCTAGAGCCGCAGTCAAGGGCCCTAAAGCTACACAGCACACACACAGAGAGAGGGAGAGAGAGAGAGAGAGAGAGAGAGAGAAAGAAACTGCTGCTTGGAAAACAAACAGTTTCAGGTGTGCAGAGCACAGTAAAAAAAGAAGAAAAAAAGCCAGCTAAAGAGATGGATACAGAGATACAGAGCAAGAGAAAGACACTATAAATCTACAGCCATGCCTCTCTTTCATCAACAAGGGAGGTGCGAGTGTGAGAACGCTGAGTGGGCCAGGAAGAGTGAGAGATGAAGGCAAAAAGAGAGAGAGAGAGAAGAGAGAGAGAAAAAGAAAAGGGAGGGTGAAAAAAGAAAGCAGCAGGCAAGGTAAAGACAATGGCAGGCTTGTAACAAAGGGATTAAGGGTGACGGGACGAGGCCGGGAGTGGTAGGGTACGCACAGCGAGAGGTGGGGTGCCACGCGTGACACCTTTATGCTTTAATTGGCAAAGTAAGAAATTAGTGCTGCCTCTTTGTGCCTCTGCCAAAGGGATGCATGAGAGAGAGAGAGAGAGGGAGAGAGAGAGAGAGAGAGAGAGAGAGAGAGGGAGGAGGCTTGTCACACTGCACATCAGTGTTTTGGGGGATTTTGTTTGTGAACCTTCTGCTCTACTGTCTTTAGAAACAGAATACATTAACAGCGGTTAGCCTGAATAAGGACCCCACACAACATACTCTTCCACAAAACACTCCACAAACAAAACAAGCGTTTCCAGGAGTTGTACACTGGACCTACTTAAAATACTGCTATACACTGTAGAAAGAGATGGAGAGAGAGAGAGAGATGTCTGTCAATATAAAAACAGTATGCTAGCTCCAGGAAGAACCCTTTGTACTTGATCTACTGTACCCCCATCAGCTCCTTGCACCTCTCCTCTATTAGCTGCAACCCATCTCTCCCTGAACTTAGCATCTTAGCACTTAGCATCTTAGCTCGAGCTATGGGGCAGCCGCTGGTAGTCTAACCCCCTGGTGAATATTTCCATCGGACCAGCGTTGATCTGAGGGCCGAACAGCTGAAACGGAGAAAAACAGGAATCAATGAGCTTTTGGCCTCGCTACTGTCATCGCCTGATATCATAAGAAAGTGCTAATTAACTTAGTGAGAGCCTTCCCGTTTGACCAAAAGGAGGCTAATGTAGCGTAATCGCGTGCGGGGGGCCGGCCGGTATTAACCCCGCCATGACATCTCTACCCAGTCGGAGTTAATCGATTGTAAACTGCAGCTGCGGTCAAGACGGCCCACTCCCTCATCTAGCAACCCTACGGCACATCTCACCAGGACGTTAATGGAGCCATATCCACCCGTACCCCCGCCCGCCATGCACCCCACTGCTGACACAACCCCCCCCAACAGCCCCACAGCCCCCTGCACTCCCACCCTGAATCAATACTCAAACAGTGCATGAATTCCCTTCCAGCACTCTGATGGGAGATGACAGACAGCTGGGCAGAAACAGGAAGAGGATGTCTGGAAGAGGAAAAAGAAGAAAGAAAGAAAAGGAGCCAGGAGATCGACACAGCTTCTGATGAAGGAAGGCAACATCAAAACACATCAACGCGAGTGGGGGCACCGTCATCAACCGCGACGACAACAGAAACAAAAAAAACAACAAATAAAAAACACTACCTAACATCCTTTTACTCTCAAACAAGCCTTTTAAGTTGTTCGTTTTTGATGTGTTCTTTACTTCCTTCCTACATTCGTTTCCTGATGTCCTACCCATGACAGCGGTCTCAGATTACTTTTTCTCTAATTTACCCAGGCGTTTCCAAGAGCGGGGGGGGGGGGGTGTGTGTGAGAGCACCAGCGTGCGGGCGCAGGGCGACGGAGGAGAGTGGGGCGACTCGACTTCCTCCCTGCCTTTCCTTTCCAGCTAATTCCTCTTCACCTCGAGAGGACCTGCTGCGGTGGCTGTGTTCCATTTAGATTAATTCCTGCTTAATACTAATTGGTCCTTGGGCTGCTGCAGGCTCTGGGGATGGGCCCCCTTCGGTCCACTCTCAGGGGGAGGGCTGCCGCCATTGGAGGGGCTAGCGAAGGAGTGGAGGGGGTGTGTGTGTGTGTGTGGGGTGGGGGGCTTTATCAGCACACACACTCTACCCAACGTCCCTCGGGGCCTCTGCATATGCAATAATTAACTCTCTCACAATCCATAATTGCCGTGTTTACAATTACTATATGTGAAAACGAGAGAGACTAAAAGGAGAAGACGGAGAACCAAGGCGAGACAGAAGGACGGAATGTCAGAAAGAAAGAAGTGAGAATGAGATGAGGGGGTAGAAAAAAACGGCACATTAAAAGGTGCTAAATTCACATTAAAATGTCTTATTTTTTCCTCTCCCTGTCTCTCTCTCTCTATCCCAGTCCCCCCCCTCTCTCCCCTTCTCTCCACCCTTAATAAGCTCTCTGGGCTCTTTGCTGGGGTAAACCCCATCACTTATTTATTTTTCAGAGATAGCCCTATTAATTTCCCCCTCGGTTTCAAACACTCGGGCTGCGCTGCGATGTGGACTGGATCCGTCGTCCCCCGGGTGCTCCTCGAAGGAAGAGCCATAAATGACCCAAATAAAGGGTGCTTTTGAAGGCGAGCCGCGCGGCGCCGCCACCATTAAAAGTAAATGAAGTGTTTATTAGGCGTGCCGACAGCGCTCTCCACTCTTGCAGATCAAGGGCCGTTACAGTTAATGTGGCTCTGCCTGCTGAAAAAAAAAGAAGAAAAAAACGCCCCGCCCGTTCCATTCCGCGCAGCGCTGTTTGTTTAGTTCTGCCAGTGGGCTCGAAAAACCAAAGCCGGGATTCTTTTCTCTTTTTTTTTTATTTAACCCAATCCTCTCTCTACCTCCTCCCTCCCCTCTGCATTTCTCATACCAAATCTATACCCTCTCTTTATCTCCTCTGCCTCTCTCCATCTTTCTTGTCCTTTTTTCATGCCCAAGAGAGACAATGAAAGAGAAAGGAAAAGGGAATATTTTATATTCTTCATTGTTGCTGTTAATGAAACATAAAAGAGACAGGGGGGCAAAGGCATGTCACAGGTGAAGAAAAGAAAAAGGGAAAAAGAGAAACACGAGCTGGGGAGGAGCTGAGAAGAGAGAGAGGATAGGTGAGGGGTAGACAGATTTCCTGTGTCCTGTAAACTGCACCAGAGCGCTTGTGGTGGCTGAGATTATTGGACAGACCAAAAGAGGCTTAAACTGCTGCTAAAAAAGTTGCACTCTTTCTTTCTCTTTCTGTCTCTCTCTCTGTCTCTCTCTCGCTCTCTCTCTCTCCCTAATTACAGTGTTCATTTCAGAGGCTTTAAACACACTGCCAAGAAACTGTTAGAAATGCAAACACAAGTCTGTGCTTCATTTGACATTTTATATTTGTGTGCGTGTGTGTGTGTGTGTGTGTGTGTGTGTGTGTGTGTGTGTGTGCGTGGTGTGTGTATGTCTGTGAGTGCATAAAAGGTTTGGGCTCTTAATGAAAAAATGTGCCAAAATTGGATAAAATATGGCATAAAGACTCCATTTATCTCCCTTTATTCTTTCAGGCTAATAGGGGGAGTTATTGCCACAATGACATATAACAGACTTTTGCCTTTTATGGACCCCCTCCTTTAATATGTTATACCTGGGCCTTCTTTCCCTAGTTTTAAATGGAAGCTGAAAATCATTTGGCAAGCATTATTTTCTCATTAATGCTTGCTTAAGATTTTTAATGCAATATCTATTCCAATTTTTTTTCTCAATAATGGTATGCGTGAGTGAGAATAATGACACTCATTTAGAAGTGAATTAAAAGCAGGAGGCTCACACAATGAAAGTGGTGAAAACCGTAATATGCCACCTCAAAACATTTAAAGATGTTTGCCTCTCATCCAGTCCTAATTATTTTTCATAACCCCAAGCAGTGCAGCGTAGCAATATCACAGGGGGATCCTGTTCGAACCTGTCTGTCTAACCCAAGTTATCTTTTCTGATGACGACCAAACCAAAACCCCCCTCCTCCCCGCTCCTCCCTGCTCCTCCTCCTCCTCCTCCAAGCCTTGTTCTCTTAAGTCAGCGTCGAGCCCGATTACTAACTGGCTGCAGCAAATGAAGTTTTACTCCAAATTGCAGGGTTTGGTCTACGAAGATTGATGCTGGACACAGTATACTTTTGAAGTCGGAGGCTGCAATTACAATCCGCTGCAATTATCCCTGGCCATTAATAGCAGCAGATAGCATGTCACAATCAGGTTGGGACGTAATTAATCAGCGTTCGACTTCTCCTCCCTCCCGATGCCTTGTGGTTAGTCTCCATGTAAAACAGTGTTGTGGACATTTCCCAGTGGTGCCGCAAAATGCACAGCAAGTGCTTACAGGGACAGAGTGAAAAGCCCCACTTATTGACAAGATGTCAGTGTGCAGTAATGAACATTGGCCACCCACCCACCCACCCACCCACACACACACACACACACACACACACCTAAAACTTACACAAACAGAGACACACACATATGGTCACACACACACACACACACACACACACACACACACACACACACACACACACATAATGATTTGTCATTTTGCTCCCTGCAAAGCGGATGAGCTAACTGCTAAGTAGCTTCCCGTACCCACAGTCCCAGCTGGGGTTCTCAGTTGCACACTGATGTATTTTTCAGGGATTGTAAAAAAAAGAAGGGAGGGACCCCTGAAAGACATCTGCACTAGGTGTTAGAGCAGGTGAGAGAGACCCGGTGAAACTGAGCATATGACAGTTTTTCCAGCAGCCTTCAGTATAAGATTACACTCTGTAAAGAGACTGACAAGTGCTTCTGAAAGCTCTCCTTTCTCAAACCGCTCAAAGACTCTTATTCTCTCTTGTACTCATTGCTTTCTCTCTTTGTTTCGTTCACTCTCTCTCTCTCTCTCTCTCTCTCTCTGACTTATTGCCTAAACTGTGGTGTTTCAGTCAGTGACAACCAACCAACACAACCTGTGGCACTTTGAAAAGTCAACATGATTTATATAAGTTATTACAGCCCATTACTGGAAACAACAGCAGTACACAAACACACCTTTTGCCAATACCTGCCTCCAACAATAACAGTGGAGGAGAGAGGAGGTAGAGGTGGAGATAGAGAAAGGTATGGATGGAAGGGAGGGACGGACGGAGGGGTGGAGGGCGCAGCATCACCCCTGCCGAAGTCCGGCACGTTCCCTGGCTCCTCGTTCCGACACACATTGTTTTTAATCTAATTCTACACATGGTTTCGTTTCAAATCGGAATCAAAAGCCCCATGTTAACAAACCATAACAGATCTCCCTAATCCGCCGGCACAAAAGACGGATGTGCTCGACACTCCTCTGCGGAAAAGAGAAATAAATAAATTATAAAACGAGGCACAATTCTTCAGAGCTCACAGAATCATCGCTCATTTGCATATAAAACACTTGCTGGAGGTAAAGGCATATATTAAAGTCATTCTCTTTTCTCTCTCTCTCTCTTTTCCTCTCTCAGTTTTCGATTCTGTTATTGTTGAAAGTAAGTTTACATAATTGCATCTCTCCTTTTCAGTCTCTTTTATTTTGCATAAGTGAGGCGAGGTGTTCAGAAGAGCGACGGGCGAACTAAATCCTTCAGCTGGTGCTACTAGCCATTCCCCACTCCTGCAGTGGAGAGATAATAAGGAGACGCGCAAAATGAGGACAACGGCACGCCGTTGTTCGAGAATGCATTGCGCAAGACGACTGATTCAACAGCGCTTCGACAACGTTCCTGCTCGTGACCTTCTGTTGTTCTCCAGCACGAACAAAGACACAGACAAATAAACAAGTGCGGAACTTCGCTCAAGACTTGGGCAGAGGTAGGCCAATTTCAGAAGCCCCTGGTCTTTGAGCGGAGGGTTGTTGCAGAAGCGTTGACAAAGAACACACGCTCATTCATGTTCTCGTTCGCTACAAGCAAAACAAATACTTCCCACCCACTCTTGACACTGTCTTTATTAACTATTTACATTTTAAGATTTATGCAAGAGACACCATCCTACAGAAAAAGAAAGGCAAACATGACCCTAGCATTGCTATCATCATAAACAATGTTCATTTCATCAGCTACAACAAACAAATACCAGCACATTACAATTTAATATTGAGTAAAATAACCTAGCTATATTTGGCAATGAGTTCAAAGAAGCTGGACCTGCCAGGCAGATACTAGCACTTGACTGCACAAAGGCTCTTTTCAACAAGGACATGTCATACCAAACCACCACAGCGGCACGTCCCATTAATCATTTCAGATCCAGAACAACTGGCTAGAATGTGTGCGCATTTCCAAAGAAAAAAAAGAAGAAACACTCATACAGGAGAAGTGAATTAGTCTGTGCTAATGTGAAATTTTTGTCCTCTGCTACATCAGACGGCGAAGGCCACGTTTAGGTTAGTCATTAACATGCTGGGGAGTCACGGGGGCAGGAGCATGTCGGTGCAGGAGGTCTGATTTGCCAACGCCGCATCCAACACTGCCTGTAATGATGGGAACTTGAGTTTGTACATCTGTTCGTGACAGCCACCCCCACCACCTCCCTCCTCCCCCTTTCCCTAAGGCCTGGAGCACTGGCTCAGATGAACACATATTTCATTAGAACATTTTTTCAGATGAGCACGTAGGGTGCTGTGCTGATGTCTATCGAGGGAAGATGCAGTAACTCACTGGTAAGACTTGTCAGGGCCCCTCTTCTTACCCCTGCCCTGAGGGGATGCTCTATGCACCTGTGTGTGTGTGTTTGTGTGTGTGTGTGTGTGGGAGCTTGCAAGTTTACGTTCTATTTGCATGGAGGTGTGTGGGGAGGAAAGGCGTAACATGTGCGTTCTGTGTGAAAAAACACCATACCTGCATACCTGGACACTCCTACTCCTTGTACTTCTTTGTACTTCTTTTTACCTCTCTCTCTCTCTCTCTCTCTGTCTCTCTCTCTCTCATTCTCTCCGTCCTTCTGTCTAGAACGACACCTTGTGGGAGATACAGTGAACCTGTAGGTAATCCCACACCCCCACAGCACGCACGTACACTCAAAAGCACACAGAACACGGTTACATACAGCACACTGTCTGTAATCTGTGTGAGCTGAAGCCACCAAAGTCTATCTGTGCTAATATGAGTGCGTCTGTCTGTGTGTGTGTGTGTGTGTGTGTGTGTGTGTGTGTGTGTGTGCGCGCATGCCTCAAAGGTGTGCTTATATCATCCATGAGCAGCCCTGTCACTCCACTCACCCCCCTCCACATTTGGGCATTAGCATGTTGTCATGAGTGTGTGTGAGTGGCGGCTGGGTGTAAATTGCACTGCGCACCCGTAATGAGGACTGATGGCTCCGAAGCACTGGATATTCCAGGAGGGTGTCTTCTGACAGCTTTGGGAAGCCAATAAAGTAATAACTAATAATGTGCACACAACACCGTCTACAATATATGACAACTCCACAGAAGCTGTGAAGAGCTGGCTTGTGTGTGTGTGTGTGTGTGTGTGTGTGTGTGTGTGTGTGTGTGTGTGTGTGTGTGTGTGTGTGTGTGTGTGTGTGTGTGTGTGTGTGTGAGTGAGTGAGTGAGTGAGTGAGTGAGTGAGAGAGAGAGAGAGAGAGGGGGGAGAGATAGATAGAGAGAGAGGCTGGGAGAAAGAAAGACACAGAGGCAGACAGAGAAGAAGGGGGGAACAGAATGAGTGTTAGTGTTTGGGTGGAAAGAAACGTGAGGGGTGTGGGGTGTGTGTGTGTGTGTGTGTGTGTATGTGTGTGCGTGTGTGTGTGTGTGTGTGTGTGTGTGTGGTGTGTGCGTGGGGGGGCTCTTCCTTTCAAGTTTCAAATAACCTACGGTGAATGTTTCAAACCCAATTCTCCAACCCCTCTAAACAGCCGAGCATAAAGAGAATATATAAGCTGTTAAACAATCACTCACGTCCTTAAAAAGGGGGCTACCTGTCTGCTTTTCTTCCTTTTCAACTATAAACAGAAAGTAAAATAAAGGGAGAGAAAGGTAGCCTGATTAGGTACAGCACCAGAGAACGAGATGAGGCCCTCAAGACTCACACAGAGGAGCAGTCTTGTCTTCCTATACGTCTGAAGAACACGCAGGCTTCCTTTATAAATCAAGGAGCTGAGAGGCCTAGCTGCAGTGCTGAAGGAACCTCCACCACAGTGATACCAGACGAGCTGGCTCAGATAGATAGAGATGGCCATTAGAATCAAGCGCAAGTGAACAGCATGCATTAGCTTCACCTTTATATGGCTTTATATGGTCATCAGTGGGATGAAGACAAGGCAAGCCTGTTTAGCATTAAAGTAGCATAACGGATGAATTGCTAATCGCTAACGATATGCTAGCGGCTAAAACTAACGAAATCTCTTGAAATGTGCTGACTTCGACATTATGACAAACTAGTTAGTCAACAAGTGTCCTAACAGAGTCAAACATCAAGCAAGTGCAACACAACACAAAGCAAGACGGCAAATAAGCTACTTACTAGTTTGGCAGACAGTAGAAACCGGGCGGCTTCAGGCAAACCTACATTTAGCAGTTATATTGATACGGACCCTGGTATGGCAATGGCACGGAGGCGATTCTCCATATTAAAAGTCATTGTAGCGCCCCAATTTTTTTAAAGCTGTTATTTTAAGGTAAAACTGCTTATCCTAACCCTAATCCTGAAGTACAATTACTGCATAATGCCACTTTAAATGAGTGATCAAATTGACAGGTAGAGGTCAGTTGACATGTACAGAAGGTTGATGGGTACAGTTGTGCGGGCCGCAAGCTACAGCAAACTCGACCCACTTGAATGGAGCCCTCCTAGGAGAGTAAAGCATGTTTTCATAAGGCCAGACACACCAGAGCGTGCCTTCATCAAGTCTTAAACCACACCACCAGTTCCATGGAGTCGGCAGAGCAAAGAGAGAGAGAGAGAGAGAGACAGAGAGTGCGAGAGAAGCCAGGGCTGCGGCGTGACGTTGGTTTAACCCACCGACCAGCCTACTCTGCTCCTCCAGTGTCCAAACCCTGTCTGCTACAACTGAACCATCACTGCCCATAAACTGCTGCTTTCTGAGAGCTAGTTGTGACAAGAAGGAGGGAGGGTGAAGCACAGAGAGAGAGAGAGAGTTTAGAGGGGCAAAAAAAAAAAAAACCCACACGTTTCATTTCATGCTGTACGAGTGATCGTAGTTTTTCCTTTCTTTGATTCGGTCTCTCATTAGAAGCCAGGGCCTGTAACTGGAGCTCCGCTTAATGCCTGCCGTGTTTAGAGAAGCACAGAAACCATTTGGCCATAATAGCAACCTTTTCAAAAACAAACCCCAAATGAAAGGAGGGCCAACTCGGAAAAGCCGGCAACAGATTATTTTGAAAAGGGAACGACACGACCGTGAAAAATCGTAAACTGCAATTGAAAATAAACCGAGGCGTGCTGTGCCTCGCTTTCCCCCCCCACACTCCCCACCCCCCCACACTCCATCACTCCTCTCTCTCTATCTGTCTCTCTAGCTCCCCCTTTCTCTCTCTCTAACTCACCTTGAAAAGCTGTAGAGATGTGTCAGAGGGTTCGGCTCACACAAGCCAGGCCTTCATTCCTCTCTGATGCAGTCACATGATAAGCTGCGCTCACTTGTCACTTATCAGTAATTTATTGCCACTCTTTCTGCACTCAAAATGAGTTCTCCTCGACACCATTTTTTCCTCTGTTCTCCTGTACTCTCAAGAGTCCAGGCAACACTCACACACACACACACACACTCACACACAAACACACACATACATTTTACAATACCATTCTATACTTAGCATGCCTGAATAGCTGATTGTGTTTTGAGGTGTTTGGTTGTGTGAAAGTCTCTGATCTTTGTGGTGTGAATGCAGATTGTAGGGACCTGCACTAGCCTGCTTGCCCTCGGTCTGGGATGTTTGCAGTGTTTCATCTGTCATAATCACATAATTGAGCTAACATCGCCTGTGGCGGACACTCTAGTGTGTCAAGGTGCTTGGCTCGTCTGAGTTCCCTCTGCTGGGTTGAGCAACTTGTATGTCATACATCTCTCTCTCTCTCTCTCTCTCTCTCTCTCTCTCTCCATCTTTCTCCATCTCTATCTCTGTCTCTTTCCATCTTCTCTACCTAGCTCCGAGGGACAAGACCTCACTATTCAGGCCCACCCTGCTACACTAGCCCAAGGCCTGAAGCTGCTAGACATTCCTCTTACGAGTTCCTCCACCCCCACCCTTTCCACCAACACAACCCTTCCACCCTCAGGGCCACAAGTAGCTTAAGCCCAGAGCACAGCGAAACACCTGCATCTGTACATGCAATTTGTCTTCCCTCATGTTCAGAGTTGTTTTATGAAGGGTAAGGTGAAGGACTGGAGCAAAACCCACCTAAGCACCGTGTTCCATTCACAAAAAGAACTACCCACCCCCCCCGCCCCCCCCCCCCCACATTGCAACATGACTTTGCTACACATATGAGTTACATGCAAGGTACAATGAGTTCATTAGAAGCTTTCTGGTTTGTTGTCATACCAAACATTCCAAACTCTGCCAAAGCCACGATACTCTGTCATGTAACAGCAGTCACAGTCAGAGGAGGGAAGAAGAAAAACTTTTTGTTGAACTGAGTTCGTTTTGCTTGTGTGTGTGTGTGCGCGTGTGTGTGTGTTTGTCACTGTTTAGTCGGTGGTAGAGGGTTGGAGGGGGGTGGAGAAGTGTGTGTGCATCGCTCAGGGACAGGAGTGTTCCCTCCCTCCTCTCATCTACACCGCGTTAGCAACCGACCCTCCCTTAGCCCCCGCGGAAAGCACGAGACGCTTCTGAAGGGGCTTCCCTCGCATCATCGCCTTGCGCTGTGTCTTCAAAAGACAGCTTTTCATCCATCCATCCATCCATCCATCCAACCTCCCTCCCTCTCTCTTTCTCTCTCTCTCTCTCTCTCCTTCTTTTCTCAATGCAATCAGCAGTGGAGCCGGGCGCTTGCGTTCCAGCTCCAAATCCGTTCATGGCTATCAGTGGCGCACTGAGACTGAGGGCTGCTGGAGGCCAGGCTTTCCCTGCACGCCACCACTGGGTGGGACTGCCTCATAAGGGATTGAGAGAGCCGTGACATATGCTTATCCACACCTCTGTGCCCTCCAACAATCTAAAAAGGAAAAAAATGACCAATAAATAAATAAACAAACATACGGACGGGTGGATGGAAAGGGAGATAAAAAAAAAAGAGTGTGGTTTAAGAGGGGCAGAGATGGCAGCACAGAACCTCATTGGTATTCCGACACATGTGCGGTACGCAGGGCTTATTCCTATTCCCGGCCATGGTAACTGTAGACCTGACAGCGGTGAGAGAGACTGCAGTGAGGTTTTGACTCTGTAACTTTCAATTAGCGTGACAGGTCAATGACTCAGTACTGGTTTGGTGGAGCCCACACCCAGGCCAGTAAAAACAGCCATCCTTTTTCTCCTGATATTGTTTCGCTCCATCTTGTTTTGTTTTTTTGTGTGTGTGTGTGTCTGTGTTCATTTTTTGAGGTTTGTAGTCCACAGTGGGGTCTAGACTCTAGATTTGTCCCTTCACGTTGATAATTGGGCTTAATGTGAGCCAGCCGTCACTTCTCTATGGTCACCCCAGCCTGATGAAACTCATGCCGGGAAGCCTCATGCGTTTCAGGGTAATGAAAAGCAAACAAAATTACAGTTATGAAAACACCCGTACGCTTTTTGCTCAGGCGCCTTTTGTTTCTTCTGTTGACTTTTCGAAAAATTCAAATGAAATTCTAAATATGATTTGGTCCCAGCTGTGATCTTTTATACTGTATTTGATGTGCGTGAAGAGAGGGTAACTCGAGACTGGGCCTGGTTTGGGTTAAGGCTGGGGGGAAAAAACTCCCCCTATTGGGAGGAACACAAGGCAAAGGCTTTGCCCACGAGGAACAACAAAAGATGCTTTGCATACAGCTGGGGGGGGGGGGGGGAGGATGTCAAAAGTCCCAAACATCTCACCCTGGAGTTGGTGAGAAGAACACTAGGCATGGCATGAAGATTGGCCTGAACCAAGAAGAGGGTACCTCACTGAGTTCCCATCTGGTTCTCGCCAATGTTTTTGGATGCCTCAGCAACTCCATAAAACCTTCCTCCTCGCCCCCAAAAGAAATGCCTCCCTCCTCAAACTGAATTCTCAAAATCAGAGCAAGCACCCAAAGCATTCGTGATGGCCAAAAATTGTGTCTATTATCTTCAATGTGTGGTTTTTATAAAAACCCAAATGAAACCTAGCTGCGCTTCCAAGTTTTATTGTTTACGATACGCTCAGTCCAAGAAATAAATAAATACAAATAAAAAACAAAATACTTTGGTTTTGGCTTTCGCCACTGAAAACCCCTGACACAAACAGACGGGCGATTCAAAGGCTGGAGCAGCAACCGCTAAGCTTCAACATACCATGAAGAGGTAAAACTAAGCCTTTAATTGGGGGAGGGTATTAAGCCTAAATGAATGGCTGAAGAAATGTTTACTTCTCTGTAAACAAGCCATGACCTGAGAGGGCCAAGCCACAGCTTTAGAGGTTAGGAGAGGAGATTGTTAGGAGAGGTACATGGCACAGGACTGAAGGCGTCACAACTGGCAGAGTACAGTTAAGCAGGCTTTAATGAAAGAGGTATGTTGATGACATGGCATGCCTGCTAATGATTTGGCATGTATTTTTTCTTTGGTGTGCGATGCTTTTATGTGTTGGCATTGTGTGCCGGGGCGGGGGTCGAAAAACGTTCAGTGAACTAGTGATGATCTAGTCATTTTAGGCCACTTTAACTCAAAGCAACTTGGAGTCTAATGTGGGGATCCATTTTCCTGTTGCTGCTTTTGCTTCTTGGGGTTTGGATCGGAAAGTTGCTAATGCAGTAGACCCGGTTCAGCTATAAGAGAATGGCTTGAGAGTGAGCCATTTTAATTTCGTAATGAAGAAATGAAGAGAAATCCCAGTTATTCCTTTAAGGCCATCAGTGAGATGTGCTCCAGTGTTTGTCAAAGCCGTTGCCAGGGGTTAGAGTTGCTGGCTGGAGAGATGAGAGACTGGCTAACTGAAAAGCTCCCAGAACTAGGGCCTGATCCTTTGGGCTGAAGGGGGCTCAGACAGCAACCTCCGGTAGCCGCCAATCGGCCTAATTACCCCAGCAACCGCGCGGCTGCTCTTTGTAAGCTAAAGATACCGTGGCCTCAGCTCATGCTCCTGCGCTGCTACCGAGAGGTTAGGAGGCTCATCCTCTGCTGTGTCATGGGTAAACACAGAGGGGAAGAACAGGTTGAGGAGGAAAGAAGAAAGAAAGAACAGAGAGAGGAGTGAAGGTGGTGGTGGAGGTGTTGTGGGCGAGTGGGAGATTTATCAGACAAAAAGACACTCAGCAAAAACAACGGCATCTTAAGAGGCAGTTCGGATTATCTGAACTCGGGTTGAGCATTCACCTACTTCAGAGGTGTGCTTTCAACCCGAGGATGAGACAGAGAGACAGAAGGAAAGAGTGAGTGAGAGAAAGAGAGTGTGAGTGAGTGAGTGAGTGAGTGAGTGAGTGAGTGAGTGAGTTAGTGAGAGAGAGAGAGAGAGAGAGAGAGAGAGAGAAAGTGAGGGCCTTCACAAGTGCAAGCTATCTGCCCTGGCACTTAATCAAAGGGATTAGGGCTTGGGAAGCCAAGCCTACAGGTTATCCTCCAGGAAGCATACCAAGCAGTTATCAAAAACACCCCAAGTTCAAAGCGGCTCCATTTTCCTCCATTCCCAGTGTTTCTGGCCAGTGCCCCGGGCTTTTTCCTAGGTAATAAACTGTGTCAGAGATGTTTATACTTGCGTGCTCTTTGGGGGAGAAGAGAGGAGAAAAGAGAGAGATTTCACTCTTTAAGTTGAGACCGGGGACCGATGAGCCTCCTGTGTGCTCCACCAATCACCTGGGAGCGCCAGTCAAGGTGTGAAAGCCAATCCTGATGACTGTCACTCAGCTGGCTCTTTTATCGGAAGCAAAGCACCGGAGCAGGTAGATACCCGTAAACCCCTTTTTAAAAGGATGCGTGCGGTACAGCTGTCTGAGGGGCTACTCTGATATGTGAAGAAAGCAACCTGTTTACCATTGTACGGATTCCCCATCAGCCATTGTGTTTGGGGCCGAGATACCCCTATTTCCAGAAATCCATTTTTTCCCCCTTAATCTGTAGAGCGGTGCTGTATCACCCGAGAGTTCTGCTCCACAAACACAATCCCATCAACGATGCTGGGAAGGGTTCAGGATAGCGGCAGTCCACCACACACACACACACACAGCGTATTAAGATACATAAATGTCTCGCTTCATACTCTAGGTGTATGCAACGTTTTTTCTTTCTTTTTTTAAGTCATATTGGATCAGCAAGATACATCCCTTTGCAGTGTCTCTCCTCTTTGATGTCTCTAATCCAGAGCGCTGTGTCTCGCTGGAGGTTCTTTTTTTTTTTTACTTTTTTAAAAGGACTTGCGGCAAGAGGCAAGCGTGTCGCCCGAGGAGTGCTGTGGTGCAAACACAGAAGCGTGAATGGGTGAGAGAGATAAGTAACTTTCAAGACAGGGGAGACAAGCGTGAGTGAGCGAGAAAACACATGCACCTGCATGCTGTGCAACATGGGGAGGGGGGCGGTGAAGGGAGGGGGGGGGGGGGGGGGTCTGGGCGCAGGCTTGCCTCGACTGGGCAGTCATAACTGCTGAGCAGAGACCACCTGAGCAGAGCCGACTGTAGCAGCTCTGCTTAATGTATTGAAATAAAGAAGCGTCAGGAATAAAAGAAAAGGGTCGTCCACTGACCCTTGATGCACTGTGCGTTCTCGGGGACTTGTAGAAATTAGTGTGCATCTCGAGAACAGGGTATAGGTTAATTAGGAGCGAGTAAGATGTGCGCTTATTACTACTGGGTGCTTTAAAAGGTAAAGGCAGCAGCTAACCTTTCGCAGAATCTAAATTCATCCACTGGCGAGGGAGCTTTGATTCCAAGCAGGTGGTACCTCAAGCTGTACAACCATTCTAGTCCTGTGAGAGAAGAATGGCTTTTGGGCGGTGTGTGTATGCATGTGTGAGCGTGTGTGTGTGTGTGTGTGTGTGTGTGTGTGTGTGTGTGTGTGTGTGTGTGTAAGAGAGCGCGTGTATCCACTGTGATCTACCCCCAAGCCCACGTGTGATGGCTTTACAACATGAAAGGAGGCTTTAGCAGACGACCGCTCCGTCAAAGCTTTACACGTCTGTACAGAGCAATCTGTAGGAATCCATATTGCAGATTTACATTAGTGACCCCACCACCCCACCACCCCCCAAAATTCAACCCCAACCTGCTGGAGACAGGCTATGGCTTCAATAGAGCTGCCCATCTGTGTGGTGTTAGGACTATAGGAACCAGATGTGCCCTTAATTGTATTTTCGTCCAAATTGCAAAATAGCTACTTGGGAAAGAAGCTAAAATAACATACAAACAACAGCAACTATGATAACAAGTAGGGCTGGGAATGAAATGGAAACGAGATTAAAAAAAAACACGGGCTTACAAATTCAACGCTGCCCTTTGAAAGAGGATCCCCTAACATTACTGCACTGTATTGATTTACTCTGCAATTTCGTGTCTCTCTCCCGATGCCAGCACACCAATCTGCGCTGAGCAGGAGGTCCTGCAAATAGCACTCATCAGATTTTTCCAAAACATAAAAGATTAATACCTCGATCTTTTTTCTTCATTTTATTTTTTTTGTGCGTGTGTGTGTCTGTGTGTGTGTGTGTGGGGGGGGGTTGTAGGAAAAGAAACGATAATAAAGCGGAGGTCAAATCGGTATTTGGGGGGGGGCGGGTTGGGGTTAAGGCAAAATGAGATTTGCAGAGTGAGAGGTTCCTTTAATAAGAGGAAATAAGAACATGTCTGACTCTCATGTCCGGGAATGAGACAGAGAGTGGTGTTTCCCTCTGTGTGTATGGTAAACAGAGGGATGGGCACATTCATTCGTAATGTCCTCACAAAAAGAGGGAAAACAAATCTCAGAAATTGTAAGTACAGTCTCAGGCAAAAGCAAAAAAAAAGGTTGGAAAGTGCAATTTAAGAGTTCAGAAAGTGGTCATGTTTTTCACATTACAGAGATGAAACAATTACTGTTAAACAATGAATCGATGATCACAAAAGTGATTAAAAACCAACACTGATCTAAAGATGATGACTTGATGATTTGCTATTGAAGGAACGCAGAAGACACACTCAGTCCCACTGCAGACCAAACATACATTTCTGTTGCTGTCTGCTCTCCAGACGAGCTCTTCTCTACAGCTCCCTGGCAAGCCTATTTCATGAGATGCTCCGCTTATGGAACTCAGTGCTAGATTTGAGCATCCACTGAAAATATCTCCGGGGCATCGTGGTTGGCAGAAGGTGGCACGTTTTCACGTGGCTTTATTTTGTACACAGTAAGCCCCATGACTGGATCTGGTTAACTAATTCCCTGCTTTCTCAGCAAGGCTCCAGACGGACCGTTCCTGTAACTGTTTTTACAGGCTAAAACCTGCATGCCAAGTAGCAGGAATAGATGAGGCACGAGATGGCTCACGCACCACTGTTACTGATTTCTGTACGCAGTAAGCACCCTAATGGACTGGGGGGGGGGGGCTGGAAATACAAGCATTTGACCCAAAATAATGTTAGTGTCGGTTAATCAAGTGATTCAAGCAGTTTCCACCTAGCACTCATTTAAAAGCGTATTAAACATTTTATAAATAGGTAACAAGCCCCCAAGGGGCCAATGAAGTAGGTAGCCGTGTTGTTTATGGGATGGAGTTTTTATTGTGGCAGTGCCTTATCTTCAGCTGACAATAGGGGGTCTCAGTTTAACAGACTCAACACATGTAAATGGAAGTCTACCACTGGGACCACCATCAGTACAGTGGGAAATGGTGATTCAAGCCCTCCATTTTCTCTGTTTACCTGAACAGCTGAAGGTGAGTCGACAGGTTTACTTCACGTTAAACATACATGCAGGTTTTCAGATCAGGCCTAGATACAACTGGACTGTTCAGTAAGTTCCTCACATCCAATCACACAGCTGAGCTCCCTGGCTGACATGAGTAAAAAAGACATTCCACCTCTTTCTTCTCTGTTAAACTCCGTGAGAGTCCAGCTCAGTTTAGTTCTATGATGAGGTCTGGGGAAATGTAATAAGCGCTGTTATTGACAAGAGCAGCGCATTTATTTATTTATTAATTTCCTCTAACCAACCAACGTCGCTGCCCATCTACCAAGCCATGATTGGACAGCCCACTTAAACAACTCTGACTCATCGTGCCGCGGTGCAGAAGCGCAGATGCCTATTAGGACCTTACAGTAACGACATTTGCATACGAGAGCATTTTCAAAAGGCTTGTCTATAATGCATAAGAGCCTTTTAAGCCGTGTTTACGGCTACACAATTTCAGCCCACTGACAATCCGTGCATGGTTTTGCTTCATTTTGTGAGACATGCAGTTCTAAATAATTTACACACTCATCTCAGGATGAGCATCTCATTTAAAAACACACACACACACACACACACACACACACACACACACACACACACACACACACACACACACACACACGCACACGCACACACACACATGCATGCGCGCAGTATTGATGGTATCACGGCACTTGAGCCAAGCCCGTCAGAAAAGGAATCCAATTATCAAAATGTCAAGAGCATAACTGACAAGTGCTGTCTCTTTCAGGGCTGAGTAGGCTCTCTGAAATATTCAAGGTGCTTTAGCCCTCATGAGGGTTTAGCACAGGACAAACAGAGCTGTTACACTGTGTTCTTCCACACTTATGAAAAAAAAAGAAAAGAAATAAATAAATCAATAAATCATGGACGATTTCCCAAGCGTGTACAAAAACAAGCACCTCACTGTAAAGCATATATAATTCAGCCACGAAGATGTGTGTTTTAAATGTTGCTAAAATATACATGGGGCATATGCTAATTTGGCAGCCTAGTCTCTCACGTTGTTGTTGGACAAATATTTTAAGAAAAGAAGAAAAATAAATAAAACTGTACAACGAGCGAGAGACCGCGAGAGCAAAGATCACGCAATAGGGGGAAACCATAATGCATTGGCGAAGTGAGGGAGGTGACTTGTGTGTTTGTGTGTGTGTGTGTGTGTGTGTGTGTGTGTGTGTGTGTGTGTGTGTGTGTTTGTGTGTGTTTGTGAGTGTCTGAGCATGTGTGCAAGTGTGTGGGCGGATGGTGTGCAGAGAGGGGGTAGCTTCGAAGGTGTCACAGTTTATAAATGTGGAGGGGATGTCTTTATCCCAAGTTTGGAGGCCTACTCTCCACCCTCCTTCTCCACCGGTACCCCCCACCCCCGACAAACACACACAGACTTACACACACAGACACACACACACACACTCTTTGACAATCGGGACGCTGCCAAATCCCAGCAGTGTCTCCAAACAGAGGGATCCTGCGGCGTGGCCAGGCTGTTCCCCCTGCCTTAACAACATCCCAGCTGACGGCCCACGCTCCTCTGCCAACATACGGTGCACCTTAAACCCACAATCTGCTCACAAACCCTCCATTCCTGACAGCACAGCACAGAGAGGTGCTTCTACAGAGGCGAAAAAACTACACACACAAGGACAGAGAGACCTGAGCAAGAGGGAGAGAAAGAGAGAAAGAGAGAGAGAGAGAGAGAAAGAGAGAGCGTGAGAAAGAAGGGTAGACAAGGTATGGGGAGAGAGGCAGAGATATATACGAGAGACATGGAGAGAGACATGAAGAGAGAGGGTGGAGAGGAAAGGTTGGAACATATGGAACATTCTGGAAGGTGGGCACACTTTCTGCATACCCCTCTAGTCTGCTGGGGTGTGTGTGTGTGTGTGTGTGTGTGAGCCTGCATGCACAGGAGTGTTTTTGGGGCGTGTGTACACATGTGATCATGCTAGTATTATAGAGCGCATACATGAATGTGTCACACCAGTTTACATTCTTAAACAGGCCTCATCCCTCTCTCTCTCTCTCTCTCTCCTTTCATCTCTCTCTTTCCTATACCCTCCTCTCCTCTTATCTCTCCTCTCCTCTCCTCTCCGCTGGCCTGGGGAAGCGGCAGGGGCGTCGTTAGCATGGCGGGCGTCGTTGAGAGCGGCCCTCCACTGTCTGCACCGTTCTAATTAAGAGCGAACAGCATGAGCCAGTCTGTGGCTCCAAATGGCACCATATGTTTTCCCAGACTAACTGGCTGAATAAATGGCATTTACCCACACTGGACCCACTGTGGCACTGTGTCTGGAAATCAGTTTCTAAACTGTCGTATAAAAAGCGCAGAGACCCCCCTCACATTAACGTCAGACGTGGGTAATTACCTTTAGAAAAAAAGGGGGGGGGGAAGGAGGGGGGGGGAAAAAAGTCATCCTGTCTCACTATGCATCCTCAGCATCCCAGCACATTTTCCTTCCTGTTCCGTTTAACCATTTACGGGACTTGTACCAGTTTAGGCGCGCTCTGGCGAGCCAGAGGTGGCAGGCTGTAAAACATTTATCCCGGCGGTAAAAGATGTTTGGTTAATCAGAAGCTTAAGAAGTCACTCAGTTTGTGTGTGCGTGTGGTGGGTGTGTGTGGTGGGTGTCCATTCATCTTCTGGCGTGGTGACAAAGAATGGTTGCTGCCTTGCATAAGAGCATAACCTCACCGTTCTAACAATGGCTAGAGATTGACAAAACAAAAACATCTTCTTTGAACTTTTCAACAAAAGCAGTGAAACAAGAGCCCTGCGACCAGGAAAAAAAAAACATTCAAAATCAAATAGCAAATGCTTCCTTAAAGAACCTCCACAGTGGGTGATATTCTTGCAGTCAGTTTCACATGCACAGCAAATGACCTCCTTTTAGGCATAACAAGAACAGAGGAATCACTTTCCTAATGAGACACGTCCTGGGGAACAGGAACTAAAAGATGAAAACCCACACACACTCAGAGAAAAACACTAAGAGCGCAAATGCTAACTTCAATGGCTGGAGCTTGCTCGAGTGTGCAGATAAGACACATAAGGCTTGGTACAAGGCTCTCTGTTCACATTTTAATCACGTTTTAAGCACAAATAATGAGGCCTGGCTAAGCTCTTATCTCGTGCCACCAGCCTATAATTAACGCCATCAAAGTCCTCCTGAACACAATCGCCATGCAATCAGGTACACCCCAGGCAGGTTAACACTTGGTGTATTGTGTACATACATTTGAACATAATGTTCTGAAGTGTCAACTGATAGAGCTATTTACTATATTTTCTAATGTGTGTGTGTGTGAGTGTGTGTGTGAGTGTGTGTGTGTGTGTGTGTGTGTGTGTTTGTTGTGTGTGTGTGTGTGTAATGGATACTTAACAGTTGGTTCAATCTCATGTCAGATTGAGTAGTCCTATACCACCTTTAGCATGCCGCTACTGTATTTGAACTGAAAAACACGCCATAGGCAACTGAGGACCCAAACTGCTAAAACTTAGGAGCCATTTCATTCCATGCCTTTTAAAAAAATTAATTAAAAAAAATCAATAATGACAGACATGCAGAGAGGTAGAGTAGGGATGGGCCATCACATGTCCCCAGTGATAGGCATGCAGGGACGAGACCCATAAGCAGGGTCCCTATCTGCAACACATTAGGTTTCATTGAACACTGTTTTGTTGTAAACAGCACTGTGACATCTTATAATGTGTAATTGGTGTGTCTCAACTTCTCTCCGGCGATATGACAACACCCTTTATTGCCTCCCTGACTCCCAGGGCACGTAAGGTATTCAGTTTCACGCTTCAGGGACAAGGAGTGACATGTCAGGACATGTGAGAATTGGCCAATAGAGAAGGTACATAAACGCAACACTGATAAGAGCACGAGGATTTAACACTCTCCGACAAATGACTCGAAAAATATGCAGAAGCAAACGCTTTCTCACACACAGACACACACACACACACACACACACACACACACACACACACACACACACAAAACGGCAATTTAAAAGCTGTAGTCGGTGCCAAGTCTGAGCACACCTGGCATAACCACAGAGCCGCTTACCACATCTCAATCAGATGAATCAGTCTGCATGATTAGAGCTCGACTCGTTTTTCAAACAGAGTCAGGTATTTCAAACTCTTACTTAACTCACAGGTGTTTGACTACGTGACTCACGCTCACTCGTACAGAGGTGGCCATGTGCAGGTGAGCCTGGGGGCTGGCTGTCGTCTCACCTCGCCAGCTGGAAGAAGCGTTACCTCAGCGTGTCGCCACGAAGACCTGTCCTTGTCCCCCGTTTCGCCACCCGTCCAAAAAGGACGTGACTTGGGAGGACTAATTTGCAGCATTGTTGTGTTTTAACACAACCAAGAACATGGCAACACTGGCTTAAACAACGCCTTTCTCCACTCCAGTGATTACCACAGACATAGTCAATAAGGCTTCAACTCTCCAAACCTAGTGGCTAACTGAGACTATGATGTAGACTAGGTGCTGAAACATTCACAACTGTTAACACACACATGTGCATACACACACACACACACACACACACACACACACATATATATACATACACACACATACACACACACACACATGTACATATACACACACACACACACACACACACACACACACACACACACACACACACACACACAGTGGGGAAAATAAGTATTTGAACCCCTGCCGATTTCGCAAGTTTGGCCACTTGCAAAGAAATGTGTGATCTATAATTGTAATAGTAGGTGTATTTTAACAGTGAGAAACAGAATATCAAAAATAAAAAATCCGAAAACTGCATTTTATAACATTTATGACTTAATTTGCATTTGATGCAGAAAATAAGTATTTGAACCCCTAGCAAAACATGACTTAGTACCTGGTGGAATAACCCTTGTTGGCAAGCACAGACGTCAGACTTTTCTTGTAGTTGGTCACCAGGTTTACACACATCTCAGGAGGGATTTTGGTCCGCTCCTCTTTGCAGATCCTCTCCAAATCCTTATGAGGGAATGAGGTTCAAGCCCAATATTCCACATTATATGGCCCCATCCATAGTCCCCTCGATGCAGTGGAGTCGTCCTGTACCCTTGGCAGAGAAACAGCCCCAAAGCATAATGTTTCCACCTCCATGCTTGACGGTGGGGATGGTGTCATATTCAGCATTCTTCCCCCTCCAAACGTGGCAAGTCGAGTTGATGCCAAAGAGCTTGATTTTGGTCACATCTGACCACATCCTGTCTCCCAATTCTCCTTAGAATCATTCAAGTGTTCATTGGCAAACTTCAGACGGCCCTGTACATGTGCTTCCTTGAGCAGGGGGACCTTGCGAGTTCTGCAGTACTTCAAACCATCACGGCGTAGTGTGTTGCCAATGTGTTTTCTTGGTGACTGTGGTCCCAGCTGCCTTGAGATCATTCACAAGCTCTCCCTGTGTAGTTCTGGGGTTATTCTGCACCTTTCGGATGATCACCGATACCGCACAAGGGGATATCTTGCATGGAGCCCCAGACCTAGAGCGATGGACAGTTGTTTGGTGTTGCTTCCATTTACGAATAATCGCACCAATAGTTGTCTGCTTCTCACCAAGCTGCTTGCCGATGGTTTTGTAACCCATTCCAGCCTTGTGCAGGTCTACAATCTTATCTCTGACGTCCTTGGTCAACTCTTTGGTCTTGCCCATGGTGGTGAGGTTGAAGGTGTGAAGTATGATTCTTTGGACAGGTTTCTTTTATACACGTCACCAGTTGAGATCAGGTGTACCTTGTTAGCCCTAATGAGGACTAATCTGTGTGCTTCTTGGGCACATAACTGGTCATTGGGAGCCAGAATTCTTGCTGTTTGCTTGGGGGTTCAAATACTTATTTTCTGCATCAAATACAAATAAAGTCATAAAAGTTATAAAATGCAGTTTTCTGGATTTGTTTGTTGATATTCTATTTCTCACTGTTAAAATACACCTACCATTACAATTATAGATCACACATTTCTTTGCAAGTGCACACATACACACAAGCATGCATACAGGCACATACACACACACACACACACAGACACACACACACACAGACACACACATACAAACATGCATACAGACACATACACAGACACACACATATACAAACATGCACATATGCACAGATACTCACAGAGCCCTGGACATTTCTTTATGTGAATGCAGAGTGCTGCAAGAACAGGCCCATTAGCTCAGTTCTGTTTGCATCTCCACGCCGCGTAGAGCACACAGCTTTAAAAATAAATCACAGCCGTGGTCTCCACAGCCACCATAGGGCCTCGCAGGTGAGAACACACACACACACACACACACACACACCCACACACACACACACACAAAGCAAAAAAAATAAAAAATCCTAATGCCAGGATGCCAGCGCACCAAATGCTGCTGTCAGCCCAGGGGTTTAATTACCTTGGCATCCATGCCACTTATAATCACCTGCCATTACCGGCACCGGCTGCATCTGCTTAAGAGTCTGTCAGAGCCAGGCGCGCGGAGACATCCTTCACCCAGCTAAAGGAGCCAGACACAAAAGGCCCAAGCACACGTTGCTTACTGTACGGCTATGGCACGCCGCACCACCGCGCACCACACCGCCAAACAGACGCAAACGCACTGCCATCAGGAGTCTCCAATTAGCACCAGGGAAGAGAGACAGATCGAAAGAGAGTTCTCCCAAACTGCACCATCCCACACTGCCTGCTCATTGCTCCGTTTGGCATTTCTTCGTTTACTCCCGGCCTACCTGACAATTAAGACATATCTGTTGTGCTATTTTTCTCTTATTAGAAAAGTTTACCTGAGTGCCAAAAAATAGATTCTTAAGGGAAAGAAATAAATACAGACTTTGGGAATTTCGGCCCAAATTGATAGCTAGCAACAAAATGGCTGCCCCGAGAGGAGAGTGATGTGTTCATTTGTCATGTGCCTTAACTGGGCCCTGGGTAACCTTTTGTGCTCTTTAGCACCCAATAAATGTCAGATAAGCTGGTGGATATGTGGCTGAGGTAAGAGATCTGAGCCAGGAGCCATACAGTGCAGTATATCAACAGCGCTTTTTTCACCGGCTCACCAGCGGGACAGCAGCTCCGGAGAGCCAAGGCTACACCTCAGGCTCAAACATCTCACACTGCCACTTCAAGGTTCACTAAGCCAAACACATATATACACTTTTTTCTTTCGTCACATTTCTTTTTCCTCGACTAGAAAAAAGAAGGGAAGCACATGACCACACCACACAGACCTTTGAAAAGAAAGAAAAAAAAACCTGACCTTCTCACACAAGAGGAGGACCTCAGCGAGGTGGGTGTAGTGGTGATAGCAGCACCAGATCAGGCAGGGCTTGGTGGAATTGAAGGGGGGCTGGTGGGAAGTGACCAGGCCCTCTTCTATGACACGTAAAATATGCAGCTAGGCCTCTGGGCTTGCCATGGCTTGGAGCGATGACAAGAGGGCTCTACGTTGATGAGTCATCCAAGCAAATCATACCACAAGCAAACACTACCTGCTGTACATCAAGATAAGCTGCCATGGCAAACGGATCAAGGATATCCCGTACACGCTCCCTCCTATGATCCCTGCCTGGGACACGTATCTTAACACACAGCCTGTGGCACTATGATTAGCTTGGCTTAGCTTCCCCTCCCTCTCCCCGCCTCTCCTCTCGGCCTTATTAAAAGACCGTATGCTTTGGTGACCGATGGACATTATCCAGTGCACAAAAGGGAGCCACGGCTCGCTACATCCCCCACGTCAAAGAAGAAAAATCTAAAAGAAAGTTTGCATGCAATTCCAAGTCGTGAAATAACACACAAGACAATGAGGCTGGAAACGAGTCGTTGCGAGTCGTGTGGGTACACTAATTACAAATATCGGCGCTAATCCGAGGACGATAAGAGAGTCATTACTCCGTAAGACATTTATCACTCTGGGATTGATGACCCATTTCCGAGCCGCGGCTTTGTACAGGGGAAGAGGGAAGAGCGGGATATCTCGTCGCATCGTACATCCAGACCGGAGCTCTTCATTTGTCTGCCCACGCCACATGCTGAATGGTAATTAAGAGCTGCAGGTTTGGGCCTAATAGAATTCTCCAGAATGTGCAAATTGACTTTGAGGGGCGATAGGGGGATATAGAGAGAGAGAGCGAGAGAGAGAGAGAGAGAGAAACAGAGGAAGGTTTCTAATTGTGTGCTCTGGCGGTGACTGGCCTGACAGGAACGTCCCTCCATGGGATTTGTCGGGGAAACGCACACAAAGAGGTGCCTGCGACGCGACACGCAAGCGTGAATAATTTTCACCTGTCACACGGGCAAGCTGAGTGGAATTAAAACAAAAAGACACTCCCGTACACAAACTCAACCTCCCCTACTGTACTGCCATCTGCACACGGACAGGGGATTGCGTTGGCACATGAAGTGCACATGGATGCATATATACCACAGCATACAGCATTCACATATTGCATACCAAGACACTAACACATACCACTACTTACTACATTATCCACTACACATGCAAACACATATTTACACTGGCACATATCACCATATATACATATTACCTGAACACTGCTCACCTGAGGACAAACGGTCACAGCCAAGGTGTTACGCACTTAAACACGCACACACACACGCGCACACGCACACGCACACGCACACGCACACGCACACGCACACGCACACACACACACACACACACACACAAGCACAATGTTTCCCCAAGACAAACACCCTGAACTACATATATACAGACACAAGGACAGACATCCACACCCACAGCAAAACCAAAATCCACATACAGGCCACACTTCCACAGATGCATTCAAGCACACCATGTCTTGTATACACAGATGCGCACATATCCTTGCCCACCTCCTCCCTCCCTCCGCCCACCCACCGACCCACACACCCACACACCCACACACCCACACACACACACACACACACACACACACACCCGTGCAGCAGATGATGGTGGTAGGTGAGGTGCAGAGGTCTGGCCCACCTGCCTGCTGCATGGCGGGTCGAGCGCTGTAATGAATACGGACAGCTGAGGGACCGCCCGCGAGCCTCTCGTCTGGCTCGCACCGTGGCTCCAGGGCCGAGGGACCAGAGTGGGGCACACGTACGTGTGTGTGTGTGTGTGTGTGTGTGTGTCTGTGTGTGTGTGTCTATGTGTGTGTGTGTGTGTGTGTGTGTGTGTAGGAGGTGGGGTGCGCAGGGGTGACAGGGGCTGGTGGAGAGACGTCCCGCGCGCTGACAGCCTTGACCTACCGTAATTCCAGCGCAAACTCTGGGGGGTGATGGGTGTGTGTGTGTGTGTGTGTGTGTGTGTGTGTGTGTGTGTGTGTGTGTGTGTGTGTGTATGAGGGGGGTGTGTCTGGTGGTGCTGACAGGAGCAGCTGCAGCTGCCGCCACGCCAGACAGATGAAATTTTCATAACTCTCTCTCTCTCTCTCTCTCTCTCTCTCTCTCTCTCTCTCCTCTTCTCTCCTCTCCTCTCCTCTGTCCCAACTTACACCCTCACCTCACCTTCAGGATAATTTACAAGCCGCCTGACCGCCCGCCAGCCGGGAACACACAATATGCTTTGCCACGAGATGAAGTGCTCCTGCACTGTAGGTTATAATTAACAGTGGCGAGAAGGAGGGGGGCGTGTGTGTGTGTGTGTGTGTGTGTGTGTGTGTGTGTGTGTGTGTGTGTGTGTGTGACAGACAGAAAGAGAGAGAGAGAAAGAAAGAGAGAGAGACACTGAGGGACTGAGGGAGAGTGAGTGTGCATTTGTGTGAGAGAGAGACAGAGAGAGTGTGTATGTGTGAGAGAGAGACAGAGAGAGAGAGGGAGTGAGAGAGAGAGAAAGAAAGAGAGTGTGTATGTGTGAGACAGAGAGACAGAAAAAGAGTGTGTGTATGAGAGAGACAGAGAGAGAGTGAGTGAGTGAGTGAGTGAGTGAGTGAGTGAGTGTGTGTGTGTGTGTGTGTGTGTGTTGTGTGTGTGTGTGTGTGTGTGTGTGTGTGAGGGGGGCGTGGGGTGCTGGTGGGGAAATTAAGTAGGGAGCTAACACTATCATTACCACACATGTTACTTCAGCGTAGTCAAGGGTATGCACTACTAATCACACACACACACACACACACACACACACACACACACACACACACACACACACACACACACACACACACACACACTAACACACACACAGTAACACAGCCCACCCACCCTTCACAGACACACTGCGTACGAAAAAAAAGAATAAGGAGCCCTCACCATAGTAAATGAGAGCGAAGAGAAAGAAGTGGAGGGAGAAAGAAAAATGGACAGGGGAGAGGTCCATACATGACAATCTGTCCTAGGAACACAAAAACACACAGTCTGTGAGTGTTAAAGAGAGCTGAGGAGTGTGTGTGTGTGTGTGTGTGTGTCTGTGTGTGTGTGTGTGTGTGTGTGTGTGTGCTAATAAAGAGACACTTTGCCCGCCATACTGAGACTACAGGAGGAGAGGTGGGCACATCTGCAGCACAGTCCTCCATATCTCCCGTCACCATAGACACCGCCACCCCACCACCACCACCACCCTCTCCTCCGCCCCATCCCTCCATCCCCCTGCCTCCACCATTACAACACTAAACACCCAATTACCGTCCACTGGGAGGACGTCACCTTCAAAGCACCTTCATTAGCGGAGAAAATACAGCCCTCCATTTCTCTCCCAAAGGCAGGCTTTGAGTGCCCACTCTATTCCTCTTGTCTTTGTAGTGCAGAAGGAGTCCCTTAGTGTGGATACACGGCCGAATGTTTTTGGGTGTCATCTCTTTTAGATGTCTTTTGTAGCCAGTGAACTGTTTGTGACTAGGCTAGTGTCTAGATTTATGGAGGTTCTGTTATGGAGGCTATTGATTCATTTTTGTGTTTGATTTATATTTTTACTGAGGAGGGTAGAGTGAGTGTGTGTTTGTGTATGTATCTATGCTTGTACAGTTTGTGTATATGGGGGGGGGGTCATTTTCCATTCCCTGTTTAGACTGCCTTTCACTTCATCCCTCCATTCAAACACACACACACACACACACACACACACACACACACACACACACACACAGAAACACACAGAAACACAAAGAAACACAGTACATATCCCTTTCCAGTTCACTCTGGTTTCTGTGTTTTACCAGAAGGAATTTTCTGGTTTTCCAGTAAAGCCTGGGCCCGTGTTGGTTTTGCCGAGCCTGTTCTCGAACGCTCTTTCCATATTAAAAGCAACACTTAATAGCAGACTGTCTGCGCAAGCTCGGGCCCTTAAACAGGCTGTGGGACTTTAATTGCATTCTTCTCTCGACGCACCGCTCTGCATCGCCAGGCTCGAAACTGCGAAAAGCATAATTATTAAATTACTGTTTTCATTAAGCCCTGCATGCAATTAAAGTGAGTCGTGATTTTTTTTTTTCTCCCCCTCGCTCTCTCTCTCTCTCTTTCTGTTGGGTTTCTGACAAGGGCAAACACGAGTTTAACACGAGGCAAAGTTGTGCTGAATCATGTCCTCAATTAAATGAATGTTTTTAGCGTTTAACCACAAAATGGGGACGAGGAAGATTCTGGGAAGGTTTTCCGAGAAGCACTACCATGCTATGTGAGAACATGTTGTCTGTGTGTGTGTGTTTGTTTGTGTATGTGGATAAGTGTGTTATTATATATATATATATTTATATATTGTATTTATGTATGTATGTGCTTGTGTGTGTGTGTGTGTGTGTGTGTGTGTGTGTGTGTGTCTCTGTCTCTATCATGGCAAGACACTGAACCACATTTCATCTGCAGAGAGGAAAGGGAACAACAACAGCGCAACAAGCTCCGACAACCATCACGCTTCCTTCAAGTCATTTTCCGAAGCTCCCAGCCAGCCAAGGAGGTGAGAGGGCAAAGTGATCATGATCAGCTGCTGCCTGCCGCTGCTGAAGCCGAGCATAACTCCGCCATTGCTAAACACGGGGCTTTTTTTTTTAATTTAATAAACGCATCAGTGGTAATTTACGACCCAAAACCTCAATCGCGCGGTGAGGAGTGTGTCGGGCCATCGCACGCACACCGTTTTCTGCGCCAGGGGAAAAGAGGGCCGGCGGTGGTGGCGGCGGGGAGGAGGTGGGGGACCACACGTGTTTGTTTCGATAAAGACAGACAAATTAGACGACAGCTTTCAAACGCAACCATCACTTTCGCGCTAATTATACCTCGTCGGTGCCATGATGAAAGAGGAGACACAGAGCAGCCTGGTTTGTTTGGTCTTCCGAGAGCGCGAGGCGCGGCGTGGCGGGGTAAACAAGCACCACTGGCATCAGTGGCAGAATGTGCATGTGAGTGTGTGTGTGTGTGTGTCTGTTTGTTTGTGGGTGTAACTGTGTGTGTGTGTGTGTCTGTGTGTGTGTCTGTGCGTTTGTATCTGGCTGAGACCCATGCCAGACACAGGTGTTTGCCCGCCAGAGAAGCGCCCTGAGGTGCCGTGAGGCGAGGGCAGCAGCCAACAAACTCAGTGAACACAGCGGCAGCCGCGCCCTCCCCCCCCTCTCTCTCTCTCTCTCTCTCATGCTCTCCCTTTTTTTGTCATTCCCTCTTAACTTCAAATTCTTTATTGGCATGTCAAATGATGCATTGTATTGCCAAATCATTCAAAGAAACAGTAAAACATGAATAAAAGAGAACAAAAGATATGTTGGCACCCTCCCATTCCCACTCTCCACTCCACTCTCATTCCTTCTCTTTCTCACTCTGAGGCTAAGATGGGGGGCCTACGGATGACCCTTTTTTTTTAAAGTACAGACGCACTTAAAAGGCTAAAGGCAAAGAATCTCAATCAGAGGGGCCCGTCCTGACATGAGCTGAACTACTGCTAGCCAGCTTGCTCTTGACTCTGCTGATCAGAATGAAAGAGAGAGAGAGATTTAACAGGAGGAGGGGAAAAAATGAGTATGGAGTCATCCAGCAACTGCCAAAGCCTTTCCATCATGGCTGTCAGGGCCCGAGACTGGAGCAGGCTTGGGTTTGTCCGTCTTCATTGTGGACGGACGCGTACAATCTTTCAAACTCCCATCTGGGACGGCCGGGGCCCATTGTTGGGGCCCCCAGAATGGCTCTGGAGGGAGGGGACGCAGCCCCTAGCAACACAAAGGACGTGTCACCGGGGAGCGGAGCAACAAGTGACAGCCAAAGAAGGTGCCTCTGTCTCAATAGAACAACAACTGGTGGTGGACACAAAAAAGAAGGGTTTAATCAAGCTGGACATAACAAAAAAAGGAGGAGGAGGAAAGGGAGGAGGGAGGGGAGGGAAAAAAGAAACATTTGAGCTGGGCACTTTGGCCGCGGTGACCCCTGGGTTTGATGACAGCCCCTGGGTCTTTGTTCTAGAACATTCTACCCAGGTGAGGGCAGAGAGGGCAAGGAACACAATGGCAGGAAACAAAGGAGATGAGGACTCTCTGAGATGGACACAGAGGTCAAAGGGCAAACAGCGCCGACTGACTGATGAGGCAGCTGCAGACCTGAAGAGCAACAAACACACACACACACACACACACACACAGACAAGCAAGCACACACACATACACATACACGCACACACACACACACAGATCCACTAAATCCTCTGAGACACAAGCAGGGACAAATGTAAACACTTAAGATGAATTAGTGGTGTGAGTCCATTTGTAACTCTCAAAAGCCAAGCATCGTGTTCATACGAGTAAAACAGGTGCTTAGAGTAGATCGCTAATCCAGACAAAGGCTCTGCTGGGTGACTGCAAAAACACACTTTCATAGGTGTGATGAAGGGATTCCTTTCTCTCTGGAATTTGGAACACTTTTTTTTCCAGCTGAAAACGGACTTCCGACTGGCACAGTGAGGAGCCAGCGCTTCTTGATTTACGCAGACCGAGCCGTCCAACTGCTTCCCGTGTCAAAGGTCGAAGACTGCCCACTCTGCTGCTGCTGCTGCTGCTCCATGGAGTCAAGCAGACCTCCCCTGGCTCATAAACACCCACACACACACACCCCTCCCTCTCTCGCTCCTTCTCTCCCTCTCTCCCCCCCTTCTCCTCCTCCGCTCTCCCCTCCATTCTTACAGAGGTGAGCCCAGTCTGCACTCTGTTAATCTTTCACTACAACACTCCCCCCCCCCCCCCCTCTTTCTTTTTTTTTTACACAGCCTGAAAGGAGGAATACTATGGGGAGGAGGTGGGGTTGAATATAAAAAAAAGAAGAGGAAAAAGAAAAGTAGTACAGCAGTAAAAAAAAAAGTGGAGGGAGGGAGAGAGAAAAGGAAAGAAAAAGGAGCAATGAGAGGCCAGATGGGCACCTTCACAGTCCATTTATCAAACCCAATGCTCCCGCCCCGCTCCGCCCCCTCCCCTCCTGCCGCCACCCCCGTGTCCTAAACCCCCATGTAATTCAGTAATCATTTTCATTATCATATAATGACCTTACAAAGCCTACAGCAGTTTGCACGGTCAGTACCAACCCCGCAGCTGTTGCCTTCAGTGTTTGCTCGTCGGCTGTGACAATACGCGCCCATTTTCTTCCTCCATTTTAATTTTTTTTAACTGGCCTGAGGTAAGGCCTTAGGCTCTGGGCAGGGGTCGCGGCGGGGTCAACCCCTCCTGTGTTCGAGGCGAGAGGGGAGAGAAGGGGGTTTGGCCGCGACCAGAGGCAGGTCAGAGCACCTGTCAGAGAGTGTATTTTACTGTAAGGAGCATGGGTAGGTTCCCTCTCTCTACAGGTGAGTGGGGTCAAACCAACGCAGGTCAAACTGATCCAAGCCTGAAGCACAGAGCAAACCTGCCCTGCTCTCCAGGTGCACCAGTCATGAGCTCTACACTGAGCTGACGCCAGAGGTGAGAGTGCATCTACAGCACTGCAAATGTAGTGTATCACACTGAGATCATTGTAGCGAGTATGTAGTTGTACAAGCTTCATGTCTGTAATAGTGCTACACAGTATTAGATTGAAGTGAATCCAAAAGCTCAGCAAATATAGCGAATCCTGAAATCATTGTAGGTTGCTGAAACTGTGTGACGCCACTCCAAAACCCCCACTGCAAAAAAAATGCAGTTCCTGATATGTAACATTGAATAAAGGTTAAAATGAGTGAAAAACAGAATGGCAGGAAAACGATAAATGGCTGAACAGGGAAGTAAGTGCGGACATCAGTCACTGAGAGTGCTCACAGGTCACTGGGGAGACCCTGGGCTCATGCTCATGCTAAGAGCCACCCACCCCCCACCCACTCACTCAAAGAGCCCCCCAGGCAATGCTGAGAGCTTGCAGGCACGCACAGGTCCCTCTCAACGCAATACTTTACACTGGTGTTTAAGAAACAAAAAGTCAATGGAGGAACCACCATCAATCATGCTCCTCTGTTTATGTTTATGGGCCCTAAAAGAGGGACATCCATCATCTTATTTCCTACCTTTTTTCCTGAAATCTTTTACACAGCATTATGTTTCGGAGACAAAAGCGAGCATTATGACAGGGAAAAGCAACGCTGCATACTAAGTTGGCAAAAGCAAAAACTAATTAGGCCTGGTAATAACAGCAGAACAGAGTCTGAAACCGCAAATTAATCCTCAGAAGACGCACTCTGACAAGTGGTTTTAAAAGAAGCGGAAGCGATTCTAATCCAATACGCTTTTTGTCAAATTCAGCGAATATATCCTTATGGTCTGCTAGCTGGTCATTCTGTGTGTGTGGGCTTTAAAAAAAATCAGGTGTTCGTACACAGCCCTGGCTCTGTAAATGGGAAACAAACATACTCCACACAACACTATTCTAGTTATCAGAAACAGGGGGGAAGAGCAGCCATGATCTGGCACATGCTAACATGATGAACTCCTCCAGGTATTATCAAGAAAGAGAGATGGCCAGGGAAAGACAAAGAAGAGAAGGTCTGAAAAAAAAGCAATAATTGAAAAAGAAGTTATATGAACAGGCTAGGGCGAAGAGCCACATTAACATCAGTGAAGCGTTTCAACGGTAGAGGGACCTTAGAGAGCTGAAAGGCATGAAAACCAATGTGGAGGTTGCTCTGCTTGACTGGTGGGTAATATTAGTTTTGCTATGTTTCACAGAACCAATAGGTCAGTATTGTTTGGTCACGTTTGCTAGGACAGTTGAGATTATTCAGATTATTTGGATTGATCTAAACAACTACCTCTCGCTGGTTTTTACTCCAGTGTGTTATCTGCTGTGTTTGTGTGCTTGCGTGTCGTTCGTTTGATGAAGTTTTATATTATAACATTTCTTTTGCTTTTATGAGAAAGAGACATCCTCTTCAATGTTGGAATGTCTGGACTATCTCCACCAACCGTGTCAAGCGTTGGATTCCGCCACATTTCTCTTTTGGTCAGCTAGCCCAATTGTTAATGTCACTGCCTTGGCAATGAGTAACAATCTTTCTCCAGTATCGCTTACTCTACCTTTAAGGAACATGACAAGGATGAAATGAGTGTCTGTGACCTGAATGCCTGTCATGACACACACACACACACACACACACACACACACACACACACACACACACACACACACACACACACACACACACACACACACACACGTCTTAGTCTGTCATGTATGCTGTTTGCTATCCCCTTTAGTTGGTGTTTGTTATCCCTGTGCATTAAGCCTGGCTGTGAATCTGTCAGCACAGAGCCCCATTGGCATATATTATTCTGGGCCTTTATCCTTCCTAAATGGCAGACGTGATATCGGCGCAGCTATCTTATCAGGCCTGCGTCTCTTTAACATGGCGACGGACGGAGGGGCCATGTGGTTCCTGTAGCGTAAATGGCGTCTGTTGACAGCCACTTCACAGACGAGCCTCGACGAGCCTCAACTCAGAGAGAAGCGCCGGCCGCCGCCAGAGTGTCAGGAGGGAGGGCGCGGGCACGGGCGGGGGGCGGGGGAGCAGCCCGAGTTCAAACACATTGTGACCGTGTGTGTATGTGTGTATCTGTGTCTGTGTGTGAGGCACAGTTCCACTATCTAATCACTCCCCTGGGCTGATGAAATAAACTCCTGTCGGCGTGTTAGACAAGGACGAAGCATTTCCTGTCCTGGACCGTGTCAGGGGCCCCTACCACCTCCAACGCGCACACACACACACACACACACACACACACACACACACACACACACACACACACACACACACACACACACACACACACAAATACAGACAGACACACACATACTTTCACTAGGAGAAGTGTGCAGGGATATAGCTATATGGAGACCAGACCAAAAGGAGGGGAATTTACAATTTAATGAGGTGGGCAGAGGAGTTACCTCTGCATCATGTGTTTGTGTGTATAGATGAAGGAGGGAGAGAGGAGTGGGTTATGCTGACCTCTGAAGTATCTTATCTAATGTTTGACATTGGAGAGCGAAATATCACAAAGGGGGATTGGGTATGCCCTGCTGGGAAGGTGTAGGTGGGGTACTTTGTGAGTGTCTGTGTGTGTGTGTGTGCGTGTGTCTGTGTGTGTGTGTGTGTGTGTGCGTGTGTCTGTGTGTGTGTCTGTGTGCGTGTGTGTGTGTCAGTGTTTTTTTTGTTTGTTTACGTGTATGTGTGGGGGCATCAGGATTGTGTTATCATCTGGCTTAGCCATGTGTGAGGTGCGACAAACAGGGGGTCAGGGTGGTGGGGGGGACAGTGTGCGCTGGTCACTACCTTTCGACGCCCACCCTGTGGAATGTGGCAGCAACCCTCGGCCCACGAGATGAGAGGGGCAGCCGTCGTCACCATCAGCACTGAGGCTGGCAGCTCTAGAAGTGTCCCCTTACATGACTCATCTGGCCTGGACATTACCCAGGGTCACGCAGAGGGGACTGCCCCACCCATGGAGCTGGGTGAGGGGGTGGGGGGTTATGGTCAGTAGGGGTTGGGTGGGCAGTAATACTCCAACATCTGGGGTTTGCTTTTTATGTTCTGCTGAAGGACTGGGTATGGGGGGAGGTTTATGGTGGGTGAGTGAGCCTGAAGGCAATGGCCCTGTGTGGGCTATAGGAGGGTTAGCATCACACAGGGGGGGGATGTGAACGTGTGTGTGTGTGTATGTGGTTCAGGGGGTTCTGGATCTTGTCTGGCTGTAAGAATGAGGATGTGCTGTCTCACACACACACACACACACACACACACACACACACACACACACAC
>NC_045157.1:16300149-16305149 GCF_900700415.2 Clupea harengus | reverse complement strand
TGTGTCTGTGTGTGTGAGCGCACACAAGACAGGTTGTTAGTCAGAGGAGGCTCCTCACCGAAAATAAAAGAGCCATTTATTAGATCTAACATGACCCTCTTATTAGGCCCAAATCAGGATTAATGAGCGCTATATCAGGATGTTCCCTATGGATGGAGGGTAGGTGGGTGGGTGGGCTGGAGGGTGGAGGAGGAGAGAAACTACGTAAGAGGACTATTGTTAATGACTGTCCTACATCTCAGCTACTTCACACATTCACTCTCACTCACGTCACATCACTCTCTCCCTCTCTCTTTCTCCTTCTGTCTCTCTTCCTCCGCCGTCTCTCTTCCTCTACTTCTTCACTCTCTACTTCTGTTCTCTTCTTTAATCTTTTCTGTCTCTTCATGTGTGCACCTCTATGCTGCTGACTCCCAGCATCAGCTCCTCCTCTCACACCATCCTCCTGATTCCCCACAATCCAATGGCTTCAGCCCACTCTACTCTCCACAAACACACACCAAATCCATCCCATGCTCTCTGAACCAGTCAGCAGTCTTAGCCAGGTGAGACGAGAAGGGAAGAGAGAGAAAAAAAAAAAAAAAAAAAGAAAAAAACCACCCAAAAAAGACCAAAGCAGGAAGATCAGAACGGCTTCACAGAGAAACGCTTCCCCTCCGAGTACCTGTGTGTTTACTATCAAACACATCCGTCCTTCTTGATCTCAGTCAGTGTGTCTTCCACCGTACATAACTTCGACTGAACAAAAAGAGGGAGACAGACAGAAAGTGTGTCTTCAGTGTAAGTGTGTGTGTGTGTGTGTGTGTGTGTGTGTGTGTGTGTGTGTGTGTGAACGTGTGTGTGTGTGAGAGAGAAACAAACAAAGAAAACAAAGCCTGAAACTTCCCAGCATGCTTCAGTAACCAGCAGTGCCTCCAGTTCCTACCCACACTCCTATCCGCACCCTGTGCTTCCATCACTCCAGCACTTCTCCATCTTGATTCCTCTGTTCGCCCACCCCCCCCACCTTTTTCTATCTCTCTGTTGATCTTCTTTCCCTTTCTCTTTCCATCTCCCACTCTGTCAGACTACAGTTTAAAACCCCTTTTAAGATCTTCCTTGTGCACACCGTCACCCCCACCCCTCTCCACCCCCAACCCTAGCTCTCAAACTATCGGCAGCATCTTCTCCATAATTCCTCTCTTTTCTCTGCGATTTTTGAAGCGAATCAGACAATTTTACAGTGCCTTCCCGTCTGGATCTCCCATTCTCCTGCTCATTGTTCTGGGCGCAAGCTTAACTCGGTTAAGAAGCAGAACACGATAGCTACTCTGATGACTTTGGAGAATTAAAAGAGGAGATTGAAAGGAGGAATGAGAGAGGGAGAGAGGGAGGAGTAAACAAAAATAATGGCAGAGAAGGAGGAAAGCAGGTGTAAGAGTGAGAGCTGAAGGTGTGTTTGTGTGTGTGTGTGTGTGTGTGTGTGTGTGTGTGTGTGTGTGTGTGTGTGTGTGTGTGTGTGTGTGTGTGTGTGTGTGTGTGTGTGTGTGAGTGAGTGAGTGAGTGAGAGAGAGAGAGAGACTGTGTGTGTGTGTGAGTGTGTGTTGGGAAAGTTGTACAGGAGAAGGGTGTTCTTAGGTCACAATCTACCTGTCTGTGTGTGTGTGTGTGTGTGTGTGTGTGTGTGTGTGTGTGTGTTGGGGAGGGGTGTACAGGAGAAGGGTGTACTTAGGTCACAATCTACCTGTCTCTGTGTGTGTGTGTGTGTGTGTGTGTGTGTGTGTGTGTGTTGGGGAGGGGTGTAAAGGAGAAGGCTGTACTTAGGTCACAATCTACCTGTCTCTGCCGTCTAAAAATACATGGCAGAAGATGGACTAAAAGAGAGACATAAAGACAAAGAAATAAAGAACAGGTCAAAACTCCCTCCATCTCAGGGAGGAGAAGAGCCGTGGAGGAGTGAGGCGAGCTCCACATCTGTCTCAATCAGACGGGAGCAGTCCTCCCCTGCCTCGGAGCAAGGAGAGCCATACATAAACAATTACACCTGGATCAAAGGGAGGCAATAATTGCCCTGCCAGAGCATTAGTTAACGTTAATGTCTATTGTCAGTGGTGGGGAAGGCAAGCACTGGAATGGGAGAGAGTGAGTGTGTGTGTGTGTGTGTGCGTGCGTGTGTGCATGCAGGAATCTTTAAATGACAACCTCTGGATAGATGTATGTGTACTTCCACATGTATACATTTACTTACACTGTGTCTGTGGATGTGTGTTTATATATGAGTGTGTGTGCATATATATATATATATGTGTGTGTGTGTGTGTGTCAGGGCTGGCAACAGCAGGGGCAGCAGCAGCAGTGAGTGCGTCTCCGGGCCCTGCAGCAACCTCATCCATACAGAATGAGATTAGCCGCTGCAGTGATTAATCTGAGCTGGCCTGTAATTCCTCTTTAGCAGCCTAATGGATGTTATCTCCCCACTCTCAAGACTTATCTTGCTGATCACGGGCAGAAGAGGGGAAAAACAGAAAGCGAAATAAATAAATAAAATAAAATACACAGAGACAGCGTGTGTGTGTGTGCGGGTAGCCTAAAAATGATTGTTTGTGTATGTTTAAGTGAGTGTGTGTGTAGTGTAGTGTGTGTGTGTGTGTGTGTGTGTGTGTGTGTGTGTGTGTGTGTGTGTGTGTGTGTGTGTGTGTGTGAGAGAGAGAGAGAGAGAGAGAGAGAGAGTGGTCTGAGAAGAGCTACTAAGCAGATGAGACAGATCAGTCACTGCAAAGTGCTCATTTGTTTTCTAAGAAAAATAGACAACCCCCGACTTCAAAGCCACTCGCCAGTACCGGCAAAAAAAAAAAAAAAAAAAAAAACACTGTCAACACCGCCTTTCACAGCCGAACAGTAAAGCAAATTACCCATCCTGGTGTCGATACCGCACACGTCCTTAATGTGGGGAAATGTTCCTAAGGTGATTACACACTAATAACAATAACATAGAAATGATAAATAAAGGAGGGTAAATAAAAATATAGTCATTGATAGGTGATTGTGATTTTTTCTTTTTGTTTGTATGTTAAAACAGACAAAAAAAAAAGATATGAATTTATGAGAAAATATGACTCAAATTGAATTGTACATTTATGACAGCATAAAAGCGTGGCCTTGCTTTTGTTTACAGATATACAGCTCATCCATATGGTCAAAAAATACACTCTTTTAGAGTGTTAAATCACATGACTACCCACTATGAGGCTAAAGTGCCAACCTGAATGTAAATATACTGAAAGGCATCACACTTACACTATATGATCATCCAGCTACACGGAGAACAAAGAAGTGAGCCAAAGAAAACGGAAGATTGCAAATATGGGTGCAAACATGCCACAGAGTAAGCAGCTTATTCACTGGCATTTTTATCATAATTCTGTAGCATGCTGTACACTCTGATGTATGTGTGTGAGCGTGTACACTTTTATCTATACCTGTGTGTGTGTACGTGTGTCTGTATTTACATGTGCTTGAGGATGAATATCTAAAAGCTTGGGCTTGCACAGGGGGGAGACAGTAACAGCTGCCGGGCATGGAAAGGGTTAAAGCTGCCGTCAAACCTCCCACAATGCCTTGTGAGGGCGATGTCACAGACGATAGTGTCCTGCCTCTGTATCCTCTGTAGGCCTGCAGCGAGCGCGGATCGGTGCGGGTCGACGCATCTCTCTGGCTACAAAGCCGCGGGGCTGCAGTGGCTCCAGGTAACATAAACGTTCTCCTCGGGCTGCCTCGTATCTGCCCGCGTGAAATTCTCCCAAGAGGTTTAAGTATTTACCCAGAACACTATCAGACGCTGCCGCAAAATTCAGCTTACCCTGTTGAATAAGTACTTCAAAGAGAATTGCAAAATACCTTTTGCCCGCGACTTATGCTACTGTACCATTTTTTTCTTCACCATCCCTCCCTTCTCTCTCTCTCTTTCTCTCCTTAGCCTTTCTTTTCTTTTCCTACTCACTCTTTCTCTCTCCCTTGCCTTTATTCATATATTTAGAAAAATAGACGCAGACTCTGTAATGTAAAAATGCATTATCTGTCCCATATTTTCCTCTTTAAATGAATAATAACAATAATCTTGAAGTAATTTCTTTTCTGCATACACTTGTCTAAATGGGTTTGAACGAAACAAGCTAATATAGAGCTGGAGGTAAACAAGACCCAGCAATAATTAACCTTGGAATTAAACTGCTTTTTCATGTGTTCTGATAAGACGGGAAGCTTTCACTGTGTGTGTGTGTGTGTGTGTGTGTGTGTGTGTGTGTGTGTGTGTGTGTGTGTGTGCTGTGCTGCTGGAGACTGACAGTACCGGATGGTGTTTTGTAGAGTGCAAGATTTTTTGGCTGGATTTAAACTCACATACACATACTCACATACACACACACACACACTCGCACAGAGAAACAGACACACGTACACACTCACTCAAACACAAACACATGCAAATCAGCCCATACAAAAAGGCACTCACAGAAAAATGACACACTGTATACTCAAGAAAAGAAAAAAACACTCATTTATCAATGCGCCCCACACAAAAAAAAACATACACACAAAATGTTGAAAGGCGCTCAATCATTTTCAATAAAAACACACCATGTACAATTTACACTCCAATTTACACAACACATACTTTTAATCTGGAATGAATGCCTTTGCTTACATGTGTTTGTTAAATTGTTGTCCTCGTCTGCCTATGATGTATGAGTACGAAATACAGAGAAATGCTGTCCCACCATAAGCAACTCGCCTCTCCTCCTCAGCCTCTTATTCTAAAGCCAAGCCTGATCTTTTCTTCCGTCATCTTTCTGCCTTTTTTTCCCCTCCTCCTTTTTTTCAATCTCAACAAATAAAGCTTTGGCTCGAAAAATGATTTATGGTGAAATGCACAACAGAAACCATAACATTTATAATGTTTTACAAACCCATCAAATAAGTGGATAGGGATTAATTGGCCCGCTCGACCTTAAAATAATTATATG
>NC_045157.1:16170149-16297649 GCF_900700415.2 Clupea harengus | reverse complement strand
ACGTTACATGGAGAAAAACACGAGATGAAATTTTCATTGTCAACGCGGATTGCGTTAATAGATGAAGTACAAGGCATTCGCCGTGTGGGTCTTTAGTCCACATACGTCTTTATGATTTCTTATGTGCATTGAAGGGAGCTTCGGTTGTGTTGCGGCGTCATGTATTTTGATTTTAATGCAGGGATAACTGTGTCATATACATACAAGCATATTAAAATCCATATGGTGTTTTTAACAGCGCATTAAAAACATACAGAGATGTAAAGCTGAGAGGAAATAATTTATGACCCACTTAATTCAACCACAGTTTAGTGGTAAATATCCAAGGTTAAGTATATATGTTATTTTATGTACACCTTTGAACTTACATGAAATAAAAAAAATACGACAATCTTTGGAATAATACAAATAAATACTTTTAATTTAATATTGTTTGGGCTAATGTTAATTCATGTATTTTAGATCATCGTGTAGATTTTCAAAGTGAGTGCCACTGCTTTGAGTGTGTTTTTAGGAGTACAATGAGCCTTTGTCTTTAACAGAGATATATTATTTCTCTTTTCACAAAACATCCAGGACTCCATCCTTATTTTCAAAGAAAAAAAATATTTTCAATCCACTTTCAAGCATTTTGAGAAATTATTAAAAGAATGGCATAAAAGGCTTTAAAAAGTTATATTTAATTAAAATTATGAAAGGAAGATTAGTGAAAAACCTGATCATTCTCCTTGATAACACAACATCTGTGTACCGCAAATTATGCAAATATGATTATTGCTTAGATTTTATTTCCGTCTTTCTAATATTGTTGCCGTTTATTTTCGTGTGATCAAAGAGAAAATTGCCAACCGCAAATACACACCCAAACACACACAATGCAAAATAAAAACACTCACCATCTAACTCAATCACACACACACACACACACACACACACACACACTTTAGTGTGCTGGAATGGGGCAGTGGACCCTGCGTGTGCTGTGGCTCTAGTTAGAGCAGAACAGAGAGGGAGTGATGGCTCTCTCACTGTGGGGCTCTTCAGCACGTCTCACTCAGGCTCACCTCTAAATCCAGCTTCAAATCACACACTTCATCTGAGAACGGCAGCACACACACACACACACACACACACACACACACACACACACACACACACTGCAGCTGGGCTGGGCTCTGCTTAGCTCCGGCAGCGCATTAGATGTGATTACTGCTCAGCCTCAGTGGCACTCAGCTGGGCTCTGCAGCAGAGAGCCGAGAGACAGAGACAGAGAGAGAGAGAGAAAGAGAGAGAGAGAGAAGGAGAGCGAGAGGGAGAGCGAAAGGGAGGGAGACAAGAGAGACAGAGAGAGGAGGCCCAGGCACTAGGCTGGTGCAACAGTGCCCCCTGCAGTTTCTCAACAAACAGACTCAATCTTTCACCTCACAGAAAGGTATAGAGGCTTCTACCATCACCTCTTTCTATTTTTTTCTTCTTTTTCATCACCATCATCATCATCATCATCACTATCATCATCATCATCATCTTCATCATAAACAATTCAATCATGCTATGAAGTAAACAAGTACTGCTATGAGCTCTTCATACACTTTAACACACACGCACACGCACACACACACACACACACACACACAGATCAAGATAAAACATATGGCACATATTTTATTCATTGAGTAAGAACACATGCATGCGCTCTCTTCAAAGTTAGAGACCGCATAGCTGGCAAGGTAGTGTCTAATGACAACCACGTTCAAAACTCACCTACCCTGGTACAGCAACAAAATTACAGACACCATTAACATACGCCTGAAAGACAGAAAACTCTTTCATTTACGTCCATAAATTGCCACGCATACGCAGCATGCTGCAACCACATCAAGTGCAGGCAAGCTCAATTATGCAGGACTAGATAGTCAGCACCTTCTGAGAAAAAGCCATGAAGTCAATCCGTGTTTAAACAGGTCAGTACTCATGTTCACCCAAGAGCCATAACTCATGATATGTCACAGGCCTACCTGTCTCTACACATACCTGCTTCATACTGGGCTTTATTTCAATCACAGGATGCTTTAGCTATAATTTGTCACTGGCAAGAATATGTTTTCTCTTTCTTACACCCACCCCCCCCCCCCCCCCCCCCCCCCCCCCCCCTGAGTGAGACGTGCTGAATATGTTTTCTCTTTCTTACACCCCCCCCCCCCCCCCCCCCCCCACACACACACACACACACACACACACACACAGACACAGAGACACACACATAAATGTAAGTCAAATGAACTATGGTGGAAAGGTGTACCATTTAAAAATGGCAGTTTTTCAAAAGTGCTTTACAAAAGCAGGGGCTTTAACAATATGGTACTGGCACTGGCAAGAATATGTTTTCTCTTTCTTACACCCACCCCCCCCCCCCCCCCCCCCCCCCCCCTGAGTGAGACGTGCTGAATATGTTTTCTCTTTCTTACACCCACCCCCCCCCCCCCCCCCCCCACACACACACACACACACAGACACAGAGACACACACATAAATGTAAGTCAAATGAACTATGGTGGAAAGGTGTACCATTTAAAAATGGCAGTTTTTCAAAAGTGCTTTACAAAAGCAGGGGCTTTAACAATATGGTATTAATATGTAAACCAGAGGCCCAGTGAGATACTGCAAGCATGTGCTGCCTAATGATTCAGCTGTGACTCCAGTCGTGGAGAACGGTCTGGTCGGGCCGGCAACCCCCACTGTCACTTCCACTCTCGTAAAAACCTCAAAGCGTTCGCCATGAACCCTGTCTCTGCCACGACACACACACACACACACACAAAGCCCACTCTGCTTTCTTCTCTCTCCACACAAACAGACACACACACACACACACACACACACACACACACAGGGCGAGACAGACAGGCAGACAGACAGACAGACAGACAGACAGACAGACAGACAGACAAACACACACTCTTACCATGACCTCCATCTGTATCCAGTCCTTCTCCAGCTGCTCCATGGGCTGACTCCACCAGCTGCAGAAGCGGGCGTAGCGTCGGCCCTGAAACCAGTACTGCCTCAGCCACTCGAACTCCACCTGCACCAAACACACACACACACACACTCAGACACACACTCAGACCCACATATGTAGCACACACATGGAGACTCAGCACAGCTTGCCTGAGCAGGCCAGCAGACGAATGGGACTGACGAAACGCAAGACATTTATTGCCAGAACACCGGAGGTATGAAGATGGATTTGAGTGGAAAGACTCTTCTTCAAACACACACAAAAAAAAAAAGCACATCTTTTCCCCCTGAAAGCACACAGTAGGCAGGCTCAGCATATTCGGGTTTTTGATATGGGAGGCTAGCACTGACTGGAAGCATCATGGATTTTCTGTTGTCCTGTTCAGAAGTTTTATTCTGACTGATAAAGAACATAAAAAAACATACTTTTGTCTATATCCCTGTCTTCCTACATCCCATGATGCCTATTTCCCGATCCTGGACATTTTATTTTCCCTCAAATCTTTTTTTTCCACCCTCACACTAAAAAGAACAAATTATAACGATGCATCTCCTCTGTGTTAGGCTGGGATCACGTTAACAGTAATGGCCCTCAGTGCACTGCGCGGTGCCGGCAGAGCACAGTGCTGCATATGGATGGAGAGCGCAGCACGTGATGGACTGATGGCTCAGGCTGAGGCAGCCGGCCGTGTAGAGAGAGAGAGAGGACGGCGCTGTCGAGCCAAAGGGGCGTTATTATTATTACAGCCCCAAAACCTGGAGATCAAGGTGAAACCTGCCAGGGCTTAAAGGTGCCCTGGTGTTTGTACAACCTAGATTACCACACGGCAGCAGAAACTGTACACAGACACACACACACACACGCACAGGAACAACTACAGATTTTATACACAGAAATAAAAGGCATTCACAAAGATTACTGAAAAAACATACATATACAATATACTGTATATACAATATACACACAAATACTTCTGCACATACACATTTAACATACACAGAAGCACATACAGTACATAGTTTGATTTCTGACAGTGTCGACTTACACAGAAAATAAGTGAGCGACTGATTGAGAGGTTAAAGGTAGAGAAATGGTGCTGTCATTGTCATAGAGGTGCAGAGGTAGGTGGCGGCCTGCAGGCCACCCTGCTAATGACTGCAAGTACTTGGTCACACCAAACACCTGAACCCCCCACCTGGAAAAACAAACACACACACACTTTACCGTTTCACTCCTTCCACCTCTCTCTACTCCTCCCACAATCCCTCTGCTCCTCTTCCTCCCTCTCTTTCTCTCTCGTTCTCCTTCAAAGGAGTGACAGTTTACACTACAGAGGCGCTCACCTTTTCTCCGCTGGGGACTTTTTTTCTGCGTTTGCTCTTTTGAAGTGCTGGTTTAATCCTCCTAAGGATGCTTAACGTAGCCAGCTGTGTGTGTGTGCGTGTGTGTGTGTGTATGTGTATGTGTGTGTGTGTGTGTGTGTGTGGGGGGGGTGTTGTCTCTGAGTTTGCCCAAATGCAAATACAAGCAACTCCGAAGTTCCCTTATCCACCCAACAAAGAACTACTCCTAAAATCTGCCTCAGAAACAATCCCTTCGGCTTTAGACAACACCAGAAGAGTAGCACTGAAACACAAGCATAACAGGTTGTGCTATCATAATCGTGCTGTCTCAAACTCTAATGCTAATATTAGTCATAACAATACACTTGAGCTGAACAACAAACTTTCTTTTAGTCAACACCAGTGAAGGTACCTCACAGTACAGGAAGGAAGGTAAATATATATTACGCAAATGTATATATACTGTATATATATATATATATATATAAAAGAAAAAAGATAATGTCATATCAATTAAGAAAATCATTACATAAACAGTCAACTAAAGTAGAAGATCAATCATTTCTGGTGAAGAGTGAAATAAATGTCTTCATTGAAGTGTAAAGAGCAACAGGATCCAGTCACAGGTGCGTGTGTGTGTGTGTGAGTGTGTGTGTGTGTGTGTGTAAGAGTAGCTCAGAGCCAGGGCACTGTATCTCGGCTCCCCGTGAACACCAACTTCAAAGAAATGCTAGGCTTTTGTGTGGCTTAAGACCTACACTGCTCTGCTGCGGTGTTACTGCATGCTGGGCAGCACACAACAAAGCCACCCACGTTATGGGGGTAAAAAAATGCCAGCCGTCGCCCCCATCTCAGTGGCTCCGGCCCGCTCATGCTCTGTGATTGTCCATCTGTCCTTAACAGGGAGAACACAGAGCAAAGGGGATGAGCTTTGAGCCAACATGGACGCCACACCCCATAGAGCAGGCTTATCATGGTCATAAAAGCAGGTGACCTGGCGACTGGCATTTGGAACAAGAGCTGCCCTGGCGAGAGATAGTGAGAGACACTCGATTGTTAAATGCCACCGGTCTAGGCAAGGGGGGGAACAAGGCTTCGATTACTCCACCTCTTCTTTCTACTCTCTCACTCCCTCCCTATCTGTCCCTTTCTACCTCTCTCTACCCCTCTCTCTCTCTCTCTCTCTCTTTCTTTCTCTCTCTATACCCCCTCTCTCCCTCTGTCTCTCTCTCTGTTGGACAGAGAGCCCCCTCGTCGTCTCCTGTCATCTCGCTAGGCGACTGACGTCCTAACTGCCCAGTGGCCCTGGCCATCGAGCGAGCGGGTGAGCGAGTGCGCCGCGGCGACCCCGGGAGTCAGAGGCGAGGAGTCCCCCTTTTAGATTTAATGAGGCCAGATTTTTCCACACCTCAGCCCAGCGGCTGCTCCCCTGAGCCGCTTCAATCAATTTCCTCCGCGGGCCCCCCAGAGATGGGTGCTGATGACTGCCCAATCAATAGAGGTCTGCCTTTACTGTTTACCCGCCAGCCCTCCTCCATCGCCAAAGTCACTACCACCTCCCAATACACACACACACACACTCACATCAAGCAGCAGTATGAGTAAAGCTCTCTCACACACACACACACACACACACACTCATATCAAGCAGCAGTGTGAGTAAAGCTCATACACACACACACACACACACACACACACTTACACACAGCTCTGACCCAAGTGCACACATGCACAGAGATACTGTACACACACGCTCCATGTGAAAAGGTGGATCGTTTTCAGCACAAAGCCTCAGAAGTCTCAGGTGTTTCATTTCATCTCACACGTGCATTTTGCACATTTCCTATCCAAACAGCTGCTGGTATCTCTCTGAAAAACACACTCGGACATGTGGATAGGCTACACACACAAGTACCATGAAGGTGTATCCACACCTCTAAGGTCTACGCACGAGGTCTACGCATTGTAAAAGAACACTGTATTTATCTAATATCTAATGATTGTTTGTGTGTGTGTGTGTGTGTGTGTGTGTGTGTGTGTGTGAGAGAGAGAGTGCATGTATGTGTGTGTGTCTGTCTGTCTGTGTGTGTGTGTGTTTGTTTGTTTGTGTGTGCTAGTGTGTGTGTTTGTGTGTGTGTTTGTGTGTTTGTGTGTGTGTTCCTTGCTCCGTCTCTAACATGTGGGAATGGGGGTGTCCCTCCCTCAGATACTTGTGTTGTGCATTGACATGCTTCATTAGGGGGCTCCCTCTGGAGGTTCTGTCACAGGCCCACCTGGGAAGTGACAGGGTGGCTTCAGATGAGCGGCGACGGGCACGCCCGCCATTAGCATTTCAAAGGCAGTGCTAACATCAGCTAGCATCACGCCGCTAGCCACGCTAACCCAACCAAACAAGCCCCCGCCACCCAAACGCTGGTAGAGAAAGGAGGGAGCTAGAGGTAGAGGGACGTGGAGGACCAGGGAACAGCAGGAGTAGAGAGGAGAACCAGTCTCATTCCCTCATTCTCTCTCTGTTTCTGTCTACCTATTCAAGTCTTTATTTACTGTATGTGTGTGCATATATCATATGTAGATGTGTTTACATTTGGCCAGCCACCATCAGCTTCCTCCCTCCTTGATTCTAACAGATCTTTTTGCCTCCAATATGAATGAAAGAGATGATAATAAATTCAAGCCATTCCTACATTTATGTCAATCCACCCCCTCAACTTTGTGCTTCATTGCGTGACATATCTCCCTTGTTTACCTCCAAATTAAGTGATATTGCTGCACGGCCACCAAGCAGTAGATCTGCTTCACTTCTAGGACATAACAGCACCACCACATCACCATACCAATCCCTCAGACGGGTTGTAAGTACATAAGTACACGTCCGTGCCGCCCTACAAACATATTTACTGCTTGTTTTAAGGGCAAGCCCAAAAGGTGCATGCCGGTGTCACTGCATTTGTGATTTCCTACGCTTGTTCGACTTCTCGGGCTAAACGTGTCAAACAAGACCCAAGCGCGAATATCGCTCTGACCGCACAAGAAGCCCAAGTCTCGAATATAACAAATAACTCATGAAAGACTGTATATATATAAAACAATACACCTTTTAAGAGCACACCAAAGCCCTGGTGGGCAACACTAAACAAATGGGCCGATCGATCATCCCAGCAGCCCGCGCCGCCTCGGTTGGCTCCTGCCACCTCCTCTGGGTCCTGCTCTGCGGCTGATCCTTCTTTTATTATAAATGGCCGCCCATTTTGGCGGAATAAATGGCGGGCCACGGTGGACGCAGCCAAGGCGGAGTAATCCTGCGGTGGGCGATGGTGGTCGCTCAGGAGGACCGGGATGATGGAGGGGCAGTCGAGGGCTTGGTGGGGAGGGGGGGGTTGTCTGCAGGACTCAACCAATGCTTTATAAAGTAACCCCCCATTTCTCTCACCCCGCCGAATAATTAATGGAAGGGTCCGACCTTTCAACAGCCTGGCAGGAGGCTCATCTGTCATGGCGTCTATGGCTCCCACATGTGCCCACTCACACACAAACACACATCAATACACATACACACACACACACACACACACACAAACACACTAATACACTCAAAACACACATACACAAACACACTCACACAGGGGTCTCTATACGCTGGGCCTAACCTGTGAGAGATGAGGTGCTATTTTAACCGTTAGCCTCTGGCACCCCCAACCCTCTCACCAGAGACCTGAAGGAGTCTCTCTCCTGTTAGCCACTGATTACTCTGCTTGTGCCTGCGGTGGGAGGCCAGGGAGGGAGCAAATGCTCCTTAAATAAAGCACCACACAGGAGCTTGGCCTGGTGTAGGCTCGCCTTACCTGCAGTACAAGATGTTTAGAGGATAATACATTCATGGAAGCGAGAGGTTACAGCATAAATCTTCCAGTTTAAAAAATAAATAAATAAAATGTGGTATTTGGAAATTATGTCTTACGTATAAATTAGAGGCTCACACGGCCAGTATAGGATGCACGGACTGATTCATAGGGTACTGGTAATTTAAGATGTTAAAAATGTTAGCACATACAGATAGATGGAAGTACACTGATAAATATGGACACAAGCAAGGAACACACACACGAATGAACACACACACACACACCTCGTTGTGGATCTCCTCACAGTGCTCCAGGGTGGTGGGCAGGAGCGAGGACAGGCTCTTGGCGCCCGTGTCGGGGTCGATCTTCAGGTTGTGCAGGGCCTCGGCGCAGCGCCTCTGGATGTAGTCCAGCGTGCCTGTGGAGCACTGAGGACACACACACACACACACACACACACACACACACACACTCCAGCTACAGAAGCACCAACTCAAAACCATTCAGCTCTATAGCTAACTCAATGGCCTAAATATGTACTGGTACTCAGAACCATTAACTCTGCACCTTAAATAGATAACTTGATGAAATACAGATAAGGTCTCATTATACAGGCATAAGATGTGCAGCAGATAAACATCCTAATCCTAATTAGGATCCTAATCCCATACTAATCCTAATTATTATATCTGGACTCTGACTGATGCTGATTACGATTCAGATTGAGATACTGTTTGCCACTCTTTGCCATCCCAGCCTCGTGAGACAAGCCTACCTGAGCCACTCTGTGCGTGGAGCTGAATCGAGCTGAGTCTCCAGCCAAAACACAATGCTGGTGCGTCCGGTTCAGATCATCTGCAGAGATGTTTACACACACACACACACACACACACACACACACACACACACACACACACACACTCTTAGTCAATGTTGTCACACCGTAATGATGTTTGAGCTTCCCATAGTTTAGATTTCACGTCAAACGGCAAACAGAAATTACACCCATGGGTTTTTAAATAACCTGTGATCATGAAGACAGTACAGTTTCACATTACTTGAATCACAACATAATAAATTAACATCAGTGAATGAGAGACTTGTCTGGCACTGAGCGTGTGAACCGCCATTGGCCATTGGCCAATTCACCACACCCAATGAAACTAGTTTAAGTTGGCATTATTGGATTTCCTGCTGTAGAAGAAGAGGGCAAACAAAAACAAAGGGTTTAAAACATAGTGTGCATGGTGGCCGTGGTAAATAAAAATCCCCTCTATTGAAGAACGTCCCGTCACTTTATCTGACAAGATTGCCCGGGATTAGGCGTCTTGCCATATTATCGTCTTAAGACGAGAGAGGTGGGGCTGTGGGGGGTGGGGGGGTTGAGAGGAAAAACAGTTTATATCCAATAATAATATATGATCTCCTTCAATCTGTCCTGCATGCTGCCACTGCTATGAATCACAAGGCAAACTACATCCCTGTAATAAATATTTATCTTTATTTGCCCCTCATCTGGTGCAGATTGTCCTTTCCAGGAAGCAGGCTTTTAAATATATTGGGTCAAGCCTCGCTCTTGTGGTCCCTCGATACATTCTACACTGGAAATCTTATTACCCACCACTCCCCCCCCTAAAATCAGGGCCTGGTGTCCATCTTGCATTGTTCTTATTTAACCACTGAGTGGGGGGGGGGGCGGGAGAAATAACAGTGATTCAATTTGCACGTCGCACACAAGCCAATGCATTAGCAACTCTGAGGCCAAGAGCTGTGACAAATGGTGGTTAAAGACATTATGGCGGCGTGTTGACACATACTGCTGTCTCTCGACGTCATCTTTCTCTCGCCTGTCTCAAACACACACATATGCACCCCCCCCCCCCCACACACACACACACACACACACACACACACACACACACACACACACACACACACACACACACACACACACACACACACACACACACACACACACACACACACACAAATGCTTCAAAAGCTCTGATTGTGTGGCATCTTAGATATAATGTCCAATCCAGAGCTGGGTGGGTTGAAATAGCTGATGGGTTGAAATAGCTCAACAGCGTGTCCGGATTTATCCCAGCCGCTGGACGGCTTTTTTTATTGCCTGTGATGCGGCGTGCGTGGTAGAGTCTCTGGGCTGTCACGGAGGGTGCCATCACGTCACATCACAAGCGTTGGCATGGTGAGGGAGGGAGGGGGGTGATTCACTCCAAAACTGTTAACATAAATTCTTATTGATCCAGCCCAGGCCACTCCAATAAGAAAGGCATCTGTAAGGAGACTCGGACCCCGACTGTGACGGCTGAGCTGTTTGTCACATTTTCTCCCCAGCGTAAATCATCTCATGCTGAGGGGAAGGCTTGGGTGTGTGTGTGTGTGTGTGTGTGTGTGTGTGTGTGTGTGTGTGTGTGTGTGTGTGTGTGTGTGTGTGTGTGTGTGTGGTGGTGGAGACCCTTGGTTCTGGAACATTTCTGTCAGGCGCTGGAGAGAGAGCCCAAGCAGAGGGAACAGCACTTACAGACAGGACCCCATCGAAACAGTTATGTTCTAAACAGATGAACATGGTCTCACAAGAAACCATAGGCCATAAAAGACTTGCAGAGTGAGCGTGTGCCAGATTGTGTCTGTGTGTCTGTGTGTCTGTGTGTCTGTGTGTCTGTGTGTCTGTGTGTCTGTGTGTCTGTGTGTCTGTGTGTCTGTGTGTCTGTGTGTCTGTGTGTCTGTGTGTCTGTGTGTCTGTGTGTCTGTGTCTTGGACCAATGGAAAAAGAGGCAAGCCAGTCATTCTTGTACACAGCAAATAGAGGTCATCAGAAGTGTGCTGGCTGAAGTCAATAGACACAATGAGACATGAAGTCTCAGTCTTACTGCAGAAACAGAGAGAGAGAGAGAGAGAGAGAGACAGGAAAGCAAAAAACAAGAAGAGGATGAATCTGGAAAGAAATGAGACAGCAACAGAAGTGTGTGTGTGTGTGTGTGTAAGAGATAGAGAGAGTGACAGACCATCACACAGCACTAAGACAGATCCAGAGGGAGTAATAAGGCTAGATGCAACATGGAGACAAAGAGAGAGAAGGGAGAGAGAGTAAGAACAAGAGAATGAAAGAAACAACTGGAGAACTTAAAAGAGAGAGGGAGAGACGTTCAGGCTCCCCTGTGTGTGAGGGTGTGTATACATATATATAAGTGTGTGTGTGTGTGTGTGTGTGTGTGTGTGTGTGTGTGTGTGTGTGTGTGTGTGTGTGTGTGTGTGTGTGTGTGTGTGTGTGAGTGTGTGTGTCTATAGCACGTGGAGGCCGGAGTGCTCATCTGCTGGAGCCATCAGCATAAAGGCCTCTGATTTACACCACTGCTCCTTTCTAACTTCGCCAGGCCAGAGTGTGTATGCGTGCGTGCATACGTGTTCGTGTGTGTGTGTGTGTGTGTGTGTGTGTGTGTGTGTGTGTGTGTGTGTGTGTGTGTAAAAGATGGTGGTGGGATATGTGTGTGTGTGAGTGTGTGAGGCTAGTGTGTTGGTGAGGAGGAGGGGGGTGGGGGCGTCACACTACTTCATAAAATAACATTTGGTTTTCTTAACCTCCCTTAATGCGGGACGATTTCATGGGACCTTAAGCCTACATGTGCACGGGAAAGAGAAGTTGGGGGGGGGGGGTCCCGGCTGGGGAATTGAGGCTTCATGGCTGGGAGCGGCGGTTTGGGAGCAGCACACACCCGGATGAAAGGGGAGAAGGTGAGCCGTGTGTCTGCGGGGTCCTGGGGGAGAGAGTAATGCCTGCCTAAAACACATCAACATGAGAGAAGGCACCAGCACAGGGCTTTCATCGCACTGAGGTAATGGAGTGTAACTGTTTCCGCACGGAAGATATATATGCTTACACAGGGTGTGTATAAGACAGAGGGAGAGAGAGTATGTGTGAGTGTGTGTGTGTGAGTGTGTGTGTGTGTGTGTGTGTGTGTGTGTTTCAGTTTGTATGATTAATAGTGTGTGTGTGTGCACACGAGTGGTTGTGTGAGAGTTGTAAGTGTTGTAAGTGTATGTGTGCATGAGTGGTTGTGTGAGTACTGTTGTATGTATGTACCGGAATGCATGTGTGCTTGTGTGTGTGTGCTTGTGTGTGCGTGCATTACTGTGCATTTGTCTGAGGTCTTGAGTAAATGCATTGTAAATTAGATGAAAGATGTGTGCAGTATATATACATACTGTATGTGTGTGTGTGTGTGTGTGTGTGAATGAATGTATGTGTATGTGTATATGTATGTATCAAGTGCATTTGTGAGCACTTGTGTTTACAGTTCAACTTTCTGTGAGTATGTACCTGCATTCATGTGTGTGTGTGTGTGTGTGTGTGTGTGTGTGTGTGTGTGTGTGTGTGTGTAATTGAGTGTGCCGAGTGTATTGTCGGGGAGGTAAACATTCCTAACACACACATTGGTGCGTCATCTGCGGTACCTGTCATGTAGTAGCAGTCTCCAGACTGTAGGGGCAGGGCGAGGCCGGGTGTGTGGATGTCCCAGGCCACCTTCAGCCCCACTCTCCAGCTGGCCTGCTTCTCCCCGCTGTCCCCAGCCTGGCTGACCAACGTCTTTGCAGCCGTCCCAGACTCTCCCTCTCCCGGGTCGCTGGGGTCACCGGAGTCGCCAGCATCCCCGGTCTCACTGCTGCTCCCAGGAGCCTCGGCGCTGCCCGACTCGCCCGAGCCCCCACTCTGGGTGTCCTTCCCAGCATCCCCTGCTTCAGCGGGCTCCGACTCCTGCACTGCTTTTGATGATGGAAGAGACAACAGCAGAAATGCTCTAAAAACAGCTGTGTGATGGTAGTCTGAATGGCAGTCTTATCTTTAGCACTGTTCCTGCTATGCGTGGAAACAAGGGAAACAATTACGAAGGCTTTTGTGAGAGTTCACGGTTAATGCAACTGAGCTGTTGAAATAGATGTGGAGCAAAACAGCACGGCATTTTGGGAAATCATTCTTTTGTAGCAAGCAAGTAGAGAGAGAGAGAGAACAAGTGAGAGAAAAAAAGAGAGCGAGAGAGAGAGAGAGAGAGAGAGAGAGAGAGAGAGAGAAAGAATGAGAAGGTGGGCGGGAGAGTGAAAGGCCTTATCTGATCTGCCCATCAGTAAAAATCAATACTAAAGTCCTCTCCAGTCTCTCCAGGCCTCCTGGCTGGCTTTTCCTTTGCTCAGCACGGATAAATAGTAACTTAATTTTCAGCCAGTGCTTTGTGAGAGAAGCCGAACGCCACCGCTCCCAGAGGCTTTACCCAGAAGGCCAGATCAGCAGCCTTCATGCTGACCAGCAAACCAGAGCAGGGGCCGATCAGCAGTGTCAAGAACTACAGCAAAGAGAGAGAGAGAGAAATGAGCGAACTAACAGAATGAAAGAAGGAAATGTGTTTAGGAGAACAAGCAGGTGTCGTGCGAAACAAGCGGGGAACTGGGAGAGGTTTTTTTTTTTTCTTCATGCACTTCAGAATGTGTTACGGTGCAACAACTGAATTGAAGCATTGCGAGGATCCAGTCCAAAGGAGGGCAATAAAAATCAAACTCACACATGAGTACAGATGCACACACTCCCACGCGAATGTTGTAAAAGACAAAAGCGAGAGAGAGAGAGAAAGAGACAGACAGACAGACAGAGAGAAAGAGAGAGAGGAAAAAAGGAAGTGAAAAAAATTGCTCATGCCAACAATCCTCTCTCTCTCTCTCTCTCTCTCTCTCTCTCTCTCTCTCTCTCTCTCTCTCTCTCTCTCTCTCTCTCTCTCTCTCTCTCTCTCTCTCTCTCTCTCTCTCTCTCTCTCTCTCTCTCTCTCTCTCTCTCTCTCTCTCTCTGCTGTAACATTTCACAGCCATTTGAGCAAAGTGAACATTACGTTTTGGGGTAATGCATAAAGACCGAGAAAGGGGGGTGCACGAGTGCCTGTTCACGCTGGGAAGCTTTTGTCAGGCTTCGCCTCTCAGAAGTCTCCGAGCTGAGGGGTCAATTTAGCCTCCAAAGGCACAGCTGTGGAATACCTCCACACCTCTCTCACTCTCTCTCTTTTCTCTCCCGCCTTGCGTTTGAAGCCGGACCTTCTTCCCCTGGGGGTCAGAGTTCAAATGGGCCAGAACGACAGGCCTCTAAGCAGGCCCTTTTTTTCAGGGGGGCCAGGTGGTTCTGCTTAGCCCGGAACAGCCCCGGCAGCCTGGTCTCAGGCCCGGAGAGGGGGAGCGTGGAGATGGGGCAGGAGGCGCTGAGCGTTGGGGCTGTGGGAAGCCCAGGGCCTTACCCCTGTGATGGATGAGGTAACGGAGCCGCGTGTTAGGAGGATGTAGAACATGGCGTCCGCATGAAACAGCACGCACTCGATTACAGGAAGGAACCACGCTGCTCGGCACAAAGGTCTGTGTTTCAGCTGGGAAGCGCCACGGATTGCTACATAAAAACGACCCCCCCCCCAAAAAAAGTACAGTCTTGGTGTAAGAGAAAGCGCATCCCTGGGAATTTTATACGGATGCACCATGGTGATGAAGGCAGCGAAGATGATGACTAGACAAGCGTGTGTGAGGGCAGCTTTCCGAACACGACTCACGTTGCCACCATCGATCACTTCTGAGGTAGACCTGTTCAGATCAGATGGGAGAGATAAGGGCTGTTTACTGAATTGCTCTCTCTCTCCCCCTTCCTCATTCTCTCTCACTCACTTTCGGTAGCTCTGCATCTCTGTTTTGGCATCTCTTTAAACACATGATCCTCCCTTCCCCCTTGCCTGAGATAAGGCTGTGTGTGTGTGTGTGAGTGTGTGTGTGTGTGTGAGTGTGTGTGTGTGTATGTACGTGTATGTGTGTGCAAGTGAGAGAAAGGTGGCGATGACATTTGATAACGGCCTGACACTATCGTGGCGATGCATCTGATGGCACAGCCTGCCGGAGGCCATGTTTGAGGCTGCCGTACAGTTCCGACAGGCCCAAGTGAAACAAACACACACACACACACACACACACACACAGACATTTGATCCAGCCGCTGCTGACAGAACCCCGATAAAGCTCAGGCCCCACTCAGCACACACACCATGAGTGGATGTCACAGGCAGCACTTCCATGACACCAGACAGGGACAGGGGTGGCTAGCCCTCCATTAATCCTTCAGGTGAAAACACTCAAACGCAGAATCCTACGGCCTCACTGCGGTACAGCAGCAGGAGAGAGTTGTGGGGTCAGTCCCCAGTGACCTCATATACTGTACAAATAAATGCATTCAATTCAATGACCAGCTCTTCTGACTCAACCGTCCTGACAGAGTTGAACTCACACAAAAACTAATTCATGGAGAACTGGGATGCATAGTTTGATTTATGTTTTTGACCAATGAACAGTAATACATTCATATTTATGTCATTATGGTGAATTCAGTTAGGTGGGTGTCCACTGAAAATGTGTGAAAATGTATGAGGCCATACTTTTCCTGATAATGGGCTTTGATCACAGTTAAAAATGATATCCCAAAATATTTTTTACAGTACTGATGGTGATGTAGCATTTGTTCCAATGACTGAAAAACCTAGCATCTGCATGGGCTGATTTTGGTGCATAATGAACTAATAAACTAATAGCATAAGATGGTAAAGTGAGCTTACTTTACAAAAAAAAAGAAAAAAGCAAGAAAAACACACAAACAATGACTCAAAAAGACAATCCCTGTGATTGGCAAAGCATATCAAGAAATTAAAACCGTAAGCTCAGAGAACCCTAGAGACTAGGGCCCCTCTTAACCGCAGAGATCCCTAGAGACCAGGGCCCCTCTAAAGGGAAGGGTGGCCCCCATAATGCAGTGCAAATGAGGCGTTTTGCTCACCTCATCGCCTAGGAGGCTTCAAACACTTGTCACAGTGTTAACTGCCGCACCGTGCGGTCCCAACCAGGAGGCCACACACTCACCTTTCTCACTGAGGCAGCTGTAGCTGTACACAGCCACAGGCGAGAGCGGCACCAGGTTCTCATCGTGGTGCCAGCCCACGGCCATCTTGCCCATGCCGTAGTAGGGCTCCTGCTTCAGCTGACTCATGGCGAACGGGTCCATGTAGTTAAGCAGGGTGATGTTGAAGGGCACGGGGCCCACTTTGCGGGGGGAGCATGGAGGAGAAGCAGCGGCCGTGATAGTGTGAGAGCAGCCCTGACCGGTGTCCAGGTCCCCTTCTTCCTTCATCACCTCATCCTCCTTCGTCTTCATCTCCTCCTCCTCCTCCTCCTCTTCCTCCTCATCATCATCCTCCTCCTCCTCCTCTCCATCGCTCTCCTCCTTCTCGCCTTCGCTCTTTCCACACATGCCCTCGCTGCTCCCTTCTCCTTGGTCGGCTGTTTCTTTGTCTTGGTCCCGCGTCTCGTTGCCTTGGCTCTTTCTGCAGTCTTGTCTGTGGCCCCTGGCCTCCTGCTCCTTCTGAACGTCCTGGCAGAAGAAGCGGTTGAGTTCCCACAATGCCCGGAAGGCGGCACGCAGGTCGGGATCGCAGCAGGTCTCCGTCGTCGCCTTCTTCTTTGTCTTGTTGCCGTTGTCGTCGGTCTCGGCCTGGTCGTCGGAGTGCCAGGGGATGGCGAAGAGGCGCGTGTCCAGGTAGCGGTAGGTGTGCCCCGGCTGGCCGAGCAGGGCACGGGAGACAATGGTGAAGACGTCACGGTCGCGCACGCGCACCAGGTCTCTCAGGAGGCAGCCGCGCCCACGGAGCGTGCACAGGGCCTGCTGCACACGCTCATGGAGGCCGTTGGGCAGCGCGACCGAAGGACGCAACGCCAGCCCGGAGTAGCTGGACTCCCACTGGCGGGAACAATAACAGCACACACAAAAACACAATGAGCAACATCCACACAGTCATCCGAGAATTAAATCACCATCACCCACATCTAGGGTATGTCTGCGGTATTTACTGTATATGTTATGGAACTTCTTCAGCTAAACTGGAATAAAGAGCAAGGTTGTGTATCCAGTATTGTTGTAGACAAATGTACAGTAAGGTCGGAAAGCAAAAACATCATATCATACTTTCTGAATTTATTTCTTGTTTATTGTAGAAGTTATGACATGTAAACTTTGTCACTTAGCATTACAGATCTTTGCACATGCTCGGTTCCCTCACACTGCAGAGAGGCTGAGCCATTAGACTATATCATTGAATAAGTTATTACATGTACTACTGATCAAAGCAATATATCAGACATGCACAAAAATATACTACATCACACCAACGTGAAAATCTTGGCCAACACAAAATATATAGGCCTATTCAGTACGATGAACAATTCTATTGCTCCCCATACGATTTCATGTAGAAGTGTTATTTCTTTTAGATTTTCCTGTCTGAATCTTATTGGACGTTGAGTGTGCTTCACTCACCAGCTGCTGGAAGCCAGGGTCGGAGGGGGAGAGGAAGGGGATCCTCTGGTCCCCCAGCTCCTGAAGGAGCCTACGCCTCTGTAGAGGAGCGAGAAAGACAGAGAGGAGAGAGAGGAGAGAGGGAGAGAGAGAACACAAACAGCACTGTCAGACCACACAGTCTCCGTTGATAACAATACTAATTAAATACATATGGGTATGTCTGTTAATACACTAAGGTAAACAGAGGTAATATTGTCCCAGCCTGTCCAGAATGCAAGCTTACACCAAACATAGGCTATACCAAAACTTAACTTTCATGCAGAAGAGGGTATTGGGCAATGTATACAATTTGAGGAATTTGCACTTCTGTTGGTAAAATTTCATATTGAAGTGCAATCAATAGGTATTTGAAGATTAGGCCTGGCACATTTTTAGATATTTGGTAAAAGCTGGCAATCCCAGGGACTCTTCATTGTGGCCTTAGATTTTTATGATTTCTGGAGTCTGTGGCGAGGTCTCCTCACAACCTTATAAAAAATGCCCTGTGTCGTACTTAGACCCTCCAGTAAAACACAACCTGCTGGATGGATCAAAGCGCCTTTCATTGGGCCACATTCCAGCCCGACCTGTAAATCCAACGGCAACCAGTGTAAAACGCCGATACCCAAATAAATTTCACAAGTGAGCACCAGCCCTCCTTACGACCCCTCTATGCCCCCCACCCCCCCTTAGAGTCTGCATCCGTCCTTTTATTCATTATCTACAGGTGTGGAGACCAGGGACTGTGGAGGAAGGAGGGGTGGATGGTGGGGTACACGGTTTGAGAAGGGTGGGGAGGGGGGAACAGCAGCGGTGACCCCGTCCAGCCCCTAGCCACCCCTCGTCCACTCCTACCCCCCCACCCCCCACCCCACCGCTCCAACCAACCCCCAGATGGGCAGGGGGAACAGGGCCGCCGCCGGTCCCCTCCTGCCGAAGCCCCTTTCCCTGCTCTGGGCCGCTCTGGCCTGCTCTGGCCTCGTATATATTCCCCGACATTTACTACGCACGTCTCACGTTTCTGCACGGGCTAATAATGCCAGAGATCTCATGTGGGGACCGTTTCATTTTCCGAAAAGACAAGGGGAGCGGGACGGGGGGGGGGGGGGGGGGGGGGGCTGACGTTTGAGAGCACGGCCAAAATATGTCCTGACTTTTAGAGCAAAATAAAATGTCCTGTTAATAACATTAAAGTGAGCACTTCTGGCGAGGGTCAGGCAGAAGAGAGCACGTCCTCGCTTAAGAGTAAAGGACACGTATGGTACGTGTTTGTGAATTATTCTAATAGTCGTGCGACTACGTTTAGGGGCCGAGAGGCTTCGGTAAGCAGTGAGATAAAGCACCACCTGCTTCCAGTTGGGGCCCGAGCACGCGGGGCCTTTTAAGTCTGGGCCTTGTGCGAGCAGGAATGAGCTCGGCAGACAGCTGAAATCTACAAAACAAAACAACATGCAGTATTCATGGCCAGTCGCCTCGCACAGGGGCCAAGAGGAAGACGGCAAGGAAAACCTGACAGCCTGACACACACTCATCGCTGGTGTCAGATTCCAGCTCAAGACAGACACTCAGGATATTATACCAGAGAAGGAGAGAGTGAAAGTGTGTGTGTGTGTGTGTGTGTGTGTGTGTGTGTGTGTGTGTGTGTGTGTGTGTGTGTGTGTGTGTGTGTGAGTGTGTGTGTGTGTGTGTGAGGGAGTGAGTGAGTGAATGAGAGAAGGGGGGCAGGGGGTGGATAGCCCTGCTGATTTAAATAAAGTGTGTGAGTGTGTGTGTCTGTGTGGTTTTCTGAGCTTGTTTGTGTTTATGTGTGAAGGAGTGTCTCTCCTTCTGCATACATGTTTGTCTGTGTGTGTGTGTGTGTGTGTGTGTGTGTGTACCTATGTGTGTGTATAGCCTGTGTGTGTGTAGCCTGTGTGAGACTGCTGGTTGGTTCTCTCTGACGATGCATGCTCAGCTGCTCTGATGTACACACACACACACACACACACACACACACACACACACACACACACACACACACACCTGGGCCAGATAGTGCAGTGAGCTCAGGCAGGCACACTGCTGCTGTTCCACACCCGCAGCCTGTCACGCACATGTCAAATACATCAAGTCGCTCAGAAATTCCACAAAAAAACTGGAGACAAGCCCGGCTCCACTCGGCAGATGGGCCGCACCAGTATCACAGGCAGCCGCTAAGAGCAAAACAACAAGAGAGAAAAGACACACACACACACACACACACATACACAGCCTGCTTTTCCACATGGCAAAAATAACAGGATTTGCCATCGGAATAAGCACACACGTTTGTATGTATTCGTGCCAGGCTTCCCCAGTTATTTGTCCCTGCTGTTGTTGTAGTTGTTGTCCTTTTCTTTCCTTTTTTAAATCTTTCAGTGTTCACTACTGACTGGATTATGTGGTCTAGCAGATGGTTTATCACAAATAGCCCATTGGATATAATAATGCTTAAGTGGGTCTGTGTCAATAAGAGTATCAATCAGAAGGTCTTTTTCTGTGGCACTTTATGAGCTGCCCCGTAGCTGATTGATGTTAGGCCTTTAGGTCATCATAACTCAAATCAAGCAAGGGTGTAAAGGCGCGGAGCTCCTGGGTGGCTCAGTGTTCAGGGCTCAGCCCTCTGCCTACTGACCCACCCTTTGTAAAAAGTGTGAATTACACCAATAAAACAAAAAGCAGAGAGCCAACACCCTTACAATAAACAGCTGCAGGACAGACTGGAGGGCTGCTTTTTTATCTCCAAACTAAAACATAGGTATAATGAACCCTGTCTTTAAAGGGGGGACTGTAAACTCAATGTTATATGGATTTGTCAAATCCAACTGGATATGTCTGTGTTGGTCTGGATTCTTGCTGCATTATTCCCTTTCTGTGAAAGCAGACCATGTAATTTCAGGAAATCTTTCGGAATGTCCTCCATCACAGATAAACAAGACAGGATGACAACAAGCGCCTAGTGCCTGGAAGAGACAGAGGGTGCAAAGAAAGATGGCTGAAGGGAGAGACGTGGAGAATGACGCATTGAGGAGCAGATGCGTAACAGAGCCGGCTGTTTGGAGAGCAAACTACTGGTACTTGTGTGACACCTGCTTCTGAAACGAGACCTCCTCGAACCCCTCCTCGCCGCGCGGTGAGTGAGATGACGGTGGTGGAGGTGGGATCGGGGAGTACGGTGAATCAAACGCTTTGACAAGTCTCCTGTACACTCCGACTCAAACAGGACGAACTACAGGGCCACATCAAACGCGCTTCCGCCATCTCTCATTTGGCACCAGGCAGTAGAATGTGTGAGGAGAGTGTGGCCTGACTAAGAGGCAAGAAGGTAGAGGGAATGCCCGAGTGTGTGTGTGTGTGTGTGTGTGTGTGTGCGTTTCCATGTATCCTTTTATGTGAGTGAGACACAGTGCATGTGTGTGAATGTGTATGCATGTGCGTGTGTACAGTGCGTCTATGTGAGCGATCTCCACGTACGTGTGAGAGTGTAAATGTATATGTGTGTGTGTGTGTGTGTGTATGTGTGTAAGTGGGTGAGGGGGTGGCTGTTGCGGATAAGACTCACACACCTGAGCAAACAGCCAAGGATGCTTGCAGCACGTACCTCATGCTCAGGGCATGCCTGTGTGCGGCTTGAGGCCCGGCGAGAGAACACAGCACCCGGGTGTTAGGACACATCAACTGGCCAGCTCCCACTCCAAATGCGACAGAGGCTCAAACACGCACAACCCACACACACACACACACACACACACACACACACACACACACACACACACACACACACACACACACACACACTCACATGCGCACCCACATGCGCACACTCGAACGCAACATCTTACAGGGATACCTCAGCATCAAAACATTTTATGCAAATGTATCCAAAGTTGCCCTTGTGCTTTCAACTCTAGTGAAGCAATACGTGCAGTAACAGTTTAACATGCCAAGCCAAACACATTTCAGGAGCTTTAATATCACGCCGCCGGCCATCAACTCTGACTGAGGCGTGAGAGGCACTTCACCAATGACTAACTGTTGTCCTGGATTCCCCAGCAGCTGCCTGAAGTTCTCAGAGGCTCCGGATGAATAAGTGACAGGACGAGAGAGGGGGAAGAGGGGCAAGGAGCAGCGAGGAGCGGCGAGGAGCACTGACTTGGGAGAGGCCAGGCTGCAGTAAATGAAATGTAATATGTAACCCCGCTCACAAGGAGCAGAGCCAGGGGCCTGGCTGTGCATATTTACAGGCCTGTGAGAACGGCCTGACTTTACCTTAACGAAAGTGAGAGCGGTGGCGTGGGTGGCTGTCCGCCAGTCAGCATGGTGATTAATAAAACAACAGAAGGCTGAACAGACAGAAGGAGAGAGAGAGAGAGAGAGAGAGAGTCAGGGGAGAGGTTGTGGAGATGTTAGGTGAAGTCTTCTCTGCAGGGCTTGCCCTTATTGTGAATGGGGGCAAGTGATACTTGAACTCTGCTGTCTTGATACGTTTCTATCATTTTATAGTTTGGGCGCTGAAAAGCTGTTTGACAGGGGTGTTGGAGTATGCAGACTCAATCATCCTCACACACACATACACAGAGAAAGAGACACAGACCGAATAAGCCAGAAACCCAACCCCACCCACCTCACACACACACACACACACACACACACACACACACAGGTGATGAAAAATGGCCGGACGGCTTGTGCTCCCTGTCTAATTGTTGTTGCTGTCTGAAGGGGGACATTGTTCATTTCACTTAACAGCAGGTCAGGGGAAGGTGGGATCATTAATATTAAAAAGCATCCATCCATCTATGGGAACATGTGGTCTGTAATTTCAAGGGCTAGCGCACTGAAGACCTGTCATGGCCTGTTCGGAGAGCTGCTCTAATCACATTACAGGCACTGCAGGAACCCTGCCATGAATCATTAATTAGTCCCACACATTAGCAACAAACACACACACACACACACACACACACACACACACGTAGCCACACATACACACAGACATTCGGACACAGTGCTCATAGTTACACAACACAGCAACATGCAAATACACACACACACACAAACACTCTCCATAATTACAGAGCATCATGCAAACACACACACACACACACACACACACACACACACACACACACACAGATAGACCATGACAGACATACACACGGCACGTAGCTTAGCAACAACACAGGAACAGGCCCATGGCCTGACACCACCACAAGGAAGATCTCAAAGTAGGAGAAGGACAAAGTCACCCCACACACAGCTGACATGGCAGGTCACTTTGTCAGCGCACACCTACATGTCTCCATTCTCTCCTCCGATCTCTCTTTCATGCAAACACACACACACACACACTGAAACCTGCACTCACACACACTCGTAAAATACACTCCCTTTTAACGGACATCAGCAGGTGTAACCCCGTCGACCAAAGTGAAAGAGAGCGAAAGACCGAGATTTTCCAGATCAATCATCCAACAGTATTTACAAATGCACCTGGGGGTAAGGAGATACTGAGAGACAGAGACAGAGAGAAAGAGAAAGAGAGAGAGCGAGAGAGAAAGAGAGAAAGACTGTACTGACAGGTTGGCACATCGGAGGCACGGCCCTTTAAGTGCTTTTCAGTGTGTCCGTGGTGTCGACATCTATTTCACACTCATCCACACCTCAAAGCAGAAAAAGATGTTTCTGTGACCTTTAGCGTGTCAGCTCCATTGAGGGGGTGGGGGACGAGTGGGAGAGAAGAAAGGGCAAAGTCAAAATGGCTCCTGAAAAATAACGGCACGTCGGTTTTCCACCTCTCCCAGTAAATTAATAAATAAAAATCGCTTGGGTGTGAGACTTTTTCCTTCTCTCTTTAATTGTTATTTTCTTGTGAGTGTGCTATAACATTTCCATTAGGATTATGTCGATAAAGAGAGAGGGCTTTTTACTTTTCACCTTCAAATTACAACATGAGAGCTTGGCTTGTTTTTATGAGGTCAGCCATTTTACGCTTGGAATAAAGTGTTTTAACACTGACACAGTGTCCCCGAGGCATCCGGACACCGGCCGATTTGTTGTGAAAGTGTGAGAGACAGAGAGAGAGACAGCAAGAAATGGAGAGAGAGAGAGAGAGAGAGAGAGAGAGAGAGAGAGAGAGACGGGTGGAGGGAGGGTGTTGATTGAAAGACTGTGATTAGCAGTTTTTTGGTGGAGGTGAGAGGCAGGGGCGCAGGCGTGCGGGTGCAGGGGGGTGTGGAGTGGAGCCGTTCCCAGCGTCCTGGAGCGCAGTCAAGGAGAAGTCACTGCCTCCTGAGAGCTCTTCCCCAGTTAGCAGCAGCAGGCCTGCTGCCCTCTCTGCCCCCCCCCCAAACACACACACACACACACACACACACACCCTCCACACAAAAAATCAATATCCCTGTGCAAAGTGCAGGCTGTCCAAGGGGAGGCCAACGTCAGCCCTGGCCCAAGCCCCAGTCCCAGTCCCAGCCCACCGCTCTGCCCAGCTCAGTGCACCGCAGCCCAGCCAGCTAGGGCAGGAAGCATTGGTGTCCTCCAGGTTGGTCCCACGGGTGGTGTCAAGGACAGACCCAGGGCCGGTGGGGATGACAGGGAGCGTGGAGAGGAGGTGGGGGTGAGGACTGGCACTCCCAGGCCCAACATAACCACCACCACCACCACCTCCTCCTCCTCCTCCTCCTCCCGTACTCCTATCCACCCCTGCTCCTGCTCCAACCACCATCAGAGCAGCGCGGCAGATCAATATGCAGGCCGAGCGTTAAATTTCAGGTCCAGAAGCTGTCACGCTCTTAAGGCCACGCAGCTGGAACATGGGGATGGGGTGTGGGGGGGGGGGGGGGGGGGGGGGGGGGGGGGTGGAGATGCATGGGGGTGGAGGTGGCTGAGGTCCAAGCTATACCTGACCATTTTGTTCCACAGACCGGGTTGTGTTTGAGGGGGGAAAAAAACAAGCAACAAGCAATTCAAAAACACTTAGGCAGGTGGACATATCTGCTGCACAGCAGTTCTGTTTTATTTATCTATTTTGCTGTGTATGCTACCCTTCTCTCCCTCTCTCACTCTCTCTCTCTCTCCCTCCCTCTGTGGAACACTGTTCAAAAAGTGTATGTGTGTGTACTTCCAATTCAGGAGTACTGTTACATGCCCTACAATTACATCTTTACTTTTCCATAGAGAGTGTCCACAACAGACCAGACGGCACTCACTGCTTGTTAAGGCCTTACAAGAGGGTGGGAGAACTGAAGTAAATAACATATACCTGCTACATCAAATGTATATGTGCTGTATGTGTCGGATAATACATTTGATTACTATGGATGTGTGGTATTAAGCATATTTGTCGAAAACAAGACAGACAGGATCAATAGGTGAAGAGCTTTCACGGTTCCTTTCCAACAACATGGTGCTTTGGTCTCATCTTCCTAATCTAAGGCGCAGACTGCCGGTCAGAAATCGTTTGTGGATGTTTATATGATTTCCATCCCAATTCCAGGAACCCAGAGCTTGTCCTAAATGGCATTAGTCAAATCCCCCACCCAATCCTCCCCCCCCCCACCCCCTCCAAAAAAAAAACATTGCAGAAGGAATCTGCTTCTCTTCTCTTCACACACCAATGTACCACCACCCTTTTTTTTCTGTATTTATTTTTCTTTCAGTCATTCCGAACAAAAGAGAAATATTCTACCAGGAACTGAATAACTTAATCCTCTTTGCAAGTCTTTTTTTTTACTCCCAGTAGCCTGAGCGGTGACAGATTAACAGTGCCGAGGTTTCGCACACCCACCCATTTGAAAATGTAATTGGCGCGGCGACTTGACTGCACACTCTCTCCGAGAGGAGAAGAAGGGGAAGGTTAATGTGAAGCCGGCAAGAAGAATTCCGGCCGCGCCGCTGCAATGCACACTGGGACGGCACCCAAAAAAAACCTGCTCGGAGCAGGGGACGGAGCGCCGATTTGGTCACGTACGACGCGTGGGCAGCTTCCTGGTGGCGGGGGGAGGAGGAGGAGGAGGAGGAGGAAGAAGAAGAGGAGGAGGAGAAGGGGATGTGGGGGAGTATGGCGGAATCTCTGTGGTTACTGCTCAATTCTGCTAATTATTACACCCAATCAGAGGACTTAACAGGGCGGAGCCAGCCGAGGTCGCACTCGGGGGCGTTTAACAGCTGGTGGAGGGGGTGGTGGTGGGGGGGGGGGACCGGAGGTGAGTGTATTACACTGAGCCCTTTCCCTATAAAATACAACACCCTGACATCTACTGTGTACTTAGCCCCATAGGAGGGGGGAGGGGGGAGAGAGAGAGAGAGAGTATTAGAAGGAAGGAGAGGGGAGAGAAAGGGAGGGAGAGAGAGACAGGTCGGATATCCAATATTATGATGTCCAAGTGCCACCTAGTGACAGCTTCCCAGTTCTTTTGTGGTTTTCTACTCCTACTTTCTACTCTGTGCTGGAGTTGGAGTGTGGGATAGAGGAGGAGGAGGAGGAAAGGAGAGAGAGAAGATACGGAGACAGAAAGATAGAAGAGGGTGAAAGAGAGAGAGCCAAAAGAGCAGGGCCCATGGACGCCAGCTAGGGCAGCCTGGGACAGGTCCACCAGCCCCCTGCCTGAGCCTGAGCCTGGCTCTCCACTGGCCCGTCTGGGAGGCAGAGCCGAGCCGAGCCGAGCCGAGCCAAAGTTCACAAGGGGGTTAGAGAGGGAACAACCCACCATCCCTCAGTGCACGAGCCTCCAGTGCTCCAGCACTACACAATGCATGTGTGTGATACTGCAGCCCTCTGAGGGTTGAAGACAGGGCCAAGGGACCAAGAAATAAATAAAGAAGGAAGGACTAAGGAAGTGTGAACACTGAACAATAAGAAGAGAAAAAGAATCAAGCAGGGAGGATAGGTCTAGTGCAGTTCACCAGCTCTACCATGTCAAAGCAGGCCCTTTCACTTCTCAAGAATGGAGAGGTACAAGCCCAATACTGGTTCACCTGAGTAACCCGAGGAAAACAACCACTACAGGCCCATTCTGCGGGGGCCTACAGCGCGCCCTGACACTCTATTAAAAGACCAACACAGACAAATGAAGGAAGCCCTCTTTCTCCCGCTCTTTCATCCCTCTCTCTCTTTTTTTCCGGGCATGGTGTGTTCCCTGATGGAGATGGAGATGGATCTGAGGGAGAGCGAGCGCTGCTCCTTCATCCCTTCATCCCTCCATTCCTCCTCCTCCTCCACCACCACCACCACCACCAACCCCCCCCCCCCCCCCCCCCCCCCCCCCACCCGTCTTCTTCCATTCTTCCTGGCCTGTGCTGGAGGTGTAAATCACGGCTGCCAGTGCCCCAGAGGTGAGCCAGATGCAAGGCGAGGTGAGCCTGAAATAATGCTTATGTCACGGCGGGTCAGGCCTCCATTACGCCCGTTTCAAAAACTATTAATCTTGCTTGTAGTCAGAGGCCTAGAAATAATTACTTCATCTAACCTATGTAATACAGCATGACCAGCGGTCGGGCCCGGTCAATTTGAAACTTGGGCTGGGGGGGGGGTTGCTGTTGGGAACCAGCAGGGTGAGGAGGACGAGCCACAAATTACAGCACCGTGGCGTACCGCCGGGTGAGTGATGTCCCACTCACAGAGGCTACACCCAACTCACACAACTATACACACACACACACACACACACACACACGCATGCAGACACGCACACACACACACACACAAGGAAAGCCCATACGCTGCAACCAGGGCCTACATATCTCACAACGAGAAACAGCTCACACACTGAGATTAATGATAATACGCCTCAGATGAGTAATACACCCAGCCAATGATTGATCCTCAAAGGGGCCAAATGACAGTTAACCTAAAACCAACATATCATAAATTAACCTCCAGTGATTTACACAAGGACTACAGATAAAAAACGTAGCCACACACTGTTCCTATGGACCTAAACACTTAGGCCTGAACACTTCGGCCTACAATACCCCAAAAAATGTCAGCCTAAAATCTGTTCTCCTAACAGTAACACCTGTCACGAAAGATGAAATAAAGCACTGGTATGAGGAGTCGAGTTCACACTTGAGAGTCCACCTCAGTGACCTCCGCTTGTCTCAGGCTCATCTGAACACACATGACAGGCGCAAGTCAACAAACCTCTGCCCTGACCTGGACTTCACAGGCCTGGGTTTGTTTCCCCTCCCATAACCATGGCAACCCCCATAACCATGGCTATTGGGGAAAAACACACACACACACACACACACACACACACACACACACGCACACACACACGCACGCACGCACGCACAAAAAGGTTTGATGCCCTGGCAACGGTCGGCCCCCATAAATGTCAGCGTAAGTATGTATGGAATGACATAAATAAATATCAGTCCTCTCGAGGCCGTCACAGCTGGCATCCCAGGTGCAAATTTAATTAGTCAGGGGGGTGACAGGGTGGTTGGGGGGGGCTGACGTCTCCCTCTGTTGTCGGGGGGGGGGGGTCTTGGGCGAACGCATCTGTAAACACACGCTACATCCTAATCAGGTGCCACCGCCGCGTTTGATCATCCCACAAAAACTTGTCACAAATCCCCGGCAGAGAGTGGGCCGGGGAGAGAGAAGGCGAGAGAGAAAGGGAGGGAGGGAGAGAGAGAGAGAGAACAAAGGAAAGGGAGTTGTCACAGGGATAGGGAAGCGGAGATGGAAGGAGTTTGCCCATTAGCAGTCTCTCTCTCTCTCCCTCTCTCTCTCTCTTTCACTCATTCTATCAGCTGCCCATACACACAGCTTCCATAAACAGAGAGCTCAAGGCCTCTGATATCTTTCACACAGACACACGCGCACACACAGACACACATAGACACACACAGAGCACTATTTCACTGGGGCAAGCAGCCCCTCTCCCCTGCACCTGAACCGCGGAGACTGGCAATCAAATATCACACAGCAGAGAGTACTGCAGTTTATTCTTTTTGAAGACGCAACGAGAAGAAAAAAAAGAACTTTGAAAAGACATAAGGTTTCCTTTATTTTTTTTTTTTTTATTTTTTTGTGTGTTGAAGTAGTTCGGGTCCTCTTTCAAGCAGTGAATCAGAGAAGCTGGCTGTGTGTGTCTGTTTCCCTGCATACTGTCAAAATCCTTCAGGCTAACAAACAAGACAGCGGCGAGAGCTCAGTGAGGAACACACGCTCAATTAGATCCTGTTTACCTTTCACTTATGTTGATATTGAATACATTAGCCGATTGAACCTCCAGAAGAAGAGACTGGAGTGACAAGCGGGAATCTTCTTTTTGCTAGTACCATGGCAACCGAGATTATCGTGAATGGAAGGAGAGGGGGGGGGGGGGGGGGGGGGGACGAGAGAAAAAGACGATACATAAATTAATTAAAGGACAAAAAAAAAAAACAAGTCGAGAATTAAACTTAGAACATCTGTCAGCGACTTAGCTTCCCATCGTAATACCAGTGTTAGAACATTTATACCCTTGAAGTTAATGATCCCCTCTTTAATTGACAGTCAAGAAAATGTGGCTGAGGAGGCATGCTGTAGACGCAGATAAGACGCCACTACCCCCCCCCCCCCCCCCCCATCCACCCACCCCACCCCAAAACCACTCCACACTATCCACCCTCCCACTTCCAAAATAAAAAAAAAACTGTTTAAAGAACCTTGGCAGTAATCCCCATTGTCATCCTGCAGCACAGTGGAGGGACTTACAAACAGCGATAACTCGACAGTAGCTGTCTGTTCCTCAAGAGTTAGGGGACGGCGTGGCAGCTACCACCACTGTCGCTGCGCTTGCTTAGATTAACGCAATCCGTCCGCGCCGTCACTCAGTGGCGATACGTGCGCCTGTCAGAGCTTGCTTCCTTTAACGCGTGTGTGTGTGTGTGTGTGTGAAGACAACGGGTTTTGCCTGCGTTAGGACAGCAAAGTGTCATCCACTGGCCCACTTTTGAAGGGGGGGGGTGAAGTTAGTGGGGTTATTATGTCACATGGTGCTTTAACGCTTCAGTTGAGAACCGCACTAGAGGAATCTAGGACTTTACGACATGGCTGTGGATTCTTAGTGTGTATGGAATGTAAAAATAGCTTTGATTAGGGCCTTTCAATGAAATAACCATTAAAAAAAACACCAACCTCCACAGTGGCCAACCCAAAATAAAAATCAAATATGTGGACAATAGGCAACATCATAACAAAAGGCCCTAAAATTAAGTTATAAAAAAACATTAATTACCGAAAAGTTTTGTGGCAAACAGCAGGTTACAGAAAGTCCACTGGTGCTTTAACAAGGCAGTATGACTTCCGAGTCACTGCTTTAAAAAAAAAGAAAAAAAGAAAAAAAAAAAAAAAACAGCGCACACGTTTGACTCCCTCCGTTTCAGCAGTCCTGCTACAAATGACAGTGACTGCCCTCTGGTCGCCCCTACATTACAGGAGCAGGCTACCATCGACACAGGGGCTGACAGCTGACCCCCCCTAGTGTGCCCCCCACCCCTTCCGGTCCCGGCAGGCTCTGCCAGACAGGCCTGACATGCCCGCCTCCCATCCCAGAGCAAAGCATGATGGGACTGCTCCTGCTCCCCATCTCTTTGGCCCCCTCGTCTCATCTCGTCTCGTCTCGTCTTCACGCGCACGGGAAACAACACACACACACACACACACACACACACACACACACACACACACACACACACACACACACACACATCTCCAAGCTCCTTTCTCACTGTGGCAACCGGATCTGACCTGCTGCCCTCCCAGTTGAACTCATCTGAATAAACAGAGCAGAAAACAGACACGTAGAGGAGGGAGAGAGAGAAGAGGAGGGAGGAGAAAATCTGCCTATATTATGATGGGTGAGAGAGAGAGAGAGAGAGAGGGAGTGAAAGAGAGAGGGAGGAAAGTGAGTTCCTTCTTTATGCACGTTTGATCATGTGGTTGACAGCGGCGGTAGATGGCATAACGGACTGTTGAACAAAGAGGGGTTGAGGGCGGCTGGCGGGCTGCCCCTGACAGTGGGATCATGACAAGCATGCCGCCGCCCCACAGTCCGTCATTCACAGCCGCGCTGAGGAGGCGAGGGGAAGGGTCGGGTAGGGTGGGGTGGGGCGGGGTGGGGTGGGGGAGCAGGGAGGAGAGAGAGCAGGGCTGGTCAGAGGTTAAGAGCAGAGGAGACAGCAATGAAAGGCAACTGTCATGCACCAGTGCTCGCTCAGGAGAACACGCCGAGCTCACACACACCAACTACTCCCCGCGACACAGACACACACACAGACACACACACACACACACACACACACACACACCTCCTATCTCAGTGCTCCTCGAAACAGCGGCCCTCCTTTTGCAGTGTTACGCCGCTACGCCGCCGGCTGACAGCATGCCAGTCAAACTGTCGGAGGCGCCGGGTGCCAACGGCAGACATGGCATATGCAAAAAACCCCAGTTAAAGCTCATGAGCATAACCAAAACCACCACCCCCCCCCCCTCCACCAACCACAAAAATATAGAAGAAATGCTTGAGAGGCTGAATACCTGACACAAAGGAAACAGCTCCCGTACCACAGGCCTTCACCTAGCCCCCAAACACAGCACACAAACCAGACCAGTGGTGTGAAATCATACAGCCGAGTCTGGCCGCCGATTTGAATTTCTCATCAGCTGTAATTTCCATTGACATCAATCAAAATGAGAGATGGAGAGATAAAAAAGGTGGAGGGGTGGACGTGGTGGGGGGGGTTCTTTGGCGGCGGTGAGGGGCTTTTTTTCGAGCTGCTCTTCCCAGCGCAGGTGGAGGATGCCATCCAGGGCTTTTCCTCCAGGTTGGCACGAGGCTGCGTGGGAACAAGGCCTCCAGCTGGCACCTGGTGCAAGGGCTGCTTCCAGGCGATGTGGGCACCCAGTTCAGTCTGCCGCGGGCACCGGCGTACAAGCCAGGTACTTACACACACACACACACACCCACACACACACACACACACACACACACAGACAGACACACGCAGACTAACACAGACACACACACTTCCATGGCACTTATTTATAGAATTAGCTTATGATGTACAAATTAACAGGTACCATTTACTGGCGCTTGTGAAAATGGCCCCCTGTAGCTTTTTTGTGACTGAGGGCTTTGGACCTTCAATGAATGCCAGATGTTGGGCAGCGGCTCAACACAAGGTAGTCCCCCCTCTTTTACAGGAAAGGTAAGCCATTACAAAAGAAAATAAGTTCACAAATAAACAGCAGTGAAACAGCGCTCGCCGATGAATAGCACAGGTGGTAAAAAACGGAGAGAGAAGGAGAAGAAAAAAAACTCGCTGCTGGAATGGGTCCCTCCTGGAAGCCGAGGAAAACCCAATAAATGTTTCCACGTACCATTACACATTAAACACCTGGCCACAAATGGCTACAAATGCTTTTTTTTTTTTTTTTTCCACCTGATTTCCTCTCGAAGGCTACTTTGTTTTTGTACGGTTAGTGGGGTTTAACACATCCTTTCATAGCCAAAAGTGCGCAAATGTGGTGAACTGAATTCATAGGAACGTTCGTGTTACCACCACTTACACTAAAGCTAATGTCCACATATCCTGCCTCAACACCTTCAAAAATAACAGAATGGGTGAGTGGCTCCAGATCTGACTAGCAGAGAGTAGCCAGTCTCCTTTGTCATGCAACAGTAATGCTTTGACTTAATGTGATCAACCTGGCTAACATAGTCTGTCTTGCTAACAGACTGAGGACTGTCAGCTGAGAGTCCATCAAACTAATGAGGAGCCCCCAAAGACACAGAGCGCTGAGGACAATTCCATCCTACTATTCCCAGAAGAAACCAAAAAGACTGCACACACTACAGAAGAGAGGAAAAAAAAGAGCGGGAGGGAGAGAGAGAGAGAGAGAGAGAGAGAGAGGAACAGAGGGAGGAAGAGAGAGAGGGGCAGACTAGCAGACTACACCAAACAAAACACATTCAAAAGAGGGACTAATGATCTGCCTGGGATCTTAGCCTGGAGAGGCTAATGAATCCCCCTGAGGCACTGCGCTGGGCTGGGCCGGGCTGGGCTGGCTGTCTGAGGGCGGGTGGGTCAGTCCCATGTTTATTCAGGACCCCTACACGCTGCCACCACGGCCCTATTGATCGGATTGATTATTCCATGTATATCACCGGCGATAGGCCACTGGCTGACAGATGAACTCGGAGAGAGCAGGTCACTCACACTGCTAACTCACTGCTCGTGACAGGCGATCTGCTCGGCCGCTTAAGATGATCCATGTCATGGGCGGGGGGGGGGGGGGGCTTCCTGTGTGTTCATGAATAAGCTGACATCAGTGAAAGTCCTACTCACACACACACACACACACACACACACACACACACACACACAAGATAGCTGGAAATGACAGGTTGGCAAAAAAAAAAAATTATCAACCCTCTCCATGAGAAGGGGAAAAAACAAAAGGGAGCCCCACGCACTCAAAGAGCCCCATCAGGCTTTATACAAAACATATGACACAGACTCTCCCTAATCAGCTCAGTGGAATCCACTGACGAAATGCCCCAAAGTCCAATCAACCCACACACACACACACACCCGCACACGCACGTACGCACGCACATACTTACACACACAACTCATGCCCCCCACCTCACCCTCAACAACGTTTTTGTTTCTGAGCGGCACCGCGGACAGATGACAGATGCTTTTGCGCGCGGACATGGGAACCAGGCGCACACACAGCGGTAGAAGCCTGACCTGAGATCAGACTGCAGAAGCCATAAAAGTTGATATCCTTACAGATGCAAACCAAATGCCGACATGGAGCGGCCCTAAAAAGCCATACATTAAATGTGGGGTGCCATAAAACAGGGTGAAAATAAGAAAGGCCCTCCATTCAGCACCACCTCCACATAAAGGAAAACTTAACATGGGCCTGGTGCCCCCCTTCACTACTGTGATATGGGAAACCTGTTTAACAGAAGTACCGATAAGTGCTCTCTGTGCGTCGGAGGCGGCTCAAGTTGCTTGCAGTAGATCTTGTGCCACAGCTGAACCTTGGTAATTAAATGCCCAAGCATAAAATTAGCACGCAAGACATTAATTAAGTGATGAAATATTGATAGTCTATAAGACTAAATAACAGGTTATTTTCTTGGCAATAAGATTAGATGGACTTGTATTTCAGATGGGCATTGAACTCACACATACACACACACAACTATAAACGCGTGCACACAAAGATACACAACAAAACACACACACACACACACACACATGCAGACCAGAGTTCACAGCATGTACGGTTTTGTGAGCAGATGACAGAGGATGGAAACCCTCACAACAGACTAATCAAAGCCTGTCCCCACATCCGATCAATGCACCAGAGGCCTTAGGGGGGTCGCGCTATATTACCAGAAAACACACACACACACACACACACACACACACACACACAGTGACACACACACATACATATACACACTCTTCATATGCATTCATTGATTTACTTTTCCGAATACTATATCACCGAACTCCAATGGGAACGGAAAACAGAGGGCCGGGACCGGGGTCAAGCACGGCACGCGCCGACGCTTGCACAATATTGATGGCGACGCCAAGAGAAATGACTAAATATCCAAATCAATACCTAGTTTCCCTGCCATGGCCTCCCTTTGCTCAAGATGGGGGGGGGGATATATCTATAGTCATCTTTATGGTCTTGGCCACAGTCGGAGATGAGGTGATGGGTGTATGTGTTGGTGGGGGGGGGGGCAAATGCCTCCCTTAAGGTAAACTCTTTGATTGGCAGAGGTGATGAGATGGCAGGTATGTCGAGGGGGGAGTGAGGTTGCGGGGAAATAGATGGCCGAGGGGTGCAGTGGGGGGCGTGGACATGATGGCCCCCTGCCCCCTTAACTACGACTCATCTACCACATCAACTAAACATTAATTTGGCACACAGGCCAGGCCAGGCTTCTGTCACACTGCTGAGTGTAAATGTGGTGGAGGTCTGTACTGTGGGGCTACACACATACCGGGTCAGGCTCCTTCTATAAACATGGCCTATATCTGTTACTTTTACTGTGTGCGTCTGTGTGTCTGTGTGTCTGTGTGTCTGTGTGTCTGTGTGTCTGTGTGTCTGTGTGTCTGTGTGTCTGTGTGTCTGTGTGTCTGTGTGTCTGTGTGTCTGTGTGTCTGTGTGTCTGTGTGTCTGTGTGTCTTTGTGTCTTTGTGTCTTTGTGTCTGTGTGTGACTCACTCCTGTCCTTTAATCTATCTCTCTCCTAGATTTCAATCACGTGCATAAGGAATACATGCGTGCATAAGGAAAGCACACAACTCACATGTTGTGTCTGTGTGTGTCTGTGTGTGTCTGTGTGTGTCTGTGTGTGTCTGTGTGTGTCTGTGTGTGTCTGTGTGTGTGCACAACAAAGTCATATGCCCTTCTGATTCAGCCAACACTGAGCACAGAAATCTACACATGTAGACCAGAGAACAAACACGTTGGACATTCAGACTGTGAGATCCTATTCAGAACTGAGTCTATTGCCCATGACTGAGCCATGACCTGAGCAGACTGACCTGAGTTCAGGCAGTGCTGTGTCAACAGCCAGAACAGCATAGTGCTTCACTGATGAGGCAGCCCAGAGGGTGCTGGGCTGTCGTAAAAATGTTGGAGATAGAGTGAGATGAAGCTTCCTTGTCTTATTTACAGCACAGCTCAATTACAGCGGCCATCACTCTACATATCCTCTGTCTATGGTGCCCAACGAGCACTATAAAGAGAGGGAGGAACCTGATAATTCCCTCATCCTTAATTAAATGTAAGGGCCTTACATTTACTTAATACAACACTCCGTCCGGCCCCCGCCCCGTCCCATCTGCTAAAAAAAACAATAGGTGCCCAACTGTCTTGTTTACAGTAAATCCATCCACCCATCCAGAAAGACCTCCTGGACACCGTCCCATCTCGGCCCTAAATCAGCAGGGCGTAAGCAGGGGGTGGGGTGGGGTGATCCGCCAGGTCTCCCTGGGCCCCCTGTGGCAAGAGCAGGAGCGTGGACCTAGGACTCGGGGCGGTGGCAACATCGACTTCGACGTCCCGGGCCGGCGATAAGTAATTCAGGCCAGGATTAGCGGCCTGATGGGCTGATCAATACTATGGGCCCAGGCCATTAGGAATGCAGCGAGGAAATGGTCCCCTCTGGTAATAAAGCAGGGTGTCTGGGTTCTCCTTCATTTGCTGGCTCCATTAGTGTAATGGTATCATTATCAGCCAGAGCAGTATTTCTCTGGCCCCTGTTCTGTTTCTTTTTCCCTCCATCTCTCCCCCTCTTTCCCCCTCTCTCTTTCTTTCTCTCTCTCTCTCTCTCTCTCTGCCAGGGCGGTGGGGGTCTGATGAAGTCTGGAGCTCCATGCTGTGCTTTTCCCCTCCCTGTTCTTTACCTGGACGCCTGGATGTAAATCTGTCTCTGCGGTGGCTTGTATGTTGCTCCCCCTTATGTATTCTTTACGCATGTTTTATGTCAGGAACTGCCACTATTTCTCAATTATTGGCTCATTAATAGAGGTGGGAAACATGCAGAGGAGCCTGGGAGTGAAAGAAAAGGCCGGAGGTGTGAAAAAAAAAAAAATGCTGATTCAGAGGAAATTGACACCACCTCCTGCTAAAACATCAGCCACGACATGACAGCGTGTCGGCATTAGTCGTCATAAATCGTTACCTTTACACTAATTCACCGGGTAACATTTTGTGTGTGTGTGTGTGTAAATGTAGGGGCAGAGGTGTGGGGGAATTGATTAACCAAGTCTAAATGTGTGGCCACATAATCAGCTTTTACCCGGCTAGTTGTTAATTTAACAGAATTGCCAAGGGAAACACAAACCATTTTAATGAGTGTTTAGAAATGAAATACCCTAAACAGCTTGCTCTACCTAACACACAAACAGAAAGACCCAATGAGGCCCATCTGACTGATGTCCTGGGTGCAGGGAGAGCCTCCAAACATCTGCTCACACTATGTGGTCATTACTTATGCTGCCGTTTCTGATAGATTCCCTTCATCTCTTTAAAATAGGTGATCTTTTTTATCAGCTACACGCTGCACCACTGGACAACCATCTTCATGTCAGCAAAGAGCTCTACTCATCTGAGGCGTGAAGCAGAAGAAACCGATTGGACTAAACAATACAATACAAAAAGAGTTTTATTTTCTCACAATCCCTTACATGTGCATTAGCCTCGCTACTGCTAACCCAGACTACCGGACAGTTGAAGATAATCTTGAAGATAGACCGCAAAGGTAGATAGCCGGCTTACAGTTTATTAGCACCTAGACATTTTTTGTGCATTACTGCTGCTAGCTGCTAGCTTCTGAATGTGCTTCCAATTAAGAACCATTTTGGTATAGACAATTACTGGCCAATGTTATCCCCGTTAGCACACAAAACAGACATCTTGTGAATGCTTTTTTTTCTTTTTTCTTCAGTCCGCACATGCCCAACACATGGCAGTAAAAGGGGAATTCTAAAGCAGGTCTACATATTTTTGAAGGCTTTAAAAGACAAATAGCTTACATTTGCTAAAGTGACACATAAGAGGACACATCACCATGCGTCCAAATGATTGAGCATAACTGCAAACATGTTCGGCCGACAAGACTGCAGCCATATTCCAGTTATTACTTATTATGATAAAGTAGACCCTGGCATTACTATAACGAGCCACTGGGATAAATACGGGGGTCTGCTAATTTGGCTGTTCTGCGGTTTTCCAGCCATTTTGCCATCACAATCCCCCTTGTTCATCCTTTTATTTGTCTGAAAGGGGAAGAGGAATCATTAGGCTCTGCCCGCCCGAGGGCCAGCTGGAATGAGTTCTCTCAATGCGGCTCATATGGTCGCCATGGCCGCTTTCATAAACAGGAGGAACCACGTTCTACATAGTTTCTGTGCTGTCAGACATGATCCAAACACATGTGCCATTGCAGGCAGCAGCCAAGTCAGTGTGTGTGTGTGTGTGTGTGTGTGTGTGTGTCTGTGTGTGTGAGAGGGAGAGAGAGAAAGAAAGAGAGAGAAAGAGGGATGCTCTGAACACCAGAACCACAGCATTCATCTCTCTGTCAGTTCTGTCTGTCTTGCTTTCACACTCAAAAGCCACACCATCTAACAACAGGCCTACATAATACCTCCGAGACAACTGTACCTAAAGCAGACCCTGATGCATGTGACTAAAAGACAACAACAGACCTCCCTGGTCTGTCAAGTCAAATATTGATTATGAATCATCAAACAAATAATTTCACTGAATAAAATAAACTTTTTTTTTTAAAGATGATGCAAAGAATGCAAATAATGGCAGTTTGATTCTGAAAGGGAAAATCTTCCAACATATAAAAAGTTAGCCAAGACAGAAATGTCACATTTGATGATGTAGTAGCTATCTGTAAAGCTTATATAGCACTACTGTTGTTATGGAGATCTTGTGATCAAAAGCACCCATTGGTTAGCTTCCTTGCCAGCAGGCCCACCTACCATGTCTATAGGTGCAGGTTCCACTGTGCCTCTCACACGGTAGGTTTCACTGTTGCCATGACACAGATTGGGAGAGAGGTTTACAGGGATGAGTGAGGTTTAGGAGGATGAGTCTAATGAGGCCAGCAGGTACAGAGCTAGGCAGTGTATGAACCTCAACCAGCAACTGCCATAACAACTGTGCTAGCAACATTTAGCCTCCTTGTTAACATGCCAACCACCCATATCAGTGGCTGTAGATCACCGCAGTGTGGGACTGTGCTGCTCACAACTCAAGTTATACAGCATCGATGTGTGCTTTACAGAGGAGTGGCTTAAATATAGATTGTGGTCATCATAACTGAAAATAGACATTAAAAACACTCCACAGCAGAGTTGCTTCAGTGTTCAACCAGGCCTGCTGCTGCTGCTACTGCTACTGCTACTACTATCAAGCGGTATTTAAAATGGGATAAGGTTGATGCTGCTACGTGGGCTTTACTTTGCATAGACTGTGTGGTAGGTTGGTAGGTTGTGACATCCATACTAACCTACACCAAAAACCGTAAGTTCAGTACTGCAGCAGCCCAGCAGCAGAGTGACCTCAGATGAACTACAGCGGTATAATCTTTGCTAATGTATTTTGTATTGGACTGGTCTTTTCGTGAATACTACTGGTCAGTGCCTCTTAATAATGTGCCATTACTATGTCTACTTAAGGCATAGAATGATTACAGCAGCACATTCTCCCCTGTAATGATGCCTGTGCTGTGTTACGTGAACAGGTGGGATAGCGGATTTCTCATAATAACCATTTATTTACTGACAAGACCGGATGACTTATGGACGCACTGACACCCTCATACGAATAGTCAGACAATTAAACAATACTGCCATCCGAACTGAAACTGCAGCGTAAAAACAAAACGTACCGATACGCTTCTATTAGCAGTCTGGATAAAATAAAAGGGGAGAAAAAGAATAAAGAGCGGTAACAAGGCGAAACACGACCATGTGTTGGATACGGTAACTTACACTGCCTTCTAGACAACGTAATAGTACATGCAACACCAGTCTGGAAAGTTTAAAACATTTTTTTTTAAATTGCATAACTTCATGTAATGCTCAGCGAACTGAGAGAAAACTACAAGCGATACCTTTCTTCTCTTCTCCCTCTCACTGTCATCCGATCTTTTCATGTTCCTGGAATAGTGTTTACACAGCCTCGCTTTCACCAAGGACGGTCTTGGGATTTGTAGTTTTCCTTTCGGTGACGTCCTATAAGTTGAAATAACCAATGCATATCCGATTTAAATACAGAACAGGTATATTGCTTATGATTACTGCCAATGTTATTTAGCATGTTCTGAATGTATATTGGATGTATGTTTGAGACTATTCCACGTAACCTACCAAATAAAACTACAATTCCCGCAAACACAGCTGCAGGAAAAAGGTCAGTCAGTAACTTCACTTACACCGGAAATCTTTAAATGTACAACTCGTATGCAACGCTGTATGCCCACGCCAAATGTCGAGCTGTCAGTCAGCCGTATGTTGAGTGCATGGAAGGTCAATCTATATAACTTTGATCGAAAACTAAATGTAACTAAATGTTGATGTAGAAAAGTTGACTAAAAGAATATGTTTTTACATTACACCGAGGCAACATATTTTAGTACACCACACCATAGCTCTTTTTGCCTAAATAATAAATGTGTATCTGCCTTTAAGCTGAGGCTATTGCTATTGACTAATAGCCAAGTCTATTTTAAATCGGATTTGTTTTATCACTGAAGAAAAAAAATATATATATACATATACATATTCTTTCTTTTTTTTTAAAGAAAGAAAGAAAAAAAAAACTGATCTGGGTTCCCTTTGAACATTTTCTGTAGTAGCCTTGGATAGGGTAAATCAGAAACAGCACATTGCAACTTGTGTAAAAAATAGCAACCATGCTTTGAACATGTTCCAAAAAATGAATTGTGCCAAATGTCTTTCAACTTTGTCTAAAGCCCAGGTGCTTTACAGCTAAAGGTGGGCGTCCAAAACCAAGATGTTCTTTTACAACCAACACCACGAACTGTGAAAGAATATGTAGGGAGCATTTGTGCATCACATGTATGGAATGCCCTCTCACTGAAGGTCACCAGAATACCTCATAACACATTTTGAATTGTGTTGAAAACTGCTCTGTACGTTATTCATTTCAGCTGAAGACAAAAAGACGTGCCTGAAAGACATAAGCCCAGGCCCCACTGGGGGTAAAAGGCTTTGCAAGGTTTGAAACACCTGCTATGTATTACCATTACAGACTTTGATCAGTGTCTTCATTAGTTCCCTTTGTAATCTCTTTTCTTTTATGGTAGAGCTGACCCAAGCAAGTCGGGTACAGTGATTGAACACACGTGTTCTTTTCACCTGTCTTGTAAAAAGCTCAAAGCTCTCATACGTTCAAAGATTTCTGTGTCTCTGGCATCCTGTTGCAATAAACAGAAGGGTCTCTTTTGATTCCTATTTATAACCTACATTTCCTCTCTTCCCTTTGTGCTTAGGAGTAAAATATCTGCTTGAAAAGTACCTGTGCCAAAGTAGATCCACATGCATATAAGAACACAAACATATGGGCATACAGAATATTTTGTAAGCTAATCGGAAGGAAATTGTTAGATGATTATATATTTTTTCAAGACAAGTTCAAGCTTGTAACTACAGATGTGTCATTTCATCATCTTAACATATTAGCGAGCTTAACTATACCTATATATCATCTTTGTCAATCTGAGACATCTGTCAGAAACTGAACTTTGCCAGAGGGACTGGAGTTTCATACTCTAAATGTGCCACTTTTCCATGTTGAAAAGGGGTTTAAGATGTGGCAAAATTATAACAAAATAAAATTAGAAAGACATCAGACAATGAAAGTTTCTTTCTGATCAATGTGCTGTTTTCATTTTATCACAGGGATGGTTTCTGTTACAGTGCATTGCCTCAGCTCCGGATGACCATCTGACAAGGCTTCTTTTTTTTCCCTGTGTTATAATGAGCCTATTTAAAAAGCTGGTCAGAAATCAAAGGTGAAGAGAGCACTGTGTCAGAAATATAGCGAAGCACATTAAAGGAAGACAGACACTATTGTGTATGGTCCATATTGGAAACAGAGCTGCACCCCACTACTCCCCCAAACCCTATCTTCGACTTGCCTTATGTCTTCAACCTTCCCCTGGTTTGAGGAATAGCCTATAGGCCAATGATCTCCAAGAATAATGATATGTTTCCTCTATGGTATGTTATTATTGGACCACCTAGGTTTTATTATTACATTACCGGTTTGTGGTGTCGTTCATACTGGCCGGGGAAAAAACGTGAAAAACGGCAAACGAATGGGGTTGTCTATAATACCAATGAGCTCTGCTAAAGGTATTGTTCAGTTCAGCCAGACGTGTATTCTAGCCACCACGCATTTTGCCCAGAACTATTTTCTGCATCAGATGATGCATTCATAGAGGGGCTTTTTGATTTTGATTTGTATTGAGTGAGCATATGGAGCAAGTATGTGCCCCCCTGTTCTCTAACCTTCAATGATAAGCCTTAGGAAACTGCTATTTGTCAGTACTATAAAGCAGATTGCTACCCAGTGGTTTCAATTAACATCAAAGGCCTCTTCGCAGGCAGTAATAGTTATATCAAAACCTGAAGTGTATTATTTTGGTTCCGCGCTGGAGTCCTCAAAACGATTATGCCCTCTCTCAAAAGAGACTTTTTTTTGTTCCCTTTTTCATTCTTTCTTTTTTTTTCACTATAAATACCCAACCACATGAGGACACATAATGGCCTTTTGCCAAGTATGAATAGCACAGAGCATAACCATGAGATCCCAGCAACGATCAGCCTCTCCTTCAACCCTCTGTACTTCATGCATCCTGATACAATGGAGGATTCTAAACACAAATTAGGAGCCTTAAAGGTTAACGACTTTCCCTCTGAATGTCACGGTGGCCCGTGTTAGACCGCTGTCAAAGCCAGGGAAACCTCCTGGCCCTGAGCACAAAGAGCAGAGAAGGTCCTATAAAATGATTCACCAAAATACATGCAGCATCCAAAGCATGCTGATGAAGTCCCTTTAAGCGCTTGCACACCACCACAGGAAAAGGCTCATGGCTTGTGAACAGGGCGAGCGTGCAGCCCTGCGTAAGATGTGGTATACCTCCCTACTCGGGATCACTTCCAGACACACTGAGGAGGAAGCATTTCACCATCACAGTGATTTCAATACCATGATCACTGAACAGTTTTATAGGAAATCCTTTAAAAAACGTGAGGTTTGACATACAAAGGAGGCCCTGTTTAAAGCTCACGCACATTGTCAGCCTGAAAGCCATTATGAAAAATATATATATACGGAAGCACACAGTCTCGGCATGTGTGTGTGTGTGTGTGTGTGTGTCCTTCCTTGGTGGAAGACAGTACTGGCCAGGGTTTGAGAAAATGTCTTTCTTTTTACAGCTGAGCATCATTGTCTCACTGCTTCATAAAATATATGTATTGTCGTGAGATGAGTCTTATCTAGATATTTGTGGTGGTGTTTCCATTTTCTGTGGAGCGACCATTAATTGTGAGATAAAATATTGCAAAATAAAAAATAAGGTCTACAAAATATTGTAAAAAAATATTCCAATATTCCAAATTGTTAATGGATCAGAATCACTGATTTTGATTTTAGACACATGCTGACATGACAACATTTTCATGTTAAGTGTTATTGGAAATGTTTTACTAGAGCCCTGCTAAAGAATGGCATTGCACGCAAAAAAAAGCCCAATGTGACCTTCAACCCATCTATATTTGGCAATGCTTATGAGATGTCAGCTACTTTCCTAATCCAATATAACTTCCATCCAGATCAAATGAGCTGGCAGGAGAAGAACCGAAAAAGCAATAATGTGACGTGGAGTTAAACAAAAGTAGTCCCTAACTAATGCACAGCAGTCCTTTGAACAGGGACTGTTATGCATTAGTAATATTTTATTGGGGGCTTTTCTTCTGCTTTTCATGTGCATGTTTCCCCCTGAGTCGATGGTAAGCAGGTTTGCGCTGTGAGCACTTTCACAGTCCTGGATGGACTGGTGGTCATGTAAAATGGGACAGGCCCTGAGGTAGCGAGAATGATGCTAACGTAAGAGCTGGATGTTCTGTTAGGATGTTGTGTTTAGACCCAATGAGTAAATAATATGCTGAAAATGGAAATGACGTGTGTGTTTTGGTCGGTGGTGGCACACGGCGGCAGCAGCAGCGCCCATCTGATTTATATTCAAGGAGTATCTAATCAATTCGTGTTTTGTTTTCATGCTCCGACAAATAAAATTGTCATTACGTGAGAAGCGCTCGTTCGGTGAGAAATGCATGCTGTGTTTGACAGGCCGTGCGGGCCGCCAGTGATCTAAATTTGTATGGACCTGACCACTCTCTCTCATTTCTCTGCTGTTTACCTCTGGAGTGCACGCAATTATTTTCTGTGTAAACTAGCCATCAGCACTGGAGTGCTCACACTGAGATCAGATGTGACTGTGTTATGATCTCAGATTATTATCACAAATAAATGAACTAATGAAAAGCCGGGATTGTTACTTTTTCTCTCTTGGCCCTTGTCTTGTACCTTGAACTGCTGTCACGTTCGATTAGGTTCAACTACCTGTTTGGCCAAACCCTTCTTGTACCCTACCACTCAGATTATATTAGTAGAAATAGCTTGGCAGAGTTAAAGGTTGTGTGTCTAACCACTGACTCCCTTGAAAGAGTATAAAATAGATCGAGAAATGTTTTCAGATTCGTCGCGGCTTGTGTTTAATTGTCTGTTTGGTTTTGTCAAAGCAAGGGAGCAGCTTCTGGTTATCCATAGCTTGCTAATGGCTTTGATGTCGAAAAACCAAATGCTGCTTGTTTTCATTTAAATCTTGTTCTTGTATAATGTTGATTCAACCCAGAACACTGGAAACACTCAGATTCCTGCATGTGTTCGACATGATGCCTCATTAGCTAAAGCTCTTTGGTTCGTTTATACGACCCAAAGCAACTGCTGTGTCATTGGTCTGGACGGGGCTGTTACTCTCTACACTGATGCTATCTGCATCATGATCTTCATCCATTTCAACGGCACAGTTCCAGTATTGCTGGGTAAAGATGCATATTCTCAATTCCAGTTCGTCTTTCTTCCTATGAAGGGAAAGGTTTCTCACAGTCACCTAAAGGAATACAGATATACCACTCCCAAACAACATCACAGAGAAACCTTCATCATTATCTTACTGTCAAGCAAACAGAATGATCTCATAGCACATGGCCACCTCCTTGAAGAAAATGGTACCACACACCTAGTGCTAACACTTTCCATACCCCCACCAACACACACACACACACACACACACACACACACACACACACCCTTTTTGTGCAAGCAGAGCAGTCTGGATAAACCTTTTGAAGAGCCATGAAGTGGTTGTTCTGTGCCGCAGCACCGAGCCAGATGAATAAAAGAATGTGTGACTGCATTAGAGCGCCGAGGACAAGCATCTTGACAGTGCTGCCGTCTCCGAAACCACCGCAGCTTTTTAACGCATGTAGATCACATGTCAGGGAGCCAAGTCGTCCTCATTTCAACATTGTGTCAGAGACTGTTCTTGGACAGCGGCCCGGGGTTTTTGCTTATTTGTCTTTTATAAAAAGGACAACTATCTGAACAGTGCCAAAGCACCCTCGGGCCTTTGATATCTGAAAGCACAAGAGTGGGGTTGAACCGACTCAGCTGGTACACAGATGTGTGTGCCGTGGGAGTCCTCTGTCTGAACCAAGCACAGATTAGTGACTTTTTTTCGTCCCCAATAAAAAAAGAGAGAGCACAATGCAATTGTATGTGTTAGGGGAAAATAATGCCAACAGCCAATAATTTGCAGGTGGCAGTCAAATGGCGGAGCCGTTGGTGACCACATATAATGTTGCTCTTATCATTAAAGAAAAAAGGAGAACATTACTTTTAAGTTTTACTGTCGCTGTGGTCGTGGTTTGTTTTCTGAGGGAGGGAAAAAATGTTCTTGTGTTTTATTATTTTTTCCTATTGTTTGGAGTTGTATGCTAAAGGCAGCTGAGTAACTGGACAGCAGTGCCTGTTCTCAGCAAATTTTCCAAATGTCTGCAGATTGCCGCCTCAATTTCTCCACAAGATGAATGCCACTAATTTGCCAGTGGGAGAAATGACACATAATGATGCCAACTCTGCCAGGTGCCTCACTGCAGTTCCACTTTTAGCGCATTTTTAGGGGTTTCTTGGTTATTTGTGTTTCTTTCTGTCTCTGTTTCTTTCTGTCTCTCTTTGCTTCTTTTTTTTCTCCATGCTAACGCGACCTCTCTGGGTCAAACATCAATGACAGAGCGAGGAAACAGCTGTGCGGGAGCTCCACACACACACACACTCGACACTGAAGGGGTTGAGAGGTGACCACAGGGAATGGCATCACAGTTAAAATCACACATCATTCCAGCCGGGTTACCAGCCAACATTTCATCCTGCTGTCAGTGGCGTCGTCTCCATGCTCGGATCTTTTAACAGTAAAACAGGTACTGGCGGGCTTGGCGCAGGTTCGCCCCTGCCGTCGTGGAGCATGCTGGGACGGCCTGTTTTGGACGAGTGGCGAAAGACTCAAATGGGATTTTCGTCAGAGAGTGGAATGATGAAAGGGCCTGTGGAACAGATGACACAGCTTGTCTTTCCGATTCTCTGAGTCTTTTCTTCAGATGTTTGTAGCCCACTGTCCTCTCCCTGCCACTGTCGAGTTGGCAATCGCACCAGACAAGAGCAGAGCCCTGTGGATGAGCATTTATTCACCTCAGACGTTGCATTCCTGCTTGACTGGAACCCCAAGTGCTGCATGACACATCAATAACTGGAAATTAAGGCACTAAAACATCTGCCGCATCACTCTGATTTGATGTTCAAATAGAGATAACAGGAAAACGGTGTCATACAAACCGCTGTGATGGAATTTAGGCAAATGATACATCATACAACAATACAAGTATATCTGATGACGATGAGTACAATTCACTGAACATAGTTTTTTTGAAAGTGTATCAGACTCATAGTGTGCCTCTTGCAGTGTCTTCAGAAATGACAGCCTGTTTGGATCAGATCCTTTCCTAAACCTCAGCTTGTGAACTGCTGATGCGTTTGCGTGCGTCGGATCACTCTGTGGCTTAAAGTTGAACCCCATCTTGACCCTCCTCTGCATCTGACCTCTGTTTCGTAGCCGTAAATCAAGTGTAATTAAAAATGCAAGAAAAGCAGTTATTCTTAACGCTGAACCACAAAAGCATAAGACAGCCATTTTGGGGGCTTTCCCAGCATCCAGTGCTGCTGGTAATTAGTCAGCCAGGGTAGATAAAACATGTGACAACAACGTGGAGATCGCAGACTGCGGTTTTGAATCACAGATTCCTCAGGGAGACACAAGTCTGTCAGAGAAGGAAACGCTTGATTTAAGACATTATTTCAGTAAATTATGTGCTCTCGAGACAGCGCAGGAGGTTTTAATTGCTAACATGAAATTACAGAGTGGAATTGTTGTGCATGTGTATTTAAGGAGAGACAGACGCTCAGATGTATTTTTGGGTCGCGGTGCGCTCATCTGTCGCCCATTTTTTGCGCCACCCACCCCCTCGGCATGGCGCTTTTGTCAGGTAATCTCTCTCATATCTAATAGGCAATTTGCCGCTTGAGTGCCCAGACTACCTCATTCTCTGAGAATCCCTCCACGTTTGAGGCATTTACACTGTGTGATAAAGTGATGATCTGTATAATCATCACATTTCCCTCTTTCTGTTGCACACACACACACACACACACACAAAAACTTTGGATGGGATCTGTCAGTAATCTTTTATTTTGTGACGGCATACACACAGCAAAAGACGTTTTGCTATGCTTGATGAATCAAATCAAATTGTGTGTGTGTGTGTATATATATGTTTTGGATTATTTTGCCATTTTTCATCCTTACACAAGAGTTTATGAAAGATACCTGGATGAAACTGAAAGAAGTGGAAATCTTCGTTTTTGCGAGAAAGGACAGGCAGGGTTCAGTGACAGGGAAGCCATAATCTTTCCAAGGCCTAACAAAAACCCCAAACAGCCATTAGCAGTTCTCTGGTGGTACGGAGAAAAAAAAACCTTCAAAAAATTCATTTTAACCCCAGTGACTTCTGGCTTGGCAGCCGTTCCTGTGTCTCTGTTGATGATTTTGAGGACAGATGTATGTGTGTGTGTATGTGTGTGTGTCTGGGGCGTATGTGACAACCTTGTTGTGGGGTGAAACTACGTAATGTCAACAAACAACAACAACAACTGCAGCAGCCGCTGCTGCAGCTGGGCCCTAGTAATCATGAGTGGTGATGTGGTGACTGTGGGGGTGGGCGAGGTGGGGGGTAGGGTGGGGATGGGGGGGGGGGGGGGGGGGTGAGTGTGTGTGTGTGTGTGGGTGTGCCTGAGGCCTGTGGCAGGCTGATGGGTGCTTTTGACTGTAAACCAAACAAAAGCAACATTCTGCATCCGACCGGCAGGCCAACCGGAGGATTATGCTCGGGCAGACAGATATGAATGTGGTCGGCATGCCTCCCCCTGCGTGCCACATGCCGCTTCTCTTCGGTCAGCAGTCCCCTTCCCCGTTTCCTCCGCCGCAGGCGGTTTGATCTGCCATGCAGATGTGCAGTCGGGGAGGAGGAGAGTCACCTCACTATGCACTGCTGGGCCTGATGGGTCCGTCTAAGCTGGGCCCGGTTCAAGCCAGACTAGTTTTTCTAGTCTTTGACTGTTTGTATCTCTCTGTCTGTGTCACTGTGTGCAAGTATACTGTCTGCTTATGTGTGGAGGGGCATTGGGGGAATAAATGTCAATAGGATGCTCGTATGTTGGATGTGAGACTTCGTCAGGTCACCATGATCTGCCAGTCAAGGCTGCCTCCTGCTGGTGGGGGCTTGAACTGCAGGTATCCTCTTGAACTGGCTTAAATAGTATCCTCATTTTCAATGACATTCCGTTTGTTTTTGTCTGACTCCCAGTATGGTAAATGTGTACGTTTCTACACCAATACACTTCATCATTGGAAGCCTGACTTTTCATCTTGATCTTATTAGCTTAACGCTGTACAATATCAGTGTTTTTTCTGTGAATATGTCAATTCATAGAACAATACAAGTGGCTGACTTTTGATCTTGATCTTATCATTAATGCATAGCTTTAAGCTTTCCAAAACATCAGCTAGAGTAGTGAACTAGAGTAGTTGGTCACTAAGAACCTAGAGCAACACGAAATGACAAAATGGTGGGCCACCACAAAATGTTCTCAATCATGATAGTTATGTTTGGTAAGCTCTGTGTCTCTGTCTCCCTATGCAGTCAGTGACTGAGTGATTAGTGCACTCATGAAGTTTGAGAATGTTACCAGTGATTGTTTGGGCTTTTGATTTACTTGTGGGAAGATATGTAGAGAAGGCTTATTATGGCGGAGTCTGTAGACACTCTGTTTCAGACCACGAGACGTGACAAATTTCCCTGGCTTTGCCAAGAGGAATACAACAAATGGCGTGTTGGAAAGCTCTCTGTTGGATATACATCGCATCGCTAAAGCTCTCTAATTATCAGCGGAGATCTCATCCAATTTGCTGAGTTGCTCAAGTTTCCATGAAAGCGTGCTCCGCTGAACTCCCGTTAAGCTCTTGCAGTGGGATTACTGTGACCTGTTAATTGTTCCGTCTCCTTTTTTTCCCCCTCCACATATCATAGGGCTGACCCTTGGGTAACATCTTGATGATAGATATCAAGTTTAACTGTTTAATTGGCGGCAATAAAACAAAACACAAAGACGACTTTGTTTGTAAAACACTCCGGCCAAATACGAGTGAACGCTGCCAGTATCAGAGCGCCTGTGTCTGCACTCGCTCCCTGAAGGGGGGGGTCGTGGAGGGGGGGGGGGTCTGCCAGCTCAACTAAGGAGGACCCCCCTACACACACTTCTCTCTCTCTCTCACCATTTCTTTCCCCACTCCACCCATCCCTCCCTCCCTCCCTCTCTCCTCGAATGCTTTCTCTAGGGGGAATTGGGAGGGGGGGCGGGGGGGGGGGGGGGGGGGGGGGGGTCAGGTGGGCTGCTAGGCCCCCGTCCCTTTTTTTTAACGGGAGGGAGTTTGTATGTATGTGGACAGAATGGTTTTGTCAGCAGCCTGTTCGTTGGGTTTGTTTGGAGCTGTGGTCCCTGCTGGAATATGTAACCGAATTCCTTCCCTTGTCCCACAATTGGAGTGTACTGCCAGATTCCCTGGCAACAAGGCCCTGAGTGAGGGCCAGTTCTCCTGCTCATCCCACAAAGCCTTTCATGTTCCCAAACCGCAGCCTGAGCAAGGCGCCTCGGTCTCAACAGCAGCAGACCAGCATATGTTTGCCTAATTCCTGAGACATGATGACAGTGGTCTCTGAGCCACGAAGCGAAGGCTGCTTGCTGCTCTCTCTCTCTCTCTCTCTCTCTCTGTTACTCCTTCTCTCTTCATCTGTCTTTCTCTCTGTCTGCCTTTCCTCTTGTCCCCCCCTTCTCTCTCTCTCTCTCTCTCACTTTCTCTCTCTTTATCACTCGCTCTCTTTCTCTCTGTCTTCTGTCTATCTTTCTCAACTCCTCACTCACACAGACACACAGCTTTCCTTCTATATGTGGGTGTGTGTGTGTGTGTGTGTGTGTGTGTGCCTTTAATTATTATTTTATGTTGTTGATGACTTCCAATAGGCATATGCCACATGTTTGCTCATTACATGTGTTTTTATATGAGTCCCCCCCAGCCTCCAACCCCCCCCCCCCCACACACACACACACACACACACACACTCTCTCTCTCTCATGGTGCCTTCTCCATGACCCTGTAGAGTGGAAAAACAGAAGCAGAGAGAGAGAGAGAAAGAAAACTCTCGTCGGCCTTCCCAGGAGGACGGAACTAACTAAAGCACCGTGCGCTGTCCACCGCGGGCATCAGGTACACAGCTCAGGATCACCGCGCACACCGTCTGTCGGCCGAGCATCCAGATTCGGCTGGACGCAGAGGCTCTGCGGGGCCCCCGGGTCTCGTGTACAAACCCTTCATCACTGTAATTAAAGGCAGGAGAATTACACCACCACACCCAGCCTGACCCCTGAGTCACACTCGTGGCTTCTCTCCCAGCTGTGAAAGACTGCGAAAGCTGCTGGGACTGTTTAAATCCCAGCTGCAGGACAGAAACACTTCGACACCTTCGGTTACAACGACAAATCTGCGTAGACACCGAAGTGTTATTTTTCTCCTGGTTGATGCTCTCTTTTTTTAATTCTAGGTGCCATCGGTGCAATTAGATGCACAGTCCAAGTCTGCAGTCTAGATAACAATCCCCTCGCTTGGACCCAGGGCAGCCGAGCGAGCGCCGGGTTGGCCATCACGCTGCGTAATTGCTAAGCAGCGCCAGTAGCTGGTTTAGTCTGAGCTCACCGCAGAGACCTGCAGACTTTACAGGCCCATTTCACTGTATGACACGCTATATGTATTTCACCATGTTGTATTCAATATGGTTTCCTGATTTCTATCTCGTGGTGGTTATCAATGTATTTATCATTAGCTTTAAAAAAAAAAAGTTAAGCTTGCTGAAACTCTCACTTTTCTCCTGCAGAAGAGGAGCTGGTTGGCTCACGTGAAGTGCCTGTGGCCGTCATTTTGCGCGTGTTCGGGTTTCACAGCGGGCTTCCTACGGCTTCCTGCGTCAGTGCTATCCCTGAGACGTTGTGTGACACGCACTTATCCCGGCAAATCTGTCCGTCCCCCTGCCAACTCAAACAGCCCCTTGGTAAAACACTGAAGTCCGATCCAATATCTTACGGACTTTTAAAGACAGAGGGAATTTTTTTTCCACTACAATTCCTTCGCTTCTTTTTTTTTCAATCCCCAACAGGGGCAAATCCAACCATAGTTTGAAATACTCAATCATTAAATCCTCAGCTCGTTGTGCCAGAACATTCAGAGTTTATTTTATTCTTGGATGTACAGACAGCCGCAGTGCATTTTTAGAATCTGCGGCAGGAGCCGTGTGTATTTTAACACACTGCCCGTGTGTGTCATACTGACCTGTTCCATAAACAGAGCTGTCTGCCTAGTGCTTAGTGCCTTGGCTACGTTGCACAAAAAGCTGCTGAGCAGGGAAGCATGTGCTTGGTGCGTGTCTGTTTGTTTGGGTGTAAGAGTGCACACCGGTTTGTGTGTTTGTTTGAGTGCAAGAGTGCACAAAGGTTTGTGTGTTTTTACAAGTTAGTGTTATTGTTTATGTCCAAAAATTAATATTTGTGTGCAATCTTGTATTTGTGTGTGTGTGTGTGTGTGTGTGTTTTGTTGTCACAGTCTTTCCTTTGAAGAAAGGTGGGCATCACTTGAAACTCCTCCGGCTGTCTGAAGTCCGGCTCAGTCAATCTCATCAAGGAATCCAAGAGACCTCCCCCTTCTGTCTGACTTTGGGAACCGGGGTCTATATTTAACTTCAAAAAGCCCTGCCTCTACCCTATTTAACCAGCATGACGTGTCCAGATCCAAATACGCATCTGTCACACACTTAGATCACACTCCTCAGATTAATACCCTTCATCTGCTCATGAAGGCACCCCCAGCAGATAGCAGCCTATGATTGCCTCCCATTAACTCCAGTTCTGAGGTATTTCCCCCACCATCCACCCACCCACAAACACACACACACACACACACACACACACACACACACACATACACACAACCACCACCACCACCACCACTTTGGATTTAAGCCTCCTCTTTGTCACCGAGGGCCCTGCTCCTTCGCTGGCGTGACGTGGGTGGCCGCAGTTGAAAGGCGGTCAGTGCCAAGAAAGGCTGGTCACTGGAGTGACTCCTTCGGGCTTTGCTACCTGCCCTGTATCAGATGGCATGAGAGAGGGGCCCGAGCAGCACTTTGGGTAATTATGCGTGCATGTAAAGAAGGGAGGGAGGGAGGGATGGAGAAACAGAGAGACAGAGAAGAGAGAGTGGTATTGGACCTGCGGAGGAGGAGGAGAGAGTGGTTTGGGTGTGTTAAGGGAGTTATCGGGGACGGTGGACGCCTGACGCCAGTCTTCCGGGTGGTCCTCCTCTCTCTGAGGGACTGCGAGCAGCCATCCGACACTGAACCCCTCCCGGCCCTCTGTCCCTCTCTGCTCAGGTGGAACCAGCCCATCCACCTTGGGCCCGAGCAGAACAATCAAATGGCCATAGATGGTGGGTGGGTTGGAAGGGGTAGGGTGGGCCAGCCCAGCCCCCACCCCACGGCACCCAATTCCCACTCTATTCCCGCATCCCACTTCATCAAGGCACTTCATCACATTACATCACATCAAAAGCAATAAGCTAATTACAAACGACTCTGGGCATGCACGCAGTAAATACAGAATCAACATAATTGATTTAATCCTCTCAGCGCCCAAATAAAAAAATAAAAAAAGTTTCGAAAAATTACAGCCCCGTTTTTCCAGAGCTGAAGTGACAATTGGATGAATTAAAAGATCAGTTATGGACTGTTCAGCTAAGGAAAAGAAGAGGAAGAAGAAACAGAAGAAGAAGAATGAAAGGAGGGGAAACCGACAGGGCAGAGCCAAGTGAGTCATGCTATGATGCACTGCGTGCTGGAAAAAGACACTGCTGAATCAGAGGCCAAGCACTGGAACTGAGGACAGATACACAATCACTTGTTCATCTGCTTGTCTGTTATTTTTTATTTTCTTCCCTTTTTGGGTGAGATTTTTGTGCGAATGTGTTCCTTCAATCATTTATTCTGCCGTGGCGGTAGCGATGTTTTATGCATGGTGCGATATGCATCTTAAAAGCAAAAGCATTTGGAAAGACAGTGGGAGATGCAAAGGGTACCATTGCTGTTTACTTATTCATAAATGCTCTCCGCCACAAAAGCGGCGTGTTTAGAGCAAATCCGTGTTATCGCAGTCGGATCTCTCCGGGACTCACTCTCCGAGCCGTGCTCTTTAATGACAGCTCGAATGTGTCTACCGATCTGCCGTCCAGTGGAATCAATGCGCGCGGATGTAAAGAGCGAACCGACTCGTTTCCTGATCTATAAACTGCGCCCGTCTCCATTGACAGTAGGCGGTGCGGTGTTGCTTTTAAGAGTCATTTCAGGATGGGTTCTCTCTTCTCTACTGATTTTTTTTTTTTTTTTGCATGGGAGTCCTCCATCAGCACATGTTCAGTGCATCCCAGTTATGCCAGGTGACTGATTCATATGGAATGTGCTGTGCTGCCTAATAGGGCCTCCACTTCTCAGAAAGGCTCTGACATAGGACCAGTTGCAAATTGCCAGTTGACATCTTAAATTTTGTGTAGGCCTCTGGAGATGTCAAAAAAACTCAGAACTCTAGTTGTGAAATCAGAAATCTAATTAAAGATCTGGACAAGATAGAATCGCACCCTCCCTCCACACACACACACACACACACACACACACACACACACAGATAGGCATGACCATGGGAATAATGAGATATCGTTTGGATGATGGGAACGATTTTGACATCGTTTAGGCTTTCACCATGTTTAGTGCTGTTCCTCATTAGGCACAGCGTGCATGTTGGTGAATGAATTGTTGTTTATCTTCCCTCGGCACAGCCAAGAAAACAGGCCATAATTCTTCAAACTTTTCTGCTGGTTACTGTGTCAAGCTGTACTGTTTTTTCAGAAGGAAAAATAAGGGAAGTTTGCCATGACTGTGTACAGCATACTCCTCTTGGTTTTTTAATGTTTACGTATGAATTTCTCAGTGAGCTTTAGTTGGTGTGTGTGTGCGTGTTTGTACATTGTACTTCTCTTTGAATGTGTGTGTTGTCCCAGATTTCACATGTTGTGTGTGTATGTACACATGTCTGCTGCTAACAGCTTTTGTTTGTGAGCATATTCGGATGTGCATATGGTTGTACAGTGTGAGATTGTGTGTGTGTGTGTGTGTGTGTGTGTGCTGTGCTTGGTGGCAGACCTCTCCCTAACTCACCACATGTCACATATTGCTCCCATCCACCATTGTTTTCCTGAAATATGCAGCCTGCAAGTTGAACTACGCCCAAACTGAGGGCTGTGGGGAAAAAGCCATGTTTGTTGTGCAAGTAAGCCATCTAATGGACAACAATGGAAGAGGTCCTCTGCAGAAGCCACTGAAGCCGTTGACTGGGGCCGGAGTAGGTCCTCTGCACAGCCATATCAACGTGACCTCTGCCTCTCAGGTGGCAGGTGATATCAAAAGTAAAGAGAGTCAGGTAGTGTGATAGAGAAACCTACAGTGCAGAGTAAGTGATCAGCTCCTATTGAGTTATCTTCTGGGATGCGGACCTGAGTTGAAATGAGGTTTGAGTCTCTGTCCCTGTGAGCTCTGAGGATACTCTGTGAGGCCAGGTAGCGTGGGGGTTGCCGCGGGGACAGTGGGGGTAAACTGCGCTGTCCTGTGTCTCTTGCAGCCTGCGGTCTGGGACTCGTTACCGGGGCTCCTTTATCCTGTGTAAATTACCTCAAATTATCCATAAAACAGAGATGCCAAAAAATGTTCTTCCCACTTCATCTGGCTTTGATTAATGTTTTACAGCATGGAATTAAATCTTCTCCAGCCCCCTGAAAGTATGTATGCATGTATGGGGGCTCCGCCATAGGATCGCTTCTGCTACTCCTTATGGATGAAGAAAGAAAAAAGCCTCTCTCTCTGTCCCTCTCTCTCTCTCTCTCTCTCTCTCTCTCTCTCTTTCTCTCTCTCTCTCTTTGAGTCCCTCCCTTCCTCTTCCTCTCTCTTTCTCGGCTACATAAACAGTTTCCATGTGTCACGAGTCAGAACGTATCTGCGGTCCGAGGTGGCAACAGATAATAACACAAATGAAATGGCAGTAAAGTAAAGTGCGCCAGCTGTTCTGTTTGAAATCTGCAGTCATCACTCCATCACAGAGGAAGAGGAGAGTGAAAGAGAGAAAGAGAGAGAGAGAGAGAGAGAGAGAGAGAGAGAGAAATGTGTGAGAGCTGCTGCAGTTTCTTTTTCTAAGGGGCAGTGTTCCCCGGCTCACTGACAACATCTCGGCCATTTGGTTGAGCTAATGCAGCCTAACCAGTTTCCATATTCATTGTCATATCTACTCAATTCAAAGACGCTGCACACTATAACCCTCACTCACACTCACACTCACACACACACACACACACATACACACACACACACACACACACACACACACACACACTCAGTAGCAGGTGCCTAATGCGATCATTTTGCTTATTTTACACAGGAGTCATTTTAACGCGGTGGAGTGTGAGCGCTGGAGATCCTTTCCCCTTGTTCTCTTTCTCACTCTCTTAAATGGAATCTTTAATTTCACAGAGGTCCCTGATACCCCCGGTGCAGCTGCGATTGTGTGACAAAAAGAGAAGTCAAGACTTTTGAAAAGCACATTAACCAGAAAGCAATTAACCAACGCACTGTAGTTAATTTTGCATTAATACTTCCACAGCTGGAGCAGATTGCTTCGCCATTTTATCTTCTCTCCAGCTGTTCTTTCCCCCGACAAGAACATTAAAGAGGATTTGTCCATAATAGAGCCAGGGTCCATATATAGATTCCTCTCTTACAATGGAACCCTGAGGGAGCGCATATTTACATACGGAAAACTCTGGAAAAACGGACGTCTTTTGTGCGGCTCGGCTGTTCCTCTTTTTAGTACCGGGACTCCAAGGGGAGCTGTTTCACAGGGGCTCTCTCTCTCTCTCTCTCTCTCTCTCTCTCTCTCTCTTTTTCTCTTTCCGTCTCTCTCTTTCTCTCTCTCTCTCTGGTGCACTGAGTGTTGTCATTGGTGTACATTTCAAAGTGCCTTTATTGGCACTCGCCACAGATGTGCAGCGCAGGAAGAACAATCGGGACTCTGTGAAGCCGGGCCCAGGAATCTCTGATAAACGCTCAGTCCACTCCTGTCTCCTCTGAATTTTTTTCCCCCTTCCTATCCCATCTCTGTGCTGCTTTCTGCTGGAGACAACCACAGAGAGGACAGGGAGACAGTGGGAGAAGGAGACAGAGACAGGAGAGACATGGCGGAAAGAGAGAGAGAGAGAGAGAGAGAGACAGACAGACAGAGCAAGAAAGTGAAAAAGAGAAAAATCAATTAAAGTTGTTTTCATGTCATTTTCCGTGGATCTAGAGCTATCCCAAGGATAATATGGCTTCTATTTATATTTCTGTAAACCATGATGTATTTTGTTATTGGATCAGCGAAACATTAAAAAAAGACAGAGAGCGAGCGAGTGAGAGCAACCAGAACCAGTGCCCCATGTCACGGCCGACTGTCAAAACAAACATGCCAAGAACAACTGGAGAGGAGCTGCCACTGGTGCCACATCCGCCCTGCCTCAAACCAGCCTAAACCACAAGACATGTACTTATGCACTCAGGCAGTTGCCACACCATGCCACATGCCCGCTTGATTAAGTGTGCGCCGTGAGCAGGGCTGAGTGACAGGCACAGGAAAGGCTCTTTCCTCAGTCTTTCTCGCTCGCTCTGTCTCTGGTTTTCTAGTCTTTTTTCGCCTGCTCTCAAGGGTTTCTTGGTGTCTCTGGCTTCCTCTCCTTTTCTTCTTTTCTGTTCTTTCTTCCTCTCCTTGCCTTTTATCTTCCCATCCTTGTGAGTCCTCCTTTTGTCGTTTCTCTTTTTTTTTCTCTGTCTTTTTTCTCCACCATTATAGACACAGACACACACACACACACACGCACACACACACTTGGATGCAAAGCCATTGCTTTCGCCCATGGTGCGAGGTGAGCAGCATATTGGAAGCAGGTGCAGCCCCCCCCCCCCCCCCCCCCCCCCCCCCCCCCCCCCCCACCACACACACACACACACATACTCTTCTTTCTTAAAAGAGCTGGTCCTTCTTCAGTCACTCGCTCAGTCTCCTGTTTCCGTTTGGTGGAGGGCCAAGCAGCATCACTCGGGCTCTGCTCTCCGGCGGTGTCCCTCTCTGCGCTGCTCAGGGCAAATGCCATATGTTCGCTCATTGAAACGCAGGCCCCACTTCTCTCTCCCCTGAATACTGCTGGGGCTTTTGGCTGCCCCCGCACTAAAGTATGATAATAACAAGATTCGCTTTAATATCGCCATAACTTACTTGTGGCCCAGAGCAAAGCTGAATTTCAATGTTCAGTCCTCCCCCCCTCCCCCCTTTATCCGGGAGGACCACAATAATATAGTCAAACTATGGGACCTGGGTCTTACTATAAAAACCCCAGAGAAGAGGAGAAAAGCTGTGGCATCAAAGTAGCGCTGTCTGATTCACACACACACACAGCATCTGCATCCTCTATCCGTCTGTGTAACCACTGCATCATTTAGTCCAGTTTGGTTTCGATGTTTTTCACAGACTAAATAAATGCCTGCTGCAAAGTCATTGCACATGTGGTACATTTGTTTCGTTGCTTGGAAACCTATTGTTTGAAAACTGACAGGGAGAGAGAGTGAGTGAGAAAAGGACCAAGCGGGAAAGATGGATGGAAACAAAATAAAAAGCATTGCAGTTTGCAGCACAAATAAGTGGCAAACATTACGAGAGTGAAAACCATTTAAAAAATCTTAATTTATGGATATGGTCTGTTTGTCATTTGGCTTGGCTACTGCATTGTTGCATAAGGCCAAAGTGGAATAATTATATTCATGGACGCGGCTAAATGCGATTTATAATGCGGAATGGAGCAAGAGGAGAGCTAGGAGGCAACTGCGCCATGTTTCTCAGCGGCAGATGTGGATGCCGTGTGCAAACACCCTTGTACGTTTTCACTTTAAACACTGCAGGAGAGAGAGCGAGAGAGAGAGAGAGAGAGGGAAGGATGAAGTCCAGAGATGCTTCACTGCCAGCTCCTATCCAGCATCAGGTCATGCCATCTTCTCAGCGCATCATGTTTTGAAGTTTTGCTTGGAGCACGTAGATTTTGCCTCTCTCTGCAGTTTTTTTTCCCTTCTCCTCTCCTCTCCCCTCCTCTCCTCTCCTTTCCTCTCCTCTCCTCTCCTGCACACATGTTGGCCACAGCTCGTGCCTCATCCTAATTCTTTTATGGAGACAGACAGGAATGGGAAGGCCAGGCTTGAGTCGGCACATGTGCCTAACCCCTTTCCAGATCCTCTCTCTCTCCCTGGGCTTTTTCCCCCCTCCCCTGATGTATTACCTGATATCACCCCCTTCTGCCCATCTGTGAGTGCTTGACGCGCACGTCCATGGCCCTCCTCTGAGCGGCGAATCAGGACAGGCGTGCCACTCTCAAGTCGTGAAAATCCCCCAGCGGGCTTTGCTGCAGAGTCACGAGGGTGTGGTGAAGGTAGGGGGACGTGCGGATAGGGGGGGGGGACCCATCGCGGGGGCCTTGGTGGAGCGATAGGACCCTGGGGACACAGGTGTTACTTCCTTCATTCCTCTCCTCTCCGCCCAGCTCCGCTCACCCCTTTTTTCTTTTTCTTCCAGAGGCAGGGCTGAAAGGACGAGAGGGAGGAAGCAGAGAACCTCGGGGATGGAAGGCATTAGGCGGCGGGTACCGCAGAGTGCTGAAACCTGAGCGACTGGACCAGCTGCTCCCCATGAGAGCAGCAGGCCAGGAAATAGGGAGGTATATCAAACGCATAGCAACACATAAGGCCATTTCCCCCTCGCCCCTACCAACAAAAAAAAGACAGAGAGAGAGGGAGAGAAAGAATGAGAGAAAGAGAGAGAGAGAGAGCATTCCCTTGCCCCCTACACAGCACAGCTCCGATGGCAGACATAAAAGCATTGTTGATGTAAGTTACGAAGGAGAGGAGAAAGGAAGTAGTGGGGGTGGTGGTGGTGGTGAATGTTTTGTTTAGTACAAAAAACACATTTAATGCCGAGCGACTGTTTGCCTTCTCTGTTTCGACCGCTTTTCTATGTTCTCAGATCACTCAGAGCAGAGCCATTTGTTTTACGTCCCTCTTTCAACATCTTCTCACTTGGCTCGGGTCTACCCGGGGCCTACTCGCCTATAAATAATAACACAGATCCCTACGTGTGTGTGTGTGTGTGTGTGTCGGTATGTGTTGGGCTGTCTTGTGTCGTGTTGTGCAAGGCGGTGGCGGCTGCTGTTAAGTCTCTCCTCGCGCCGCTCTTACGAGGCCTCACACAAGCACCAGCGCGGACAGATGGGGGGGGGGAGGCTGTCGTGTTGTTGTTGTGTCGTGCTCTGGGTTCGGCTCCGTGTTTTGTTGTTGTGTTGACTCGATTGTAAACAGTGCAAAACACAACGACGCAGACCCAAAGAACATAGTGTCGCCTAGCCACAGGCTCCCGGCACGGACAGCTGTACAACGCATGGTGGTCCGATTCCTCAATCTGTGTGTGTGTGTGTGTGTATCAGACCGCACTACCACTGCCATTTCCCCACAGTGCTATTTTAGTGTCTTTTTAATCCAATTCGCGTCTTAGTGAATGAAGCCTCAACACGCCACAACATTTTGCCCCTCTCTGTTTCCTGTCAGTAGCTCGTCGACTCCACCGGTACCTGCTGGGCTCTTTCATCCTCACTTGGGTTTGATCACAGCTCCTCTTCTCTCTGCCACCGTTTAATGAAGAGCAGAGTGTGTGTGTGTCTGTGTGTGTGTGTGTGTGTGTGTGTGTGTGTGTGTGTGTGTGTGCCTCTCTCTCTCTCTCTCTCATGCAAACCTATGCATTTCCCTGAGGGGGGAAAAAGAGAAGAGTTTGACTAATTCAAAATTATGCTGGAATGATCTAACAAGTGTTCAAATGTTGAGGGGGGGGAATGCTTTAAAAGATGCAGAGTCAGAGTAGTGCAGATTTGGTCATAAAAGTCCTTCCTTTGATGTCCAATTTCCCCCGTGCTTGGTATCACACACCAGAGATTATACCCCCCCCCCGCCCAACCACCACACACACACACACACACGTACCCCATCCCCTTGTATTATGCATGTTGCTCTCATCAATGAAAAAAGAGCTTGTCCATAATAACTTGCACATGCCCAGCTTTTGTCAGTGTGTGGTTTTTTTTTTTCTATAATAAATTGAAGGTATTTTTTTTTTTTCTTGCTTGTGCTTCCCCCTCACTCGTTTTATGGGTGACGTGTAAGACAGGTTTAAATGGGTGTAATTTGGGCTTTGAAGTGACTTTGTGACTCATTAAGTGGTGCCTGTGTGCGTGTGCACAGCCACGTGGTTTTTTTTTTCGTCTCTCTCGGAGTGCCACGTTGGGTCGAGCGGGCCGGAGTCGCCGGGCTCCGCGGCTGTGTCCTCGCCTTCCCCGTAGACATCTGGCGCCCAGTCGAGTGGACACGTTGCGCGCCAACACGAACACATTAGGAGTCAGAGCGGTGCTTTCAGCCCTCATCTAACACGGAGCGTATGATGGGGGCCAAATGGAAACCGTTCACCGGCGCTCGCCATTTGAACTTCATTCCTCACTCCTCACATCACGACTCCCTGATTCTGCACGCCCTGCCTTCGCCGTGACATCCGCAACACTAGCCTCCATCACCATCTTTCATACACACTCACACATCCGTACGCACCAACTCACACACACACACACACACACACACACACACACGCACACATCCATTTCCAGTTGCCTTTAGTCTTATTGGATTATGAAAGACATATTGTATGAGGGGACTCCATGGCTTTCATGAAATATCCTGTGGTCTGTCAGAGAAGGAACTGCTTGTTTCGACATTCCGGCGACTGGAGGTGATGTGGTGAGTGGCACGGCGCTACAAAAACACACACACACACACACACACACACACACACACACACACACACACACACTGCTCAGATGAGGCTACTGTCCCCCTTCTGCCACTCCTGGTTACAGTTTGACATTAACGCTGACACATTCAGCTCTCAGGAAGTACTCTATAGAGTGGAGGGAAGGGGGAGATGGGGCAGGGGGGAGTGAGGCCTATCAAAGGTTTTATCCTCATATTTCCTCCCACAGTTTTCCTAACCTCGCAAAAGTTGTACAGTGGCACTTACCCCTGAGGATATGAATGAGTATTAATTATCCAACTAACCGCACCAAAATGGATCCAATCCTTGCTTTAAAAAAAAAAAAATTTTAAAACCTGTGGTGTTCAGCTTTTGCCATGAAAAAGAACCCAATATTGCTATGAAACTTTAATCTGCCATAAAGCGTTGGCTCAGCATATTTAAAAGTCAAACTGCTGCCTTATTCTAGCAATCAAAAATGATTAATTTGCTCACTCTAAACATATAGACCCATTTCAGGTCTGGAATGGATATGGGATCTGACTTTTACAAAAATAATTCACATAAAGATTAATGTAAAGCCATCTCCATACATGGTCCTCTAATGTTGTCATTACTATTTAAAAGATACTGGGGGCATATGATATTGCCGTAAGACGCCTTTTCCATTATTTCAAATGGAATATGTTTTAATGTTATCACGACAGTCTTGGCTTCTGTATATTACCGCCCTATTTGACCAGGTCATGTCCTACGTGCTGAGCTGAGGCGTTAGTGTTAGTGATGGTAGTGTTCTTTCCTCTGTGCGATGACCAGGAGCGGACCTCGGGCCACACCGTCTGTTCTGCCATTTTACGACGCACATAAAAACGACTCTGGGTTGAAACAGTTGCGGCTGGCAGTCACAGTTTTCTGACAGATACGCTCTTACATCATAAAAAAGTGACTCATTTGTGATAAACATGTGCACTGTAAAACACAGTGACCGTGTTTCCCCGACTGTTACCTTCCCCGCTCCTCACACACACACACATACACACGTACACACACACAAACACCAGCACCACCCCCAAACCAACCCCTCTCTCTCCAGTCCTTCTCCCAGTCATGTGTGGAGGCTTTCATTTACGGCCAGCCGCCTATCAATAACGGAGTGTAGCAAAGCCATTAGTGTGCTGTGTCATAAATATGCCTGCCGTGTGATAATGCGTGCCGTATGAGGTTATCGGCTCGCTCTGTCTGCAAGTTAGCTGCGCCTGCTGGAGTGACCATCCCAGTGCCAAGTGATCACTGAATATTTTCCTTTGTTCACGCACAATGGCTGTAAGACTTATGGTTTGTCAGTTGGTGGGCCAACAAACCCTTTGTGGCTGCTTCATAGAAGGTAATCTTCAGTCTCTTGCTAATGGTTCCAATTTAGGACCATAAATATAGATGGTGTCCTCAATTGTACATATTTTCCATATTCACCCAGATCAGTGGACTGCCTGATTTAGGGGGAGCCAGATCTGGAGGGGAAAATGCGGAGTGAGTCGGAGCAAGGTCTCAGGCCTCATTGGCTGGTTCATGTCAGAGTTGTCATCGTTGATGGAGGCCAACCCAGTGCGATCCAGGAGAATCCACGTGGTGAGCTTCACTGGCCAATGAACTTCACTCCTCGAGGCAAATATTTTAGCATAGCATTTTAAAAGTGCAACATTTTCCGATAAAAAGAATATGCTGACTGTCCTCAGAGTCTTACTGCATCTAAAGTGTAGGCTTGTGTTTAGATGAAGCAAGCTCGCTTGTCTTTTCTACACTGCCTAATGGTGAGGTGAGACAGATTTCCTCTTGGAACGGAATGAGCTCAGAGCATTTGCTGGACCCCAAGTGGCATTTACCAAATCAATCTAGGCTAAAAAGGTTTAGTTAAATTGAGTGTGTGTGCAGAAGTCAATAACGTTATTTAAAGACAAAGTGCCCACTGGGAACTGGGAAGCAGTGGACACGGATGAACATGAGTTCTCGCCGTTCGATAGTCCCAAATATTCTAAAATTAATCAGCAACACTGCGCGGTTTTCAACCGGTTCTTTGTGCAAGACTTTTTATTTATAGCTGTCAGTATTTGTTTTCTTCTTCTTCTGGGTTTGTTGGGTCGTTGTTGCCCAATTTCCCCCCCCTTTTCTTTACAGAGCTCATTTTCCGAGATTGTTTTTGTGCCGCAGAAGTTGCTGCCTCATTGGAGTGAGCATTTAATCACCCTGTTTGTCCCTGTGGAATTCGCTAACGACCCCCACCCCAATCACAAGCTGTGAGCACGCTCAGTGAGGAGTCGAGAACATTCGCCTCTCTGGCTCTCTCTCTCTCGAGCGCGCTATGAAAAGCTGTTCCTGTCGCCAGCCAAAGTCGTTGTTTAACAAGTGGAAACCCCATAGCAATTAAGTCCCAGCGGTTTGGTTTGGCAACACGAGGGATGGCAGAAGCTCTCTCTCTCTCACTCTCTCTCTCTCTCTCTCTTTCTCTCTCTCTCTGCTGGCATCTCCCATTCGCTTGTGGCTTTCCACGATTAAACAAGAAAACAAACAAACAAACAAATACATAAACTCGAGGTCTGAAAGCCCCCCCCCCCCCCCCCAAATGACAATAAATAAATAACAGCAGTGACGACACAGCTGAAACTTTGCAATTCCGCCCCGAGGCTGGATTATGAAGGCCTCAGAAGAGCCCCTGATCTTAGACATATTACACGTGTAGATTGGATTAGCGAACAACCTCGAAACTGTGGGCCTCCAGGGTCTGTGGAAAGCTGTTTCTGTGTTGAGGAAGCCTCTGGCATGTGCTTCCACTGGGTCTGTGGTTGACACTGCTGGACCGCTTTGATCTCTCTTGTTCAGGTGTGACAGGTCTTTGGCAGGCCGCGGCTCTGGCTAGGCCCTTGTTCTTGTTCCTCCCCCAGCCGCCCGAGCCGTGTGCCTGCATCCAGGAGCATGAGAGAGGGCACCAGACTCTGTTTTTTTATCTGAGTGTGTACACTCATCGAAAACAAATATGCCAGTTGGAGATATCGTTTTCATGCCCCCCTTCACAGATAAGTGTGAAACCCAAAACCCTCAGGCATCTAAAGGGTGGGTAGAGATGAGGAATGACAAGTGAAGTATATTTGAACTCGCCGTTTATCAGCAAGTCAGAATGTGCCATGCAAATCAGAAGGGCATTCATAAGGATAACAGAGTTTGGGATGAAATTTAAAACAGATACGGATGCTACCCATGGGAAAGGGCAGCATCAATCCTCTAAGATTCTAGAACCTTCCTGTACTCATCCATGGTAATCTGTTTCTATTAACGATTGCTTAATATTTGCATGATAATAATAAGATAATAAGATCTTATCTAATCAGCTAACTACAAACCCATGTCTGAAATCTAAAAACATAATGGTACATAAGTCTGCTGTTAAACAACAATATACAGACATGGTATATCATGCTCCATAACATGTTAATGCATTTTTTGAGTATAGTTATACTTCTACTCAAGGGTGCATTTAGCACTACCAGGAAACAGCAGTGTGAGATGCTAACTTAGCAAGAAATTCATGAAGTCCTTAAAAATCAGGTCGCCCAAAATCCCTTCCCATCCCTTTGTCCAAAATAGGATTTATGAAAAATACTCTCTCATGCTACAGAGGGGTCACACAGAATTTAATATGCTCTCTGGCCATAAAATGAATCTGGACCATTTCTATAATTGATGTTTAATGCACCACTACAGTTGTAGAATAACACCGCAAAAATACAAGCTTGAATATCTGGATACATAAAGGGAAACAAAATATAATTTTATGTGCTGTCTGCTGGACACACCTATTTTTAATAAAAACTTACGTTTGATTTAGCCTAATAAACCTTGTCTGCAAAATAGGAAATTAGCCCATTACCCTTATGGTTAATGAGTTGCATATTTTGCCAGAGTCCCAGTGAGCAGTTATTGCCATTTTGTCATAATTTGGCGGTCTGTGTTTTGCTCTGCATTTTATTATTTCTTATGGGCTAATTAAGACATTAGCCACTATAGACATTCCTTTGCTTTTCCAAAAAGAGCTCTTTTGTGTTGTTCCAACTTTTCAGGGTAGGGTGATCCAGCCCAAATTATTACTGCTCTGCAGCTATTTTCAGGGATCTGTTGGTGAGCTAAGGAGCGCGTCCAAGTCCATGACCTTTATGAACTATTTACCCCTATTAGGTTTGGGCGAAGACAACAGCCTGAAAAAGCTGGTGTCAGCCATTGCACTCCTTCTGCTGTGAGGTTATGGCATTCTTGTTGGGTTTCTTTTTTCTTCCTGCAAAGCTTTTTCTACGTGTTACCAGGCATGGATTAACGAACGGGCCTACCGGGCCCAGGCCCAGGGGCCCATGAGCTCAGGGGGCCCCTAGGCCAGAGCCTCTGCGTGAAGTCACTGTTATGTATCTCTTATTTGTGGTTGAAAAAGGTGTATTTTATTAATTTGCTAATGCTTTAATTGAGTGTACCTGTGCTGTGTTAGAAAAAGCTAGATTAATGCGACATTGATCACGCATGACTTTTATGGGACTGCCAAGGATACCTTATGCAATATATACCCTCAAAATGACAAACCGGTCTCTGTCATGGTTTTCATCATTTTTAGGGGGAAATCGTCAGTAGCAATCTATAACAAAAATATATGCTTATCGTACATATAGGCTACTATAGAAACTAATAAAAAACCGATTCAATTAAATTAATAATTTCTTATTTTCTTTGTTTTTTTTGTCATATACAGATATGCAATGATGATTACTGGGTAATATGTATCTTGTTGTCCAATGTCAAGTCTCTATTTGATCATGTGATGAGACGATACGATATAGCTAGTTTAGGCGCAGAATCTGAAAGTCAAGACCTACAAGCAGGCACAGTAGGCTACACCTGCCGAACGATGCCTTTCAGACATAAAAGTGGTGATGCATGATTTGATTTTTCAATGGACAGGATAGCCAGCCCATTCAGCCTCTCCTGCCCCATGCTGCCCCTCAGGTAGGTCTTAATCAGTTTCAATTTGGAAAAGAATCACTCGGCTGTTGCCCTGTCACATGTAATGTCAGAAACAATAGCGGGGCAGTGCACACCTCACCGAAGGTGGAGGTTACGGAGTAAACTTTGACCTGTTTACTTTCTCAATACATTAGCCAAAGTATCTAATTCGACCTTAAAATCCAACACATTGGTTGTGTTTGTGTGTGCGTGTGCGTGCGTGTTTTGCGGGCGCACAATTTTTTTTTCCGCCATGGGGGGGGGGGGGGGGGGGGCCTTCAGCATGTCCAGGCCCAGGGGCCCGTGGTTTCTTAATCCGTCCATGCGTGTTACATCTTTGCTTGCATCCTACTTGTAATTTGCAGTATGACTTTACAAAAGGTCACAGTCTGTGTACTTTTCATTAGCAACTTCGCTCCGCTAGTTCTTCGCGCTAGGGCTGGCTAATGAGAAACATCGCCTCGGCAAGATCTCCAGAAACATTTTTGGTGTCAGCAAATGTCGCAGCTTGATGGCACATAAATGTAATTTATCAGCATGTTTATGTTGGCTTTGGAGTGGGACATTTTTATGCCTCGGCGGAGCAGGGATGCAGTGTCAGAGCATTATGACAATGTCACTCCTAATAACATACAGATCTGCCATCTGTGGCGTCACCGCAATAAAACACAGCTCTAGGGCTGCTTGTGAACTGTAACAACTTTATGACCCTTTTTTTATTTCAAACTCCACTTGACGTTGTGAAATTATTGGTGCTGCATTCGGAGGAAGCAAGATGTTCTCTTGTATGTGGGGGTGGGAGAAGCTTAGCGTTGGGTTTTTACCTCGGGCCAGTTTGAACTGGGGCCTGTGGTGGTTTGAAACGAGCGCGGCGATGTGCCTGTGTCTGATCGGCCTTCGGGGAACCGGTGCCGGTCTGCCTCGCAAGAGACCGCCTCCTCGCTCCTATGCACCCGCTTGACTGCACTTCCTTGCCATCAGTGCGATGTGCCAGACCACAGCTAACGCCAGACAATCTCCCATGTGGGATGTATTAGATAAGGTAGGGGGGTAGTCAGAGAAACTGCAGTTAATATTATTCTTTGCAGCATTACATAAAAAAAAAGAAGTTAATTCTACAGAAAAGCACTGATTCAAACAACCTGTAAGGATGCCAGTTAAAATAGGATCCGCATCTAATGCCACAACAACAGATGTAACTACGAGACGATATAAAGCAATATGGACAGGAGTTCAGGGTGTTGCACATAAGGAGACAAGAGCTTGGGCATAATGTGTGCAGTGGAAAGCTGGTGAGTAGGAATGAGTGACAGCAAGGGAGAGAGAGAGAGAGACAGAGACAGAGAGAGAGAGAGAGATGAGCCAACAATCCAACAGATTTGGAAAGCACAGTATCCTGCATTCCAGGGCTGTAGGCGCTGTGTCCAACAGGACCATTTATTCTGTTGTTGTTTGCAGTTTTCAGCGTTTATTGCTCCAGCTTTTAACAATGTGTTCTGTGGGGGATTGGAACTCTCTGCATCCCACATAATGACTGTGATAGAAGAGAAAGACAGTGTATGTGAGTGTGTGTGTGTGTGTGTGTGTGTGGGGGTGGGTGTGAGAGAGAAAAATAGAGACTCTTTTTTTATGTGGCAATTTTAAAACATGCTGGCCGTGCTTCATCCTTGTTTTTGCCCTCCCTTAAAGACACATGGAATGCTTTGATACGACTCAGTGCCTTTCCATTCTCTGTTTTGTCTCAACAACAGTATCATCAATTGTCAGACCAGATTACTTGCTCTTCCGACCCCAGCCCCTGCTGTGATAACCATTTTTCGCAAACCCCTTCGCTCTAGTTCTTTGGTCCAAGCCTTATCCCCATCCATACACTTCAGGACACTTGTGTCAGTAATGACTTGCCCAAAGGGGAGTAAAAAGGGCCAATGAAAGACCTCTTGCGATACTGGGGGGAAAACAAATAGTTGATTGATGAGGAGATTTGGCTGTGGTCGATCCAATCGGTGACGCACGGCATGGAACGTGGATCTTCCTTCCTGCTCAGAACCGACTGATAAGCGAGGCCAGAGCACTCCAGCGAGCGCTTAGCATGATGTCAGCATTCTCGACTTCTTCTGTCATCCAGGGTGTGAGATGCAGTAGAAATATTGTTTATCAAAAACAGATCTGGATGATTTGGGCCCTGGAGCTCAAGGATTTTATATTTACCCACCAGCCAATTCATACCGAACACTTTGCTTTCGACACAGACTATGCGGGGGAGTCTATAAAAACTGGTGAGTCACTTTGGGGTGTCAAATGGCAGGGTGGGTTATTGTGGTGCCTTGGCATTCGAAGCTACAGGGATAAAGTTCACAGGGACATAAACGGGCAGTGACATCTCTGAGACCAAGACCACAAACCACAGGACTCATAGATATCTCCTCTCCAGTCGACCAGAATAAGGGTGACCTCAAGCAGATGACATATTTCGAATGGCAAATGTTCACTCACAGGGACTGTCCTTGGACGAGGGAATGTTTGGCTTGAGAAAAGAAAAAGGGTTCCACCCATGAAAGACTCAGACCGATACTATCTTGCTTGTCAACCAGTTCTAGACCTCTAAATTCTGTAGCGGTCAGGGCAAGGCCCTTTACGACATCCAGTGTTGTACATCCACGCACGTCTGAACAACCCCCCCCCCGTCATACACACACACACACAAAGACCTAGCCTCTCCGTCTTTGACACTGCGGACGAGCGAGGGGGCTCCTTCCGTTGCTGTCAATTCGGCGATCTTTAAGTGAGGACAGCAACAAGCATCAGTGCCGCTGCAGGCCAACCTTTTACAAGAAGCCAGCTTTCATGTGCGCTTGTAATACATCTCCGTCTGTGCCTGGAGCGCTGTTCTCCAGCAGCCACTGATGGATAAAGCAATAAAGAAGAGGGAGAGGAAGGAGCGGGCAGATGGCTGGTTCCTGCCCATGTCAATGCTCATCGACTAGGCCATCGCTCTGACGGATTGGGAGAGAGAGATAACGAGGGAAGGAAGGGAGAGAAAGGGAGATAGAGAGGATCGAGGGAGAGACACAATCGGGAGGGGGTGAGATGCAAGAGACAGAGGGCAAGAGGAGGAACAAGAGCGAGAAAGAGAAAGAGAGGATTAGGTGAGTAAGCAAGAAAGAGTGTGGTGGAGGGATAGATAGAGAGAGAGAAACTGAAAGAAGAAGCGTTGATGGATCAGCGCGCATGTCCTCTATATTTCTTCTTGCTGACAGTCAACAGCAAGAGGCCATCAGGCTCCTCTTCTCACCTCACAAGGCTTGTAATTGTAATTGCTTTTAGCACTGTCAATCCCGCTAATGGCAAGGATGCGCTGACCACTGATCTTGATGAATCAATATTCTCGGACAGTGATGGCGACGGCCCTGTTTTAAGCTGAAGAGGCCTTCCAGCAGATGTTGCAAGCCAAACAAATGCCAAGCGCTGCAGAATCCTATTTTAGAGCGAGACATGGTAAAGATGACATGAGGAGATGCTATACGGAGACCATACATACAAGACCTTAACTACAATATATACAAGAATGAAAACCCAAGACCTAATTCATGATGATCTATCCTTACAAAGCTTTATAAAAACAGGTCAGTCAAACGTGTATGAATCACAACAGACGTGTACTCTGTGCTTCTTGCTGGATAACGAGGCGCTGCCAAGTGAATCCGATTTCAAACGGCTACCCGCTCCGTGGCCTGTTTTACAGTGAATCTCTTCTGTAGCCGATCAAGTGTTCAGTGAGGGAGACCGACGCTCACACAGATCTTTGTCAGAGTCCCAGGGATAGCGTCTCTCGCCGAGACAGGTGAGGTAATAAAGAGGACAAACCCATTAAATAGACCCAACGACTGTGACTGTGACTGTGTCGTTTTTTTTTTTTTGTCAGGCTGCTGTGTTTTGTATCGTTGGGTGCTCATGTCTAATGGTCACCGGTCAGAAAGATTAGAGAGAGAGAGTGAGATGAGAGACAGTCGCTCTGCTCTGGTTGCCTTTAAGCAGTTTGAAATGGGAGAAAGAAAGAGAGGGAGAGAGGGTGTATTAAAGCATGCTGAACATGGATCCCATTTGAACAGGGATGAAACCATCCACTTCCTGCACATCTGAGGACAATATGAGTGGGAGATTTATTTGGGAGACTGGGCATAGCTCTTTTTATTTTATTTATTTTTTTCCTGTGCTGTAGCGCAACATCATTCCTCAGTTCAAACATAAAGCATGACACATTCTTGGACACATGGGACATATGCTTTCAGTCTTCTTCTTTTCGGACATACCATCGCAGCAGTGAATTATGCCTGTATTGTTGCAGATTTGTTTTCAGTTCTTCAAAATATCGCGGATATTCTGACTTAGAAAGCTGTCAGTCCATCCATCAAGTTTCTCATTGCTTTCAATGAACGTTCACTGCCTCTCGACATTAATTTGTGTGAAAATGAACGTTTGGCACATCCAGATATGCTATTCGTAAGTTCCATCCAACTTTAATGCTAATGACTACGGTCTGGTGTATTTGGTCAATGGAAATCATTTAGTGGAATTCAGTGGGTTGACAACTGCAAATGCGGTTTTAGGCTACTTTGTGAAATGATCGGTGCACAGTTCCAAGGGTTTGATGTTTTCTTCTGTAAGTCTGTGCTTGTGTGTGAGTGTGTGTGTGTGTGTGTGTGTGTGTGTGTGTGCTTGCTCGTGTGTCTGTGTCTGTGCGGTGCTTGCCAGTCACCTGATTGAGTGATGTAGCTGCACTGTAGGCATGAGGGGACCGGGGGAGGGAGACGAGGGTGTGTTACGGCCACTCGCAGGACTAATTATTAACCAACCAGGCAGGGCTCGGCAGCACAGCCCAAGACAATTCCAATTTGGAGAGCTGTAATTGAAGTGACAAGTTAATTATAGGCCGATATTATCAGGCTTTCCTTGCAGGCCAATATGCATCTCTCCCTTTCTCCCCACCCCCCCACCCCTCTCTCTCTCTCCTCCTCCTCCTCCTTTCCTCAGGTCCCTCTGTCCTTGTGCTTATCGCTCTAAAGCCACCTGTCTTTGCAGCCTCTCCCTCTTTCTATCGTTTTCTCTTTTTCTCTCTCTCTCTCTTCATCTTCACTCATCCTCTCTTACTCCTCCAGTCATGCAGTCTGATGGGTTCATTAAGGCAGGACATCCAACAGGTTCTGCTTTCTGGGTGCCCCTGCCCTCCTCCCCTCCACCTTGCCCCCTCCTTAGGATGTATAATTAAACGGCGATAAGTTCACTTTGTCTCATTTTCATTTACAACATTTATGAGCAGCACTTTGTTGAGGCGAAACACTCATCCCAACTCCCCCACCACACACATACACACACACACACACACACACACACACACACACACACACACACACACACACACACACACACACACACACACATACTCCCCACACACCCCAACCAATGGCTTCATAATTAGTGTTAGCATCTTCTTTAAACTGGCTACATAAAGTTTAGTGGCAGGATTAAATTGCATCATTACCATAATATGGCGGCGCGATTTGCCCCTATCTCTCTGCTTTTCCGCCACATCAAAGGCTGACGGAGGGCTGGTGTAATTGGGCCATGCTGGCTTGTCAAGATGATTCAGGATGATGGCTGTTCCTCTCGCTCAAAACCTCAGGGGCATGATAATTAATGAAGAAGAAAGTCAAGGGAACATAAAGAAAAGAGGGAGAAGAGAAGAAAAGCAAGGAGGAGGAAAAAAAAAACTTTGGACAGCTTCACATGAATTTTTAACACATTTGACTTATCTAGAGTTAACATTATCAATTTGATGTATAATACATTGATTAAAGGCCTTGTTCCTGTTTTCCCCGGACATTACAATGGACATTACGCTTCGTCTTGCGATCTTATTTCCAGTGCCGTCGTGGCTTTCTAAGTCATTCCCCTCTCTCTCTCCTTGTTTCCCAAGCGTGGCTCTGATCAGTGTGATAAGCCTATTAACACTGTGAAAAAAAAGGAATGCGACTCCTTAATGAAATTCCTTGCCTTTTTAGATAAGTTGTCTGATGCGCGAGTGCACTTTTCTCATTAATTCGAGGTTAACAATCTTTAAATTGTTTTACGAACACGCGAACAGAAATCTCTATGGCTATCACTCTGTATCACCATAGCTGCTGGTGCTGAAGGCACCGCGTCGGAGGAAGCCAGAGCTCTGTAAACCACGCCGCTTCAGGCAGTACAGATCTCCACTGACACCGCACTGTCAGGCCCATACTGAGGCTGTACATCAACTCGAAAATAAGCTAGAACGAGAATAGCACTGGCATATGATACCCCCCCCACTCTATTTATTATGTATGAATATAATAAAATGACAGCATACTAAGGAGGATCCGAGGGCTGGATAGCAGCGCGGGATATGAGCCATCCCCCCACATATTGCGGAGATGATGTGTGCCACTCAGGCGTTTGTCATATGCTGTCACATGGGAAGGAGGGGAGGACAATGCATTTGACAATGACTGTCACCATGCCAGCTGGCCATCCTGGTAACCCACATGTTATCTGCAGTAGGGCTGACACCCCGGGATAGGAGGAGGGCCCTACCCCGTGACAACAGCACCAGACACAACTCTGTTTCTCCTGGAGAGAGGGAGAGAGAGAGAGAGGGAGAGGGTGGGAGTGTCATAGAGTAGCGCGTTAGACAATACCTCCATAGTCCCCCCCACCCCTCCAACCAACCCCTTACACCCTTCTCCTTCTCCTGCCTGCACGCGAATGTAGGGCACCCAAGGATTGTCAGCTAAACCAAGTAACCTTTCCTCCTTTTCATTTCCCCCCCCCCAAATTTGAATATGAAAAGCCCCTCTTTCTTCTCCAGTCAAAGACCATCACTTTAATGACATTTGGCAGTCATTTGATTTATTAGGTTTTAGGAGGGTGGAAAAAAAACACTAAATATTTCATATGCCATGCTAATCCTTGTAATATTGCCAGCCGAAGCCATGTACCTGCATTGGCGGGACGTAAGCAGCGCATGGATTTCTCGCTGTCGGATGGGTAAAATGCCTGCGAATCTACTGAATAATAAAACAGCCTTATTGAAATATTTAGACTTTGATTCCCATTAAAAGAATCTTTAAAACATGAGATTTAAGTTCATGCACAGTTTTTAAGACGAAAAAGAATAGAGAAGGAGTGAGAGAGAGAGTGAGTGAGAGAGAGAAAGAAAAGAGACAGCAATCACAACACACTCACTCTGAGAGGCTCGGGCCTCTAAGACAAGAAGCTGCGGCTAGTGCCTCTCCCCCTCATTCTGCCTCTTAAGTGGATTGAGGTAAAACACTGAGTTCTTCAAAACACACCATGTTATCCCAGCATAACAAATGCCTAAGAGAGGCTGTTTGGATGATCACATGTGCTCTGTTTCCTCACGATATGGGGAAAAAAGAGCTGCTCCGTTTCAAAGTAGTCGACAACAATAAATATATAAAACTTTGATTAACATAAGTAGCTTTCGAAACAGAAGTAGGAGGAAATCCAGATTCAGCAGTTTTTATCCTCTTCTCAACACATTTCCGCTATTAAGCGAATTGGCATTTGACACCCAAAGCTCCTTTGTCACTGAAATGGAAAGAAGAAGGAGAAAAAAAACACTTTCATAATACTGTATTAGCAAAAGGCTTCTGGGAGGATTTTGATTCAGTTGCAAGTTTTTCTCTTTTTTTTCTTGTCTTCCTCTGATAGTGCTCTAGTTTGCTCTAACTATATCCTGTCGTCGCCTGGATATGTGTGGCATAATTCCCTTTATTTTCTTTTTTCTCCAAATCCCTCGGATGGCTTTGATATCTATTTATTTTTTTTGTTTTCTAAGAATAAACTGACATTTCAGGGGTAGGCTACAGTAGAAAGTGTGGATGTCAGACCGGGGCCTTGGCATGTCCAGTTAGCGTGCTCTTTGTGGATGTTTGTATTTAGTGCCACATGGTGGGTGGATTCTGTCATCTGGCCACTGCTGGTAAGACAATTCTACCCACAGACCCTTGGCAGGCGCTCCTCACCCACCATATCCCCACCACACACACACACACTCCCTTTCATGTCCACGGCTGACCCCATGGTGACATCACTGGCATGGACACTGGCGGGGCCGTAGAGTGAGCTGCCATGATTAAAGCGCTGTGCTGTGGGCCACCATAGCTGTTCACACAACAACAACAAAAAAAACAATAATAATAAAAAAAAACACCCTCAACTTTTGCTCCTCTTTTTGTTTTGAGAGACCTACAAGGACCCATAGGGTGGTCGGAAATGCAACACTGCTCGCTCGTCCCCAACGTGCGGTCACAGCTTTTTTAGCAAGGGCACATTTTCAAGTGTGGAGAAAGTCAAGACCAGACCGCAAGCATCCAAATGCTGAAATAACAACAATTGTTACATAGTAAATGCTGGAGATCTAACATGGAGATGAAACCGAGTGCCCTCATGGAGTCGGTCTGCTCCTCAGATCCTACTGCTTGCTGCTCTGCATTTGGTTATTACTGTAATTCAGACCATTTACACTAGGTCATCCACAATGCCTAAGGGGCATCCACAATACCCAGAGAATTCTCCACTTGCAAATAACATCATGTGTTCTCAAACTCAAAGAGAATAAGGCCTGTACAAGGTAATGGGAACCTTACATGTGTGTGTGTGTGTGTGTGTGTGTGTGTGTGTTGCAAATGCATTCCATATTTACATTTATTTTGTTCTCTCATTCTTTCACTCTCTCTCTCTTGCACTCAAACACACACACACACATACAAACACGACCGCACACAATATATTACACATGCACAGTTTGCACACCAAGAAAATGTACGTATTCATGTTCGAAGAACTATCAATATAAATATTACTGATTCCACTTTATACAATCATGCAATGCTACACATGGCCGTGACATTTACGACATCAGCAGTGTATTATTGAAACCCATTTTGTATTCATGTGTTTGAGCAAAAAAGAGAGGCAGACTGAAGAGTCTTGGTAATTCAATTTACTGGCTAAAGTTGACTGGCAAAAGCTGATCAATGTTGCAAACCTCAGTGTCCTTTTGACCCAGCGTGGCCTGGCTATTTGGCTTAGTTGATAGAGAGCTTGTGGCTAAAGACTGAGTTTGTGTTTGAATTCCCACCGCGGAAAAGGGCAATTATGCTGGTGTCATGACCTCAGCGACACTGTAAGTAAGATTTAAAGATGTGACGTATACCAGTAGAGCAAGTGTGGTTAAGCACAAGGTCATTTCGATTAATATGCCACGGGGTCTCTTAAATTAAATTAACATGTCATTTATCAGAGTTGTTCACGCTGTGACTCCAGCTTCAGCACACAGAATATCAGCTGCAATGACTCACGCAGGAGACCTGATCAAGTGAGTCCAACTTATTCTCGTGTTATGGGACAGGTGATGAGACCGATCCTTGTTATGCTCACTCAATACTGCTGAACCCAGCACGTCCCTTTATTTATTTATTTTCTTCTTCTTCTTCTTCTTCTTCTCCGACTGGAATGGTTTAAGGCGATCGTTACAGCATTTAAACTCATCATGTTTTACAGGCTAATAGGCATCACTATGGCAGACGGCCACAGCAGAAGCTGAGGATCATTGAAAGCAAAGGCGAGAGTGTGTAAGGGGGGCAGCTAATTTGCACACAGTGATATTCACGCTTGACAACTGGAGGCAAACAAATGAGCCTGGGGAAGGCTGAGCGCCACTCGGCCGCCCCGCCTGATTTGCCACCAGGGCCTGCTGCCCGCGCCGAGCCTTCCCATCATGCAGAGCGACTGGGGCCCCTTAAATTGTGAAGACGAGGGGAACTGACACCCATAAGCTGCGTGTCACTGTAATCGGAGCTAAATGAAGGTGTGTGTGCAGATGTCTGTGAGTGTGTGTGCGTGTGCGTGTGCGTGTGTGTGTGTGTGTGTGTGTGTGTGTGTGTGATTGTGTGATTCGCACCTGTGAGGAATTGAGAGAGCGTGGAAGGGGATGTGACCACGCCACCCTGTCAGTATCGTGTCAACACTGCTTCTCACAGCGGACCCAGTCATTATGAATAATGGTACAAATCATTAGAATGTCAGTGACGATAATGACTGTGATGATTCTAAGGGCTGGCGTGGAGAGGAGAGGAGGAAAGGAGATGCGTAAAAGATGGTGGAGGACTATGAAAATGGGTATCCTGTTGAGGAGGGATGGTAACAATAACCAGGGCCATGACAAAGATAATGATGGTGATGGCGATTAGCATTGCTTGAGATTTGTGTCTGTCTGTGTGTACGCTGGGCTGTCAAGCAAGAGAGCTTAGTTTTCCCATACTTAGCAGGATGCATGAAAAACAGCAGTACACATAGAATGATATGCAAACACACACACACACACACACACACACATACATCGCTCACTGTCTCTCCCACACTAACACATACAGTACACATGTCTACAGGTAATATCATGATCACATCTGATCCTACCACTCTGGAGCACTTCCTTCTAGATTTTTTCGCTCCAGGACTGCAGGTCCTAGTTCACCAGCCATGTTTAATGTCATAAGAAAAGCCAGTTATCCGATCACAGAAATTAATCCAGTGGGCTTTATAAACTCTCTCTCTCTCTCTCTCTCTCTCTCTCTCTCTCTCTCACACACACACACTCTCTCTCTCTCTCTCCCCCACCTTTTCTGTTGCTTTAAGTAGCTGTCTTTCTTTGTCACACAGGCCTAATTAGACAGATCTCTGTGATGTGATTCAGGTTGAATAGAATATTATCTTTAATAAAAATGAGATTTAACAGAACGACAGCCTGCAGTGGAATTAATCGAGTCCTTCGGTTCAACCGTGACTGCTCTCAATAAAGGAGGCGACATAGACGACGAGGCTGAGAACTTAATAATTGAGTTAAATCCATTGCTTACTGTTGTGTTTCTGCACCAATATTACATTCCCATTTCTTTCTCTAATTTTTCAAAATAATAAATGTGGTTTTGTGGCAGAAATTTGAATATTTGAAGCTCTAATAAAAAATATGGATTGGGCAGCCAGACAATGCTCTCAGTCCTTAGTCTGGGTTTTGCAATTAACCAGACTGTACGATGGATGTGTATTTCACACAGGATTATATCCCAGACAGAAAGCCAATGTGGAGAGCAAATTTATTTGAAAATGTTTCTATTCTAAACCATTTTAGAGTGTGATGCAGATGACAAGATATTTCATTGCGTATTGCATCGGATGCCAACGATTGTTTCAGTCAAAGTCATTTTTCAGGGAGTGTTCTAAGATGCCAAAAATCCAAACATTTCAGGCACCAGAGAGGAAGCACATCTATAAAACCTGATGTTTTGAGTCAATATGACATTGAAAAATGATTTCCTTAAGACTTGGCTGAGTAACAGGGGGGAACACCCTGCACTACAAGTGGGTGTAGTGCATAGAGTTTGTGTCACAAAGCTATTGACATGCAATAAAACTCAAGCAACATTTATTCAATATGTGTGTGGGGGGGGGGGGGGGGGGGGGGGGGGTTTGTTTGTTTGTTTGTTTGTGTGTGTGTGTGTGTGGGGGATGGGTTTGTTTGTTTGTGTATGTGTGTGTGTGTGTGTGTGTGTGTGTGTGTGTGTTTGTGTGTGTGTGTGTGTGTGTGTGTGTGTGTGTGTGTGTGTGTGTGTGTGTGTGTGTGTGTGTGTGTGTGTGTGTGTGTGTGTGTATATTTCCATGTGTCTACTACTTGTGCTGTGTGCATCTGACTTCTATGTGAGCACACACCAAGTGTTCAGTCTTGAATGCCCAGCACTCAGCATCTCTGCTATCAGCTCTGAGGTCTTCAGTGCCCCTCTGCTGTGCCCAGTATGGAACAGAGGACCAGCCTTCTCTGCTCCTATAGAGACAGCCACTGTCATTGGCAAGAGCTGACAGCCCACACCGCAAAACCCTCCCAAGGTCCCATCCCACAGAACCGTGAGATGTGATACCGTTACTCGTTCTGTCTGTCTTTCGCGTTCTCTCGGCGGAAGCCACATGCCGGCCCACAGCTGGGAGTGAGGGATAGACGACAGCAGGTAACACAGCATGTCCTAAAACCCTTACTTACTAACTGCCACCCCTCTTCCTCCATCTCTCTTGGTGTGTGTGTGTGTGTGTGTGTGTGTGTGTGTGTGTGCCCTCTTCCTCTTACCTCAGCCCCCCCTCCAGTATGCTCCTTTGAGACATCCGTCAGAAGTGGAAGGTGGTGGAACAGAGACAAGGTGGAGCCAGGAAACAGCACCTTTCTTGTTTTCAGATTTCTTCGCACCTCTCCCGTTCTGTCACCTGTCTGGAGTTGTGCGGGGAGAGGAGAGCGTCTGTGAATGTGTGTGTGTGTGTGTGTGGTGGTGGTGGTGGTGGTGGGGGGGGGGGTTCAGCTCCTACGCACAGACAATCTCTACCTGTCCATGAACCCCCATAAACCTCCCCAGCCACCACAACCACCGGCATCGCCATGACAACGCAGCGAATGAGCCAACAGGCCCTGTCACAGCTGCCTCAGTTGAAGTTCCACCCTTTAAATTAGAATTATTATTCACATTTTCTGGACATGATTTGAGCGTCGCTGATTTGAGCGTGTCAAGTCGCACATACACACACACTCATTGTTCCGCTCCGACGTGGATGAGGACCCTCTGGTGAAACAGTCGGAGGCAGCCCGAGTCCTGGGGCTTTGACAAGACATGATTTTCCTCCCTATTTAGCACAAGCCATTATTACTGATATTCTCTCGTGCCTGTGATGATGACTCCCTCTGTACTTTATAGATATATTTATCTGGGGATAATTGGCCATTAAATCCACACCTGACAACTGTGAAAATGCCAGCCCGTGAGTAATCGCGCTGCCAGGGAAATGACAACGGCTGGCAGCAGCGCGGACCGCTGGAGGTTGTGTCGGGATTGGACGGCTCTCATGCGTGCGGGGGCTCGCTGTGTTAAAACGAAGAGACAATTCCAATTCTGTTTCCTTGCACAGTGACGTGTTTATGCTTTTCAGCTTTTCCAGAGTGGAAGACGAACCGTGATACAGATAAGAACGTAGTCGTCGTTTTTCTGGGGGGTGGGGGGGGTGGTTGCTTCTTCAAGATGAAAAGCAGCTCACCCAAGCATGATGGCTATATCCCTGGAATCTGAACTTTGATAGCTTCATACGAATATTCTATACTCCACTGCTGCATCGGTATTTGAGTTGCTCTGTAAATTTCTGTAAAATTAGCTTAGTGTCTGTTCAACTTAAGTTGATCCTTATCGGGAGTTCAAAGTCTTGGAGCTTACCAAGCGTTCAAGGCCTCACAAAACCTCAGCCAAGGCATGTCAGAAGACGAGCATTTTGAAATGAATTTCTGTCCTTTGGTCTGTCCAAATGCCTTGGCCATCGCTCAAGCCACTAATGCAAATCAGACGGCGCAGATAACTGTAATTATGCACAAAAAAAGATGGAAAGAAAAATAGGACTTGGATATTGTTTCAAATATGAGCCATTGTTTGCCCCCTGGGTGAAAATTTTCCTTTATCAGTATTTTTTTTTCTCCAAACAAATTCAGACCAGATTTTTGATTTCAGCAGTAGTGAAATAAGAATGAGATGTGGGGGAGGACAAAGAGAGAGAGGGAGAGAGAAAGAGAGAGGAGAAGATTGGATCGGATCGGGACGCAGACCGTCTTTGATTTATATGCCGAGAGAGGAGCGGCAAGGGTGGTGTTGTCACAACTGACATTCTGGAGGGCGTGAATTATTTATTTATTTACATATTTATTTGCGTAAAAACCTGGAGGAAAGGGGGGTTGTGCTGCAATTAATCGCCACCAGGACGAGACAAGTTCTTCCCTGAGGACGTTTGAAAGAACCCCTTCGTTTTCTCCCACCCGTGGCTGTGTACACACACACACACACACACACACACACAGACATACATGCTGAAACAAGGACACTGCTGGGCTGTCACAACTGTACTTTTGTAAAGAAGAAGCCACAGCAGACCAGACCTTCACGCCACAGCGACCTGAGAGCACGGTGGCCTTAAAGTCACTTCTCTCGTGACAAAGTGCACAAGCACACGGGGGGGATAAAAGCTCCAAAGGCCATCTCTCTTCTGAGCTCTCTGTGTTTTGTCTTTGTACTGCGGTGTTCACTGGGTGGTCCACCAGGTTTCTTTGACTTTGTTTGGAGAGGCTCTCCTGTTCATGACATTGGTCACGGAATGGACTGCGCTTAATAATGCAGGAATGATTCACAAAAAAATATGTACAGAGCACCGATTTGGGGATAAAAGTGTAAGAGAGAGGGAGTGAGTGAGAGAGAAAAAAAAAACTTCTGATGATAACTGATCAATAAAAAATAAGGGAGCCACATTTGAAAGCTACAGCCTGTGATGTTTATTAATTCAAAACTGTGTTTTTTTGTTCTCACAACCAGCGTAATAAAAAATTCTAATGTTGTCCTGAGTGCAGTTTCATGTTGGAGAAGTAATGGGGGCCTGAGGTACGCCTAGGTGAATGAGAGGAGCATCAGCTATTCACACTAAGGTGAGATTTCTGACTGCATGTTCCCTTCATCCAACCAGACACCAACAGTCATGCAGGCCCCACTCTCTGTCTTTTAACAGTTTGTAGAAGGAGTGCTTGTTTGTCCTCATATGTGGAGGCAAAAAGAAATTCCTCTTTGTTATTGTCAATCCCTCTCTCAGGAGAGTTCTTCTCCTCGCACGAACAACATTATCTCTCCGTCGTCCCTTTTTGATGACCTACATTACATTCTCTTAGCATGGAGGAACATGGGGTTTACATGTTTTGCGTGCATAAAATCCAGCGTAAATGACTACAACAAAAACGCAAGTGAGGATGTTGTGCGGAGGCGAAATAAAAAGCGTACGGCGGTGAAGGACACGCAACTAATACTCGGCGCAGTCTAAACAGCGCACCGCCATTGATGTTTGAGCTTGGGTGTAGTGTGCATGCACAATGTTTCTCTCCTGTACACATGAAACGGCGAGAGACACTCCGTAGGGAGTTTTTTTTTTTTTTAAACAGCAGTCAAACAGCTCCCCTCCCTTTTCACGAAGCACGCAGCCATCTAATCACAGTCCGAGAAAAACACAAACATATGAGTGTATGTCATAACAACCACATTGATCTTCATGGTCAGGCCTGTGCCACATAGATTGGTGACAGAAGATGCTTTTCAAATGTGCATAATGTCTGTGTGCAGGCCTTTTGATGTTCTGCATGCAGGAGCAGGTGCCCCTCGATTGACTCGCCAAACGGTACCGGTAACCGACATGAAGGTCTGACTCTCAGAGAACATCTGAGGCCTTTGTGTTTGCCAAACTGAAAATGGTGCAGAGTCGCCGTGGAATCATCATCACAGAGTTCAGACAACTGATGCCTATGTATGCTATACAGCTAGTCAGTACTGTTATGAAACACGCTATTAGTGTAATACATCATGTGAATGTCCATTACCTTCTTTTTTTCAAAACTAAAATACTTCTCGTTCTCTGAGACATCTGAATGCTTTAAGCCCCTTGCGTTTCCTTCCCCAAAAACTTAAAGTTTGCTGTTATCCCTGTGAGCACAGCTAAATGAAAAGAGCCCATTAAGCCCCATTACGAGTTTCTACGCCGGGACGATCTCATTGGAAGTGCTGGATGAAAATTGCCCGGATTAATGTGTTAATCCACCTCTTTAAAATGCTAATGTCCATTTTATGCACATTAAATCTCAGTGTGCGTTTTCTTTGATGCGTGCAATTTCTATCAATTAAATACAGAGGACTGAAACAGGCAGAAGGGAAGATTAGTTCCCTCGCTTGAAGCGTGAATTTCCTCTCTCTTCTGCCATATTTACAGTGAGTGAGCCGTGAGGGGGAAGACAACTTGAGCTTTGGATAGTTACACTGACGCTTTCATACGGCGCAGCTGACAGATCAGAGATCAGTGAGACAAAGACCCAAGAGCATGACGTACGGCACTGATTTCTGTGATTTCTCTCTCTCTCATTCTCTCTCTCTCTCTCTCTCTCTCTCATTCTCTCTCTCTCTCTCTCTCTCTCCTACAGCAGAGTGCAGTGCGGTCCCCAGTGCACAGTGCCGGGTGGATAGATGACGAAAGCCCCAGCGACGCGCTCCAGCCCCTTACATTTGCCATTCACTGTCACAGGCTCAGGCACAACATTTACAAAAGGAAATAATATGTGGCCCCACCAGCATCTCCACCCCCCCATCCCAACACCCACCCCCATCCTGCCTTCTCCATTCTGAAAATACATTTCCAGAATATGCCTGTCCTCTGTGGTTTGTGACAGTAACTCACAGATATTGATAATAATGTAGCCCCAGTTCACAAATGAGTGGGTCGTTTCATGTGTCTGACTGGCTGGCTTGGAGATGGAATAAGCATTTAGATAGAAATGGATGGTGCGGTGGGTCCTGCGGTGCCGCTCTCTCTCTCTCTCTCCCCCCACTGATGGAGTGCTGGCTGCGCGACGGCTGAGGGGAAGTTTAGGCAACGCTCTTAAGACCAAGAGTGACACGGACCGTCCAATCAGGGAGTGCGGTGCGGCTGGCCATAAAGTGCTTCCAGATTTGTCACAGACACACACACACACACACACATGCACAGGCACACACACAAACACACAGTCGCACACCCACAGATATAGTCACACACACAGGCTCATTGTTCACAGTTAAAATGATTCCAGTAAACTCACATTTATCATGTGAGGTCTATTCTGAGGTAGAACATTGAGAATGATTTATTGAGGAGACTGCTCTCCGTTATTTTCTTGCTTACTTTTTCCTCGCTGTTGCCCCCCTCTCTCTCCCTCTCTCACTTGCTGTCTCACACATACTCATCAGCATCACAAACATGTTGTATTGCTCACTTAACTTTTACAAATGTATTTCATTTAGTTTGCCTTTGATATCTGTGCATTTTATCTGTTCTTGATGTAACCAAAGCAAGAGATAATAACCAGTAAGACAGATATATAACCCTACTCAGTGTTTTGGATAAATCTAAATCTGATGTGATCTTTTTAAAATAAAATCTGTATGTTGGCAAAAGTAAAAAGGACCACTACACATAGTCACAAAGAGGAACGTCTTTCATCGTTAACGTTGAGTCAATTCCTTCTCTGACACCAACAAGGTGAAACTGTATCCGCAATAAGCACGCAAGACAGTCCTTGTTTGTTTTTCTCCTCTCCCTGCTATACACCAGATTACAGTGGAAGACGTTAATGAAGTTGCATGTGAATACATTTTAAATCATGGATCAGCAGCTGTATAAAACAGACATTCCTGTCTTTCCTGGTTCAGTTTCTAATGGAAGGGGGTCTATGACGCAAGACCGCCATTCTCCGTCATTGTGTGGTCATCTTCTTTAACCGACAAACCCATCCCATGAAGAGTCAGCATATGCACGCTACTCAGTGGGACGGGTAATTTATTAAAATTGGCCTAATTTTCCATGATATATTAAATATGTGCCTCAGTAATCACGGGCCATTTCATTTAGCGCATTAGGTGCCCACTCCTTTGTGTGATCAGAGTTCTGGAAAATGAGGCTTGTGCCTGTATTAGCCTGCGTTGGGGAGCCCGCTAATGGCCGGGAGATGGAATAGATTACCAGACAATTCATTACAGTTCGGCAACAAAACGGCGTGAGTGGGGGGGGGGGGGCTTGGTGGTCAAAGCCATCTACGCCTCCTCTTCTATCTGCTCCCACCCGCGTCCAATCTCGGAAGGGGGCTCTAAAAATGTCTGCCATCATGAAATATTTATGCAGTGATGTATGAAGCAGTGGGATAAGAGCCACTTTGCATAAGAAGTGTTAGTGGAGCTGGCGGACATTTGAGGAGGGTGTTGACACGAAGTATACGCTACAGAGGTAAAGAGACACTGACATCTCTTAAACCCTTTACCCTGACTTTAACAGTGACCATACTTCTCATTTATATGTATATTATACATGGTGAGACTCTGTGTTTTAAGCTGGCCACGTAAGCTTGGGCCCTACTGTAAGGTCATTGACTACAGCCTACGGCCGACTTGATGTCTTGTGTGTCATTCTGGGTCCTACTGCCAGTGTTGCAGTGCCACAGTCAATCAAGCAACTTCAGGTTTCTCTAAAAACGCTCTTTTACTAAGGCAGTGAGACGTGCGCGAGGCCTCTACACAGCCAAGTGTCACTTAAGCAAGCAGCCTGATTTGATCTCTAATGTTGCTGGATGGGACACCATGTAATATTCATGTTCAAAGAGCTCTTTGGTTTGGGCTAGCCTTTATCCTCATTAAGCGGTCTTATGGAGGGTGACAGTAATCAAGACCAGCTCTGTAAACCAGGGAGGCTCTGCCATCAGGAAGGGCCCTGTCAGCGCTGGGGCTCTTCCCCGACTCCTAAACCTGACTTGATGCCCTCCCGCTGCTGCCTAAATAGGCCCGCTTCATGCACTGTTAGAGGTCAGGGTTCAGACAGATCTGTCTTTTAGTGTGTGTGTGTGTGTGTCTGGGGGGTGTCAGTGTGTGTGTGTGTCCTTCCTCTGTCATGCTGTTGACTTCTCAGGCTGCTCAGACCTCTCATTATGTAATGTTGAAATGCCAAGCCAAGAAAAAAAACAGAAGAGAGGAATTGTAATGTTGTCGTTCTGCTCGTGTTGTGCCGAAGCAAAAATTAGCTGCATCACACAACCAAGGCACAGGGACACACTGCTGACTTCACTCCCTGCGCTTTGGTGTAATTATATAATTTGTAGTTGCTGTTTTCTTGCAAACAGGATGTCCCCAAAAGCCTACAGAGGACTTGGTTTAAAAAAAAAAAAAAAAAAGATGTCCCCTCCGGCAAGTGCGTGACAGGGCCTGATGGGGTTGGACAGTTCCAAGCCGGTGTGGTTATCTAATGCTCGGGACATTTCTCCCTTCCCCTCTGTTTAGGAGCAGACTGCATGGGCTTTTGCTTTCCTTGGTGCAGTGCCACTAGTGCGAAGCCTTTGCCCTTTCTCTCAGAAAACATGTTAAAGCCTGCACATTTTGATTGCTGTGCTGGTGCCAACCTCAGTTTGACTCTGCATACCCCCCTCCCGTTACCCTTCAACCCCCCCCCCCCCTTACCCCCTCTTTCAACCTCAACAGCACTTTTGCTTTGAGTCTGGCAATGGATTTATGATGGAATTCATGGGTGTTGTCAAGACCAAAAAATATGCACAGTGCGTGATCAGTAATGGCAGTCAGATGCAGGGTGGAATCTAGACGTGGTAGTTTAGTGGCCATGTTAAAGCTCCCTCTCAACTCTTACTGGAAAGGTCTTTATGGGAGTGTGTGAAGGAGCACACTCTGTAGGCACACTGTGATCCATGTACTGGAGCATCCAGGGACATTGTGTGACAGATTTTCATTTGGTTTGCACAGGAACAGGCAGCGACATACGGTCACAGAAGTGTGAAAGCCCCATCCAAATCTTCCCGTCCCAAAGTGACAACTTAACAACCCCTCCACCTCTCGAAAACACTGAGACACAAATTAACATTGAGAGTTCTATAACAAATAAGTTGAAGTCAGCCCAATTATTTACTATTAAACAGATGTGCAGAACAATAAAGCTTTTCTTATAACACAAGCTGACTATTGTTTGAGCTCGTTACACTAGTCCAGAGATTTGCACTTTGAATCCAACTAAGTCTGACATGTCTTGACAGAGACATTGTCGGATTGCATGGCTGCGAGGGTGCGCTGAAATCGAAGACGCTCCAAAACAAGAGTCTGAGTCACCGCTCCTCCTGTCCTCTGAGGTGACGCTCGCGCGGGTGGCGGGCGAGCCACAAGCGGCCCAGATCTGGCACAGATCCGGGCACTGCTGTCTGCGAAGCCTAGACCCTGGTAATTTGGCAGCATTCAGGTTTTCTCTTTCCCCCCCTCAGCCCCTTTGGTGCTTTTGAGTTACAAAATGAAGATCTGCCATTAATATTCACACGGAGACAGACCATCAGGTGCGGGGCTCCCCGCCTGTGCGTGTGCGGCGCGACCGAGACAAGGCGACATCAATACGCAACAAGGTTTCATTTGCGGCCTAACAAGAACAACTGTACCTCTTTTCATTCCACACTCTCCCGCTTCCTTTTGTGCGCTGAATAATGAAAAGCAATTATGTGTCTGTACAAAGCCCAGCGGTAGCGTGTTTTGTTTTGTTTTGTTTTGTTTTTTTCGTCCCAACAAGCCAAGGAAATACATGGCTCAAGATGAGTCATTTTTATTTTACAGGTCCTCTGAGCCACGGCTGAGACCGGCGCTGCGCAGATCCTTTCGTTACCCCTCTCTCCCCCCCCCCCCCACTCTTTCCTTTGCTGTGATTATTTCCATCTAAATGAATTAGGAAGCGGGTATCTGAGCAGGGATGGAACAGAGGTGGTGGAGGTGGCAGACAATCCTGCTCTCAGGAACCAAAAAAAAAATAGAAAGAAAAAAAAAGCTGAAGGAAATAAGAGCGGGCAGCTCAGATTGTATCTCCTGATTAATTATTCAGAATGGAGCTTCTCTATCCAATGACCCCAGTAAAAAAGCACAAATAATTTAGCAAGCTGCCAGAGCGGCGTTTGCTGTGTGCACGTGAAGCATGGGTCCCTCAGTCAGGGATTAGAGACAAGTGAACCTCCACAGGTCGAACGGGGGTGGAGGGGTGGTGAATAGGGGATCAGTGTTGGTGAGAGTGGGGTGGTGGTAAGAGAGGATCTCATGCATATTCAGAGGGAATATCACCTGACTGGCATACGGTTTTCCATCCACACCTGATGTCCCAGACACTGGCTGGCGAGTTGGGGACCGGGGTTAAACTGAGGGCTCTGATTAGCCTTGGTGTTTTGGAAAAACAAGCAAAAGAAATCTCTGTCTCCTATACTCTCTCTCCCCAAAGCCAGGAAAGCTGAGAAGTGACGTATTCTTCTGAGCAAAGCAAACATGACAACATAGAAAGCCTTTGTCTGAAGGTGTTCGGTTAACTGTGGGCCACTCGTGTGTCATGCCGTTGCAGCCGTCACCATCTGGACTGTCACTCTACCTCTGGTGTCAATGAAAGAACAGCCATAGGCAGTTACCTTGAGCCTCAGAAATGGGAGACAGGGAGGACTCTGAGGATGGGAGTCTAGAACCTCTGTCTGTGGTTTTAGTGTAGCTGCCAACCAAGGGCAAGTTTGATGTTTCATGTATGCTGACACCAACATACCTTTCCCAGAGTGCATTTCTCTACTCCTCCGTGATAGCTGCTGGTTTGTCTCTGAAATGCCTGGGCCTGCATTTTCCCGAGGAACAACACTTAATATAAAGCTCTCTAAAAAAAACAGACCTGCATTTGCACAACCTCTGTGTTGCCATTCCATATTTTTTTTTTTTTTTTTAAACATCCTGGAGTGGTTCACATTAACACATGCAACCATCCACAGTCATGCCAAAGGTCCAGTCAGTCAGATGCAGCTCTGCCACAGAAGTAACATCCTCAGTCCTTTTGTCAGTCCTTCCAGCTGGACTGGTCCCTCTCCATATGTAAAAGCTCTTGGGGAAACAAAGCAGGGACATTTTAATTAGTAATGAAGTCTCTTTTCTTTATCAGCGAAGTATCCTTATTTCTATCCTTAGTTCCTTATTTCTGCCTTGCTGGTTGCAGGGTGGCAGCTGATAGTTGCTGTATTCAGGATTGTTCTTTTCATGCTGGGAAAAGATGTCATGACAATATTAAGAAACCATTTAGGTCCTTTCATTAGAGTTCACCACTGTTTTTTTACATTTTATTTTCCTGGTGTGTCCTTTGGTGTTTAAGGGTGACTTGAACCAGGCAGTATAATTTTCACAGTCACTCAGAAAGTGCTATTATTCTACTGTATGCCCAAACACACACATACAGAGAGTGAGGGAGAGAGAGAGAGGGAGAGAGAGAGGGAAAAAGAGAGGGAAAGAGAGAGAGGTGTTTGAGGGAGCAAAGAGTGTTAGCCTTGATCTTGTTAGCAGTGATTGGGGCCTCGTAGACCTCACACTGGGCTGCGGGTGTAATTGCCCCTGGCAGACACAGCCCGTAACCGTGGCGATTGGGGAGGAGAGTGCCATGCCTTTGTTTGTGGCAGCCACCACATGTCGGCCTGTGTGGCACTGGCTTCAGGGAGATGATCGTTATAGAGCTGGTGCTGGCTTTTAAAATCGCTTTAATGGGAATGCGTTTCACAGGCTTGAGCAGGGAGGCTTGGGAAACCAGCATCTCAGGAGTGAGGTTCAGGAGCTCGGGCCAAAACAGAAAGCCTCCATCCTCCAACAGTGGAGAAAGCCTGCCACCTGCTGATGCAGGAAGGAAAAGAGAGAGTGGAGGAAAGGTCTTCATGCAAAATGTTAGTATTCGAATTGAAATTTTCATATAATGTGGCACACACTGAACTCAATAAGTGAATCTAAAAGAACACTTTTAGTTCCAAAGGTTTTCTATCGTTCGATCGAGTATTTCAGAAATTACAAATTACACGAGGGTATAGGACAGCAGAGAAAATGTGTACGTTCTGCTCGACTGATCTTTAAAGTTGATCTATTGAGCTATCGTTTATGGCCATATCTATGGTTAAGGAATTATGGTGTATACTTTTAACGGCTCGCTGTTAAATGTTCCACTGAGATATAATTTCTGATGACTGGCGTGTAAACATAGTTGTTAAGTAATTACCGTAAATTCCCTCTTCGCATGACCTTTGCGTGCACCTTGGGCTCTTGAACCCTTATTCCTAATGAATGAATTAAGCAGCCGAACGTCTGCGAATGAAAGGCATTTGCAGCCTAATATGTTTGCCTAAATCACACTTAAGAGTAACTATAAGTAGATGCCGTAGTCATGTTCCGCCTGCGGTAAGTGTCTGGTTTAATTTAATTCAATAATCCCGATAAATGAAATAAATCCCTTTTGGGACACCAATTTCTTGGTAAGTGAGATAATGTGAAATGAGGTTCGCAAAGAAAAAAATTAGGACATTATGGTTGATTGAGCCTCAACAAAAAGAAGAAATATTAACACTAAGATACTCTTTATGTTTATAATTTTACTTTAATGAATGTGGGCATCCATGTGGAAAACAATCAGGAGCAAAAATGGATGAAAATCGTCGAGGAGCTTATGGAAAGTGTATAAGCAATTCATTCAAATCCAATGCAAATTGTTTCTCTCAACTTTGTATTCTATTTTGTGTCCTGGCTCCTGGGTTATTTTTAATGAAATAGCACACAGATAATGAACGTGCAGCGGTGTTAATAAAACTGGTTGTGCTGGCACCACATTCACTTTTTACATGTCGACTAATGTCATACGTATTTAAGGGAAAGAGAAAATTGAAAGCAGAGAACACTTTAGGGATCGCATTCATGATTTGATGATCTGTCTACACTTTAAACTTATCTTGAGTAGGATACGAGACTAAGAGGGAAATAATTATCACCACTTTACTGGTCTAGAACAATGGTGTAGGCTATATTTTTAAACAAGTTCCACCAAAGTATAACAATAGGCTATAAAAGAGGGTCTATTACTAGCTTTAATCAATACAGCTGTCACATCATGCCTGTGACGGCTATTAATAAGTGTGGATGGCGTGGTTAAATAAACAAGTCAGTCACATCAAAATAAAGACCTGCATTTTGGAGACGCCACAAACCATTTTGTTTCCGTGGCGTGCAGTAAATTCATTAATTCCAAATTACACCAACACATAGGATAGTGGGCAGTATTTTTGTGTGAAAGATACACTGAACGGGAAATGGGGTGATAAATCAACACCGCCCATCGATATTTGAATTTTATAGTATTAGAGCGCCCTCCACTGACTTGCACAAAATAGCATATAGCTTTTCCATTAGTACGTGTCCCTTTTCATTACTAGGGATAACATGGCGTGTTAGAGTGTCACAACATCTATAAAGGAGTAAGCTATTCGACTAGTTCGACTAAAAATCGTCCCTTTGACTAGAATGCTCTCTAGCCTCTCCAGCCATAGCGCTTACCAAAGGCGGCAGCACTCCATGCAAAGTAATATTATTGAAAGAGTTGTCCTTGAACATCTGTTGTTAAGCCAAATCTCAGAGGTAATCTCACTAATGGACTTCTAAGTTATCTACATACACACATAAATAAATATGTTTCCAAAGAGACTTGCTCATCGATTTGCCTGCTAATCAATTGCGAGGCTGCATCTGTTGATGAAGGTTTGGGAAGTGCACAGTAATGATATACGTGTAGATCGATGCTTGGCAGGGGAGCCGTCAGAATACTGAACGACAGTCATGGCTCCACCGGGACTCAGCAATCAGGCAGCCATGCCTACCTTTTCACAGTCTACAAGCGTCCACCGCTGAGGAAATGCATGTGTGCGCATACAAACAAAAAGCCTCTTAATCAGTTCGTCGTCCGCTATTTTAGATGGTTAGTGGGCTATCTCTTAAATTTTCAAATGCAAAGAGTGTCAGGAAAGTTTCAGAAATGGCAAGTGGCTAATTGGCTACTTGTACATGATTACTGTTAGTTACAATGATAATAACAACAACAACAATAATAATATAGGGTATACTTTAGGATCTTTTTCGATCGTCAACTCGTTTTCATAACAATTGAACCCTCATCTCAGCACAATGAGCAATGCTCACCTGATTTACCTCCAGTCTCAAAAATACCCAAAACAAAACAAAAATCAAATCAACTTGGCTCTGCAATTTCACCCCATCTGAAGCTTGCACCGTAATATTGTACCGACTTCATAACATCCTTGAGGGATTTCAGTAAGCTTTAGGTAAAGCAAAGTCTGGCGTGTGTATAGGTTTGTGTTGCGCCTCTGTAACGCGACGCACATCTGCATGCGGATGACAGACCATGTCTAGTTTTTGGGAGTCACTCCTGCTCCTGCTGCTGAGCAATATTCATAAATTTAATTTCCAATCCGCTCTTCTTTTATTAGTTTGGGTGTTATTAAATGAGATTGCTTCATCTTAATATATTTCCAGGGCCAGGGAAATGTGTCTGGGAGCTGATATTCAAATCCAATAACATGGCCTGTACTTAGTGCACAGCACTAATAAATGCCAGCCTGTGATGCATATGCGTACCTCACAGATCACTCCCAGCAGGCAATAATGCTCTCAGTGTCCTTCCGAGGTGCCGTGCTGCCCCCACACTCCCTGTCAACACACTCTTCTCTCTCCGGGCCACCCCTCTAGAGTTGAAGCAGCTCTCCGACACTGGCGGGAGAGCACAGGTTATTAGACAGGGCTTGTCTTTCATATTGGTTTAAAGTGTAGACAAGAGTATTTTTATGTAGCAAGGAGAGGAGAATCTAATCTCAGCGACTGTTGCTTGCAGATCATTCGTAGAGCAGAGAGAGAGAGAGACATAATGTGCCATACCAGCATGGTGGCTCTGCTGATAGTTCTAATCAAGGGCCTGCAACTGGAGCACTTGAAAGCAACCCCTCAGATTACACATAGGAAGTCTCATTGCACATATCAATTGCCCATTAATTAGGGGCAATACATTAATCAGTCTTTAAATACTACAAACAGGCCGATTACTTAATTTCCCATATGTACAAAGGGATTTTACTGACATGTACAGTATAGACTCTGTCTATGTGTGTGTGTGTGTGTGTGTGTGTGTGTGTGTGCGTGAAAGAGAGAGTTACAGAGAGACAGACTGAGCCCCTATGTAATGTGCAGCCTCCACTAGCAGCCCCACAGGGTTACAGCTCTTTTACGCCACTATCCCTGCTCTCTCTTTATCGGCATCAGCAGACAACTGCACAAGTAAAGGTTGGAGCTTAGGGAAGCTTAGCCATTTCAGGAAATGACCTTTACTTTTTAATATGAATATGTCTATTTCATTATTCCTATATAGTGAAATCTATGCACGCCATCAGTATGACGGATTTTCTTTTTCATTAGTGCTACGGAATGCCACCCACTGTATGTAAGGGTTCCGCCTTACCCGTCCAGATTACCGGCCCAAGTGCTTCCTCTCTAGCCTCGGCAGGGCACCGACAATGGGAATTAATATGCACACGGTCTCTCCTCCACCCTCCTCTGGCTGGGCTTTTGCAGAGCAACTTTATCATGGGGAAGATTATTGAGAGCTTTGCCGGGAGCTTCTTCATCACGCTCACATCCGTGTTGGCCCAACACTTGTCACTGTCAATCACAAGGTGATAATACACAGATGATTCTCTCATTTGGTTTAATAAAATCTCCGGGCTTATTTGAACTGCAGTCATTACAGCAAATAATTGCTGCATTGAGGTGTTAGCCAGGCCGTAGCCTGAGGGATAAGACAAGACTATTGCTCTGTGCGGGACTTGGGTTGATGCTTTCTCTCTCTCTCTCTCTCTCTCTCTCTCTCTCTCTCTCTGTCTCTGTCTGTGTGTCTGTTCCCTGGTTGCTCATATTGGGAAAATGAATATTGCATTTGAATCCGGCTGCAGCTTTTCTTATTCAAACTAACATTGTTATTAGTTATTATCTGGACACAGAGTCATCCGTTCTCACTGCTTTTTTTATCTATTCGCTGTCAGGGCAGATGTCACCTGGGGCTGCCAATTGCAATTTTTAACTGTCATTTAAACCAAATTGCAGATCTGGATGAGTGGGCCATAAAGCCTCTGAAGAGATGGAGTGACAGAAAATATAAGCACTAAACATATTTCATGCAATGTTCGATACAACCAGGGTGTCCTGAGATGCATAACTAAATTAAAGTTTAAGTAGGGCCTTCTAGAATCAGTGGAACAGAAGCAGAGAGGTTTGAAAGATTTTGAGATGGCAATTAGACTTATTTTAGGCAAAACACTAAAACATGATTCCATAAGAGGCGAAAGTAAAGACATTATCCCAAAAGCTGCTTTAAAGAGTATTTTATCACAGGTAACGGCTCATGGGGAAATACAAATTTTGAATTTTGAATGGGCATACCTGACCTGCTATGTTGAGAGTATACCCAATAATTATCTTTTGCTATTATATTATTATGTTTTAATTCAAAACAACATGAAATGATAGGGCCTTGTGAGTTCAACACAAACAAATCAGCGGAATATTAGATTACATAAGAGGCAGGAATAAAAGTCAATTGTCCTGGTTTCTTTTTTCATAATGGGTCACAGTCGGATTGGATTCACCAGGCCTCTAAATGGTTCTTTTAGTAGGGTCACAGAGCTCACCTCTCCTAATGTGCTCTCGGTCTGGGCCAGATGGGGTGGAGGACATAAACATCGGGTGAGTTTCTGTGTCAGATCACTTGCAAATGCCAGTTGAACTCAAACAGATATAAACCCATTTGTGCTAATGAAGTTTTTGATTTGTATATGCCATGGGAAGTCCATGACCTTGCATTGTTGACTGATCCATTAAGAAACTGGACGCTAATTAACGTTATCAATGAAGTGTAAAGGAAACAAAATAGAATCAGATAATGAAGCAATGATGAAGTCAATAATTAGTTTCTTCTTTCAAACTTGGACAATGTCACTTCCCCCAATTAGGTTAATCAGTGGAGCATTAAATTAGATTTTTTTTTCTTAAAATAACAATTAAGCAAAACTGTCAAGAGATCAATCAATTATCATTCAGCAAAACCTACTGAAGCATTGTGCAAAAACAAAATATGTGGGCCAATATAAATGTTTGTGACCCTCCTTACAAAATCACCTCACATACAGATACACCAGAAATATACTGAAGAATTGTTCACTAATATGTAGTTACAGGAACCAGTAGGGACACAGAACTTGCTACAGGTTTCAGCACGTTCTCATAAAGTGGTGCATGGTTATCCCCGATGACTTACATTGGACAATCACAACTATTCAATATATTCATTGAAGTACAGTAGTCTATACGCATTGCTAAGATTAGGTACTACAGATGCCTGCTTACACATGAATGTAGTCATTGTTCCAGTCACAAGTTTATGGCAGATATGACAGGATATGCCTTCAAGTTAAAAATGGCTATATTTGCACTCCAGTTTCCACGTGACCATCTTCATACGTTTCAATGTGCCCTCCTGGGTGTTTTTTTTTTTTAAATCAGAAATTGGTCCACATACAGATGAACCTTTCCAGCATTAGTCACGTATTTTCAGGGAGGGCTTGAAACAGTGTGTTAAATAAAGACTAACAAACAAGTTAAATGCAGTTCCAACTTCGTTTTATTTGGTGAATCAATTTCACCTGAATTGTATTATTTTTCTTATAAAAACATGTACTGAACAAAGATTTAGCACTAAATAACTGAAAAATTACAAGTAGCCTGATTTGTTATTTTTTTATATTTTATTTAGGCAGACACCGACAGCTTAGATAATGCCAATTTTGTTTGCAACGTCCAGCGCATCATAATCAGGTGCGAGACGAACGTATGCCTTCTTTTCTCCATCAGGCCTGATGAGTGTGTTGACTTTGGCCACATCAATGTCGTACAGCTTCTTGACAGCATGCTTGATCTGATGCTTGTTGGCCTTAACATCCACAATGAAGACCAGGGTGTTGTTGTCCTCAATCTTCTTCATGGCAGACTCTGTGGTGAGTGGGAATTTGATGATGGCATAGTGATCCAACCTGTGGGGAGAGGGAGAGAGAGAGAGAGAAAAAGAAAAGAAAAGAGAATCCATCACCCATTAGCAAAAATTGACCCATAATACTTGCTGAGGTGCCATTACCCAATGGTAAGTGCCATTAAAGTAGCAGGCTGTAACCAATATTCTTGATTTAGTCCACTTGTTCCCCGAGAAACAGTGCTATGTAAATATACATTTCACCTTAATGTATAGCAACATGAAAGATATACACAAGAGATTCTTAAAATCATAAACCATGGCACTACAACCAGCCTCGTGGTGTTAAAGTCTTAACCTCTGCTGCATTAAGTTCCGACTTATAACAAAATGGACCTCGCACCTTCCAATGGATTAATCTGGTCAAATTTCACTATATTAATGCAATATACAGCTGTTAACTCGGTTGTTAAATCAATCCGCTGATTTTTCGTTTCAGTCGTTTTGAGCTAACGTGGTGGCTAACTTAGAGCAGGAAACACGTTCCGGCCCTTCACCGCATGCCTCACATCTACGTCAAAGAACGAGATATTAATGGTCAATCTATTCAGCAATATGGTTATAAATACTGTAGTATATTAAAAAAAATTATTTGGCCAGATATCGGAAATGTGTGCCTCTATGAAACGTCCATAACCACACATAACGTTAGCTCGCTAGCGGAAAAGCCTGACGTTAGATTTACATGTAGGCCGTCTCAGGCAACATCAAATGTCGCCAACAAGCATGGCTAGCATCACCTTATTAGCTTTACTTTGAAGTATGATTTACTACTACATGTAGGTAACGGGTGCAAAATAGGTGCATCAGTAGTTTAAAAATTGAAATCATGGCATATCATGCTTTGATCGCAAACAACATCATATGCACCACAAAAAGGAAAATGGGTGGAAACACTATCCACCCATTCATGTTGGCTAACATTAGCAAGCAAGTCGACATTATCATGGGCTTACTTGTTGCGACGAGGCGCGCTCTTCCTGGGGTACTTGGGTGTCCTCTTCAGACGCAGGGTCTTTGGGCGACGGAAGGTTGGAGTAGTCCGCATTTTCTTCTTCTGTTGGCTGTGTACTCCTTTGAGCACAGCCTTCTTGGCCTTCAAGGCCTTGGACTTAGCCTCGGTCTTCACGGGCACAGCTTCTTTCTTCGCCTTCGGTGCCATGTTGGAAAGGACACGTGTGGGAAAAACGATTTACTTCATTCGAGTGAACAGCCAATCACACAAGAGAATCAATTAAATTCCGCCTCCTAATTACCAGTGACCAATCAGAAATCGTTATGTTGGTTTAAAATGATTGACAATGTTCTGCATTAATAGAAATTTTGACATGAGGTATAAACCAATGGCAGTCCAGGGTCAAGTCATTTAGGGTTGGACCTTAGTGGAAAGAATGTTGCTTTAAAAATGCCTGACTATTCGGAACTCTAAGCAGTCGGTGAGTTTGTTTTCTTTAAGCGCATATGTCCAGCTGTAATATTATTGAAAAGTATGTTGCGTGCGTCGGCTTCACATGTTATATGGGCCCATATTGTCCATATATTTGAACTAGTCCTCTCCTTCTCACAAAACTTTGACATGCCACTCCCGTCTGCGTCTTAATGCACCATAGGTCGTTCCTGTCTCGGGTATTGTTTGTGTACGGACTGGCAACGAATGTTTGGTGGTTTGTGAAATCATATTATACATTTGACCTCAAAGATATAGAAGTAAATATGCAATTAACTAGTTTGTTTGTTTAGCTTGTTAAAGTACTCCGAGGGCGTGAGCAAATCATACCAGAGAATCTAAATACAAGAACCAATCACAAATCGTCTTGGTCATGTTGCACTGCCCAACAGCATGCTTAGGTGAGGCGTAGCTGGTATTTTTCTAAGAGATTAGCTTCATAGTAGCGCAAAGTTAGCATTGATGGCTAAATGCGAAGTGTCCGTTGATTTAATTACGAGCAAAAACTGAAAGAAGGCGTCAGTCAGTTAAAATGTAATGCTCGTTTGAAACTCCCGACAGGATTGCCACTTGTCCATTGGATTAGCAAAAGAGGGTTAGCTTTGAACACACAGCGATATCTTCATTCTATATGGTAGGTCAGCTACAAACATTACACGTTAACGTCAGCTGTTCGAGCTAGCTAGCTGGCTCGCACACCAAACGACATAACTTCTAATTATGTTCTTTTAGTGACATACAAGTCAAAGGGTGACGCTTATGGCTTAACGAAATTGGTTGATGTGACTATCTAGTGGATTTATTTGAATCCAGAATCTCAGCATATTGCCTCCGAGCCTCTGCTGCGGTGTTCTGTCAAAATGCAGCATAAATGCTAGTTAGCGAGCTACCTTACCTTTACAAGCGTAACCTACGAACGGTGAGGCTTTTTTTAAAACTCGGTTTGACCTGATTGCTTATCAAGTAGAACTTGATTTAATTTGCAATGAAATAATAGCTTTAAACCGCTAAAACATATTCTCCATGCAGTGTATGACGATGCCACTGTTAATAATAATGTTAAATGTTCATATTTGAGATTATAAGTGGATCCATCTTTGGTTTGGGGGCTAAGAAATGACAGAAACAGAAGAAAAACACCTTGTCAACAGCTGTACTGCCACTAAAGTCTTTGCAGCCCTTTATATGCACGTCGTATTTGCTCCGGATGGGCACTTGATTTGGAACAGGGACTGCCGCAATACTAACAAATGTACTTTATTTTCCCCATATGTTTCTATGCTATACAGTATCTTCACTTTCCCTCTATTTTTATGCAGCCAGCATCCCCTCAGGCTAGGCGAGGACAAGGACTCCCATCGCTTCCCCCATGAGTAATGAACCCTTTCTGGAGTATGTCGACAAATACTGGTCGTAAGGTAAGGCAAGACACGACAGGTGGAGGTTAACAAGACATGTACAGAATGTATAATTTCAGTTATTCCAGTTTATGATTCGAATTCAATTTAAACCTGTGGGAATGGTATGGTGGTGGATGTTTGTTAGCTTTGAGTCTTTTGTCATTAAAGCTTGGTAGACCGTAATATGGCCTTGTGAGGGTACTTTCCCAATCAATCAAAGGGCTGAAGAAAGTTTGTTCAGTAAGCGTCTAAAGTTGAACTGATGTTATTTGCCCATGTGACTTCAATGGTAGGTCACATGCGAACTCAGATCTGGGGGTTAAGATCAGTCTTGCAGGAGATGGGAGTGCTCTGTGTGTGAGCAGAGGTCAAAGGACCATTCATTTAGAATCTTCATGGAGTGTTATGATTGGGAGTTTGACATTTAAAATGGAACATTATACAGGGTGTTATTGGAATATAGACAAGGCACATGGAGCTGTTGTGTAGTTGTTTCGACCGTTAGAGACAACGGTGGAGGGTGTTTCTTATGTTTTCTCCAGACCAGTCAGGGGGTTTGGTGAGACTCATTTTAAAATTCCATCTTCTCACAGGTTTACTGCTCCTTGTGTGCCTTGTGATCACAAAGATGTGATCAGTCTAATTTTGTCCGGCCTTTACAGAAGCCTATCTACACGTAGGCCCCTGCTATGCCCTCACATTTGCTGCCCGCAGGAATCCAGCACTCGTCTCTCCCGTGGAGCAGGGAAGCAGATGTCTGCTGTGGCCCTGCAGTCAGAAAGAAGGGGTATCACATGCCTCTGGTTCCTATGCTTACTCTGGCCAGTCGCTGACAGTCTCATGGCTTACTGCCTGGCTAGTCGCCAGCCTTACCTCAGTGATCGCACACATGAGTTGGGGGAGGGGGGTGGCTCGTGTTCAAACTGAAGCGTTGGTGCTAGACTGGCCTAATGTTCGAACTTGAGTGTTGTTGCTAGGTTTGTCAATCCAGTAATTCAACTGGTAGAGCGTGTCTTGGCATAATTTAGTACAGCCTTCTCTGGTACTACAATTTAATTGGCCTAAAGCTTTAGACAAACACAAAGTATTAGCTGGTGACTGGAAAGGAAAGAGGATCAATTTGTTAGCTCTGTTATGTTTCTGAATATGCACTAAAATCTAAGTAGAGTCAAATGAAACCAAAACAATGGGTAGACCGGAAGCCTGTGTCCATAAAATTACATAGGCCTTTAGCCATTATAACACTGCAAGTATTGAAGGGGTGGTTGGGCTCATTTTAGAGCACAAAAATCCATTTCAAAAGTATGCCATCTCTGCTGTGCTGCCCTCTATACAGTTTGTGATGGAAAGATGCATGGCAGATGTACCATTTGAAGTTGGAGGCCTAACTGTGTTTTGTTTTGTTTTGTTGTCTCCCGTTGTGGCAGAGGTCCGACAGCGAGGAACAGAGTGGGCAGGCAGAGCACAGAGCCAGCCCGGCCCGGTCTTCATTCGGAAAGAAGCAGCTCCCCTCTATCCCCAAGAACACAGCCCCTGTCACAAAGCCCCCCTCCCCAGCCACCTCCGCACAGTCTGCCAACGGCACACACGCCTCCTATGGGCCTTTCTACCTGGAGTACTCACTGCTGGCCGAGTTGTGAGTAGTCGCCCTTGTGAATAACTTGCGCACCATTTTGACTTTTCACCATGTAGGTCAGAAATCAGTCAGGCTCACACAAAGGATATGTGGGCTGCTGCATTTTGGTGTGGTGCTGAATTACTGTTAATTGTTTCCTGCTTACTTTTTCTTGTAGCACACTTGTGATCAAGCAGAAACTCCCAGGCATTTATGTCCAGCCTTCCTACAGATCAGCCTTGAGTAAGGACCAAATACTGTGCTTTCCTGCTTTACATGTTCTCGAAAAAGGACTGATTGGTTTATGGGTTTGAGGTGACTCAGGGCTCCTATTCTTTTCCAGTGTGGTTTGGTGTCATATTCATCCGACATGGATTGTACCAAGACGGGGTTTTTAAATTCACTGTCTACATCCCTGACAACTACCCTGATGGAGACTGCCCTGTAAGTAACTTCATTAAACTGCACACTACTGAAAAAATGTTTTAAAAACCTTTAATTCTGTCTAGACACCCCCCCCCCCCCCCCCCCCCATTATTTATCTTTTGCCTGGAGGAATTTGGTTTCGTATTAGGCTTTGGCCCTAAGGCCCTTTTAAAAATGTGGCCAATATGACCATGTACTGTTTTTTTTTATTTATTTATTTTTTTATTTTATTCTCGGTCATAGTGTAGCCACACATGACCGTTTACAACTCACTCATAATATAGATAATAATTAGAAAAGAAAGTGTTGCGTAAACCAGGCGTGACTAGACTTGATAAATCCAACAGATATTTATGTTTCCTGATGGGGCAACCTCAAGTGAAATGTTATGTTATCAATGAGCAATTGAATATGAGATGGTTGTGGAGAGTACATGCTGTTGATAACAGATAGATATGTACTTTTTTTTAGTCCTCTCTGTGTGATTGTCCTTCGCTGAAATCATTACATGACCCCGTGCTGAGGCAAAGCACTGTGGGAAATGTCACATTTCACTGTTCCACCCGGGGCAGATTCCCCATAATAAAAAACATGACCAGAGAGGCAGCTCATTGCTCAATCAGTGTGGCGTGGGGCTTGGCATTTCACAGAGACGTTTTACTTGTTATCCAGTGTTGACGGTGCAGTTGGTTTCTCAGTTTATGAGGAGGCTCTGCAATGAATCAATGAGTGATGCAGGAACAAGGGCGTGATGCCTTGTCCCTGTGATTAGGCACAGTAAATGTCATTGTCATTTGTGATGTCTGTGTTGGTGAGCGAAGGCTTTGACGGTGGCTTTGTTAGTAAGATAAATGCACTCAGTTTTATTCTTATTCTTATGACTGACTGACTGATTATATTTTTTCACAAGCAGAGTGATTCAGACTATCTGCCTGTTACAATACATAACTTGCTTTGGTTACTGTAAAGATCAAGAAATTAAACCACCGTATTTGCACTCTGAAACCAATGCATTTGAGCAGCTAGTTTATAATGCTAGAATGAATCATATGTCTTGGTATTTGTTGTCCAGGAAGATCCATGTAACAAGTTTAACTCAATGCTTCTCCCTTTGTTTTCAATAGAGAGTGGTGTTTGATATTCCAGTCTTCCATCCACTAGTCGATCCCGTATCAGGGGAGCTTGATGTCCGAAGAGCTTTCACAAAATGGAGGTGGGCATCCCTGCTTTACGCTTTTCCCATACCATGCATTCTATAGTTTCATTTTTTTGTTTCTCTCTCCATGATCATTATTAAGTGTAAGGCCTACTGAGTAGCTCATTGAGAACATTGAATTGCATACATGTTCCAGAAAAAAAATTACCCCATTAATTGAACCCTGCATGATTTGAATTGGTAAGTTCCTCTTGCATGTGAATCATGATGGTGCATGTTGAATGGCCATAAATGCTGCCTTGACTTTGCTGCTGTAGCTCCAGTACAAAGGGCAGGGCGCTAACTTGAGAGTGCTGTGCCCATCGTCTCCGGTGACTGGCACCTTTTAGCTGGCAGAGAGTTACAGTTCAAATGAGGGAACTCTGCACAGCATGTTTTCCCTCTTTCGGTGTTCAGTGCTTCATATTGTGTCACACTGTGTGTAGTCCTTCAGATCTAGAAGTTTGAAAACTCCAAGCTCTCATTGCCTTCTCACTTGAACTTGTTGCTGGGTTGAGTTGAGAGCCTGGAGTCATTTTATCAGAATGCTGGTTGTTTTTACTGTTTCTGGCTGCCTCGGTTTCTTCTGTGCTTAAAACATCCTGTTTTTTTTTGTTGTTTTTTTTCCACAGGCGCAATCACAACCACATTTGGCAGGTGCTGATGTATGCGCGCACAGTCTTCTACAAGATCAACACCATGGAGCCACTCAACCCAGAAGCTGCTGTTCTGTGAGTTCCTCTTCCTCCCTCTGCCCTGAATTGTTGGTGTGCAGTGATATGACAAGAATGTTTCTTGGACAGACTTGTATATTTGGCCTGACTGTTCTAGTCCAGTCCAGTAAGCTGTATTGACTGTCTACTGAGCCTTTAGTTATACATTTTGCAACTTTTCTACATAATTTTTTGTACTTTATTCCCTCCAATCCACCTTATAAATGGTGAACATGCAGGTTTTTTTTTTATTATTAAAACAAAAAAAAACTATTTAATCTGAAGTGATGTAGTTGTGCTATTTCTGTCTGCAGTTTGTAGAGGTGTTCCGTTTATAGTTCTGAAACCCAGAACAGAGCAAGCCATGGGAACAGAAAAATCCCTCAGATGATCCTTTACCGATGAAGCAGGAAAAAAGTGTCTCTAATCTGTACTGAAGCTGCAGTGCTTTTGATCTAGAACCATTACACATTCATTTTTCAAAGATGGATTTGATTTTAATATTTTTTCTAAGCATATTATTTTAAAGCACAGAACATTGTCACAGTCTATGTTTATGAAAATAATCTGCATGGTTTTATACACAGTAAAGCTAACCTAGGACCTTTAATTTCATATCAAGCACAAATCATCTTGGCATAAATCTGACGTGACCCTAGAAACCCTTTCCAACAAATGCCAGAGGGGAGCTACAGTGAGCCAGTCCTCAGGATTGAATAAACTGTTCACTCTGGCAGATTGGAGAGAGTAATGTTGTCACGCACATGCTGTAGCCTCCTCACACTGTTACTGTCAAAGGCCTTATTCATTGGGTGACTGAGGCTGTGAATTCCACTGGTCAGTGACTCATTGTTTCTGTGTGTACGCTCAGGTATGATAAGGATGTGCAGCTCTTCAAAAGCAAGGTGGTGGACAGCGTGAAGCTATGCAACAGCCACCTTTTTGACCAGCCCAAAATCGACGATCCTTACGCAATAAGGTGAGTGAACATCTGTCCATATGATTTTTTTTATTTAATTTTTTTTTTTTAAATATCAAATATTATGTGTTTACATGTAAAAACAAACATTTGCATGTGTATATATTATAGTTGAGTCTTGGGGACTTAGATTAAAAGATACATGTGTGGGTGTTTTTAATTTTTTTTTTTCCTCCACTCTGACCTCATTCTGTGTTTTCAGTTTCTCTCCATGGAACCCAACAGTCCACGAGGAGGCGAAAGACAGGATGTTCACACATAAAGTGAGTGCTCACTATGCACCACGCTGCTGAAAAAGTAAAACATTTTCATGCATTTCCCACGCACCCTCTGAAACCTAAAGCGTTTGAGTGTATGCTTGTATGCTTACTCCTCGTGACCAAATGGAAATGCACAGCTGTGCCTGCATGTTTGGGAGTGCAAGCCTCACTGATTACTCAGGAGACGTCCTTGGTGGGGGGGGGGGGTTCTGTGGAGACGGTCACTGATGGCGTGTTTTTGTGTCGCCACAGAGACGACCTGAGGATCCCCACAAGGGCCTCCAGGTGTCTGGCCTGTCATGGGTGAAGCCAGGATCCACACAGCCCTTCAGCAAAGAGGACAACTCTCTTCAGACTTAAGCCTGCTGTTGCCTCATCTGCCCACTAGAGGGAAAGGCAGAGCACGTGGGACTCTGTTGGATCAGCTCTGGCTGCTGGGAACCTTGTCCTTATTTGAAGCAATTGTATGGACTTCATTTGTCATTTGCGAAACACACCCTCGCTCAGCTTTAAAAAAAAAAACACACACACAAGAAAGAAATGTACTTTAGACATCTGCTGAAACTGCATTAGAACTAAAATGAGCTCCCGCATTTGCATATGTAGATAAACTGACAAAACTGGATGTCTTAGCAACACCAAGGCTGGAAAGCAATCAAACTGCATTGAGCTTGTTCCTTAGAGTAGATCATTTTTGTTACTTGCACATATTTTGGGTTGCACATGTTTCTTTTCTGTTCTGTTTGTTTGTTATTTTGTTTTCAAAAGCAACAGACCACCTCACCTTCTGTGTAAGTGACATAATGTAAGATACTCACAAATTAACGTAAAAAAAGATGAACCTAGTTCATCATAAAACACATTAAGAATGTTCCGATGGGCTCAGGATTGACACAAAGGTCTTGATATGGCAGTTTGAACTTGGTGAGCTTACAGCTTTTCAGTTATCCACCCCCCCTCCAAATTTAGTTAGTCTTCCCTATAGAGTTCCTTTGAAATGGGACTTGGGACTTCTCAAGTTTTATTTCCCATTTTGATTCATCCATACTGTGTAATTTACTATACTGTGTATTCAATAGGTTTTAATATATGACGCCGATCAAGCAAACCATTTTAAGAAATTAAGTTATATATGATCATTTATTGTTCAATATTGTAATTTTTTTTTTAATGTGTCTTTTGAGCTTAATTAAATGGTTAAAGGGTTTTTGATGTGTAAGTATAGCAGCGCTTGTGTGGAAGTGGCTAACCTCATGTAGAGGTAGTGATCCTTTCTGTATTTATATACAGCTGTAAGATTGAAAACCCTGTCTTTAGAAAGTATTTTTGTTTGTTTGTTTTCTCCACACTACATATTGAGCTTTTTGTTTTCTTCCAGCTCACTGGTTCTGTTTTTGCTTTCCTATATGACTCTGCAGACTGTTGTTGAAAGGCTGTGCTGTGAAGAAGGGTTTGAGTTTTTAAAAATGCTATTCTCTGAAGGCAAATAAACATTTTTAAGCCATCTTTTTGAATTTCATTTGAGTGATTTCAAGGATAGGATGTTGTGACATTCAGTCATTTTGTAAGACACAACTCTCATGGGAAACTTGATGCATCTTAGTTGCTGAAACGCGCTGACAGGTGTCTGACTAGTGCTGACAGTGCAGGAGCCCATGCAAAGACTAGGGCAGCAGACGTTCACCGACGGCCAACCTGTGGCAATGATGACCGGGGACTATAGGCTCACTACCACAAAACGAGCTTTGGAACGATTTTTGTTATGACATGATGTTCGTTTTGTACAACATGATTGGTTGGTGCCTTTATTCGCAGTGCAACAGCTCAGGAAAACAGCTCAGACCTGTTCCAGAAAAAGGTGCGCCTTTTCGCTCGTAACATTTGCGATCTGTGTTAAAGATATTGATGTGTAAATTGATGGCATGAAAAAAATGCCCCCGCTGTGTATAGGCCTTGGAAGGAGACGTGAGACGGGAAGATGATGGTCCACCTCTGATTGGTCCGTACCATGTGTCCGAATGCAAAAGGTGCGGGACGAATTTGGAATGTGGAGTGCTGGTGCGAGCAGGAAGAAACTGATGCGGGAGCAAGAGAAAGACATCACTCGCAGGACTCCCGCAAAATATAAATATATGTATCACATTAAATGAATTTCGTTTCTTCTTAAACTACAGAATGTTGTTCGTGTTTGCATGAGAGCAGCAAGAAGTAACATGTTTTACATTAAAAAAAAGACACTGAAATCCAAACTGTGTTTGACTACATTGTGCGCACCATCAGCTGCTCCAGTCAGTCCACGGGCCAGACAATGGGCCTGGCTGTGGTTGCACAAAGGCACCTGTGGCTCAACCTGTCAGACATGAATGATGACATGAGTGCATTTTCTTGCAGCAGCCAATCTCCCCAACTCTTCAGCCCAGCTCTTCGTGCAAGCTGTGACTGACACGCAGGTGGCTTTTGAGACTAAAGTTAAACAGGGTGAAGCCCTGAGAGCAATGCTACCTCGTAAGCATCATCCAGGGCCTCTCCCGCCCCCGGCCCCCTCCACTCAGTCTGGGGAATCTTCAAAAGGGAGCAGTGCCAACAAGCTGCAGCTGCTTCAGGGCCGCGGCCTCAAAACCCACGGGTCAGGCAGCCTTTTGCCTATGGGGCGCCGTTTGTAAAATGTTGCACGTTCTAAAACCCTGCTCAGTTTTGCTACATTTAGCATTATCATATGGGGAAAAAAGCACAACAATATTCAAATGTCACTTTTTCAAACATTTAGAGAGATATTCATGTAAGGATAATGTTTGGCAGTGACACAAAGTTGTTGAATAATATAAATGTTTCATCTAAATGTAAATGTTAAATATAAATGTTAAATGTAAATGTTAAATATAAACGTAAATGTTCAATGTTATATATAAATGTTAAATGTAAATATAAATATAAATGTTAAATGTAAATGTAAATGTTAAATGTTCAGTCTACATGTCAGATTTGAAGACTGAACCTTACAATATTTACGGTAATTGGCTTTCATAGTTTTCACGTCACGTCAGAATTACCAGCTTGCAGGCAAGAAATACACTCCACAGCTGTCTACCACTGGAATTTATACTGGAACTGACCATCTTTCATTCAAGATTATTTAATATATCCGCTTTAAAATTGTCTGACATAGGTAGTAAAATGCCAGACAGTTGTTGCTCGGTTGGCTGTTCAAATTGGCGAGGAGACAAGCCCGGCTGTTTCCAGCTGATTGTAGACGTCTTCTGGGTCAACTTTTCTCAGGCGGGCAGTAAAGTAGCCTTCTTTTTGGAGCTTGCAATAAAAGCATTAACCCTGTTTTGGTCGCCTCATTCATCAGAATAACTACTTAAAACGGGAATAGATCAAGAAATAAAGTCAAGAAACAAAGCATCAACACGATTCAAATTGGATTACCCGGTTTCTGCTCTGAGATTGCGACAAGTACCTAAGCAATTTAGCCTGACGATGTCATACTCATAATTCTAGTCAGAATATGAGTCTGATATCGCTCCATTGGGCTGTGATTATGGGGCGTGTTTCAACCGAACCAGGAGAAAAGATGCCTCTTCGCTCAATAGACCGATCGCGAAACTCCTCCCTAGAACGGCCCTCGTCCAATCATACCTTAGCAACCGCTACTAAGAGAAGAAGGTCCGACAGCTTTGAGGTCTGAGCAGCATGGTGAAACGGTGTGCCTACGGGACTTGTAGCTCTGATACAGAGATTAGAGCGATGCGTCGTTTCCCCCCCGCATTTCCAAAGCCCAAAACACAGGAGGAAAGGTGCCGGCGGTGGATTAAACAGTGTGGGAGACCCCACTCCCAACTCAATATACCAAAAAACACACATATGTCTGCTCCAAAGTAAATGAAGCTGCTTGCAGATAGCTATCTATCTAGCGAACTACGCTATCGCTAGGTATGATAACTAACTATCTAGTTGAGAGAACATCCCCAAACAGTTATGGTTCATGACAACTTGTATTATTACCACTACACGTACATAACTAGTCTCCAACTAAAGTGTTAATGTTAAAATCAAAATGTTAATGTTACCGTCAAAATGTTAACGTTACGGTCTGTAAAATTGCACGCTGATCTATCCTAGCTAGCGATAGCAAACGGCAGCATTGAACAGAACTTTTAACGAACACTTTGTATTTATGCTTGATACAATATTGAACAGAAGTTTTATCTAACACTTTGTATTTATGCTGCTGGCGTTTGCTATCGCTAGCTAGGATAGCTCAGCGTGCAACTTTACAGACGTAACATTAACATCACTAGCTAGGATAACTCAGCGTGCAATTTTACAGACGGTAACATTAACATTTTGATTTTAACATTAACACTTAAGTTGGAGAGACTAGCTCGAGCTTAACATACTGTATCAATGTTAAACAAAAGGCCATTATGAAGTTTTTTTTATTTTAATCTTTATAGCATTTTGTGAATGGGCAACCTACTCCTAAGTATCCCAAGGTATGCATAAGGCACAACCTGAGAGCAATAACCTGGCGATCTGATACAAAGCCATAGCATTACATCAGGATCATCATTTTACAAGCAAGTTATCACTACAGTGACTGTGAAATACTTTCAGCAACATGCACACACATCCCTTGAACAATAACGTTACTAGCAGCTATCTTGATCCACACTAATATAGGTAAAATAGCTTTTAAGTTCTTTGCTTCCCATAAATGGAACACTATTCAAGTGGAGTTGAAATTAACCAAGTATTTGTCTGTCAACCAATTTAAGAGCCTTTTAGATAATAAGGATGTGCCTCAATGCTGTTGTTTTGAATGATTCTCTGATTTAATTTTTTTACTTTGTGTTATTTTATTTATTTATTTTTTATGCTTAATTTCTGAGTTGTTTGGTGTGTTTTTTTTTTTTTTAAATGTATTTTGTCTGTTTCGTTTTGTTGTGGTTTGTTTATGTATTGTTCTTCTGTACTATGTGGCCTCAATCAGGGCATTGCTGCAAAAGAGCCCTGTGCTCAGTCAATTTCTCCCTGAATAAACAATGATGATGATGATGATGACACTGGTACATTACTGTACGGTTCTCTAGATTGTCACCATCCTAGCTAGCTAGATAGATAGATACCTCCAGAGTCTCTCGCCAGCGACGGAATAAATAATAAGAATAAATAATCGTAGGTTATTAGCTAGCTTGAAATATTATATACAGATCTTACCCAGTGGTGAAATAACATGACTAGTCTACAAGGCTGTGCTGGTTGCATTTAATGAAGAGGTCGTGGGGCTTCTCATTTTTTTTATTGAGACCTGTATGCGTTTGCTTCGATTATTGTTGTGTCCACTTCGTTGTTGATCTTAATATTTTGGATACATCCTTCCACTGCATATTGCAGTCCCTTTTGCCTTGATCTGGAGGATATCGTGGAGGTATTACTCCAAAAATCATCACTCACACTGACAGCTATAGCGCTTGTCCCCGTACTCGCCATGGCTTTTGGCTTGACAGTTCCGGGAATTGTGTCGGACGTAGCAACAGTAACTAAGGGGGCGGGGCCCTGGCGATCGGTCAATTGGTTACCTACAACCAATCAGAACAACGTAGTATGTGACCAGGGGCAGCTGATACATTACACTTTTACCGGATCCCGTAGGAAGGAAGGCAAAAACATCTTTTCGATTGACAAATGCCTTAATCGCGTTTCTCTGTTCCTCTTTCAAAATGAATGCACTGTCAATGTCTAAATGGACTCGAATCTATACATTTCAGCTCTCCAGCGGCAGCCATGTTTGTTGAAAACGAATTCAACTCGTGTGTTGGTGACGTGGTTGGTTACGTTACTGTTGATCATCTGTCCATCATCGTATAAAGCCCGCCTTAACAATTTGATTGGTACGGCCGATATCGAGCCGCAGATAATTTCTCCTCAATGGAGTAATGCCAGACCGAACTTCCCAACCAAAAAATGTGTGGGCGGGGCTAAGTTCGGTCTGGTATCCAGGCTATAAGCAACTAGGCTAGGCTACTGTATTTTGCTATCTGTGCTTTTGGTAGGCTTTCAGTTTTTGAGGTGTGTAGGGGGACGGATTTTCTATTAGATATATGTAAATATCTCCAAACTGGAGCTCAGGCAGGGACTTCTACGACGTTATAGAAATACAAATATCAGCGGGTGCAGTACATTTAACATTTACATTTAGCATTTGATATTTGTATTTACATTTAACATTTACATTTAACACTTATATTTAACATTTATATATAACATCGAACATTTACGTTTATATTTTACATTTACATTTACATTTAACATTTACATTTATATTTAACATTTACATTTAACATTAACATTTAGATGAAATATTTATATTATTTAACAACTTTGTGTTACTGCCAAAAAATATCCTTGGAAAAGTTATCGCATGAATTTACATGAATTTCTCTCTAAATGCTTGAAAAGGTGACATTCGAATATTGTCGTGCTTTTTGTTCCATATGAAAATGCTAAATGTAGCAAAACTGAGCAGGATTTTCGAACGTGCAACATTTTACAAACGGCGCCCCATATTTGCCACCAGAGGTCCCGCCGTTTCCAATGCCCCTCCACTGCTGGTGACGACGACTCTGAAGTGCAAAGAGAAGCAGGCCTAGCTTGCTCATCCTCAGACAATGGGTGTGGGCCAGCCTTCGAGTTCCCTACTGCCCCCCCCCCCCCCCCCCCCCCCCCCCATATCACACTTTCTCCCCCTCAGTTGTGTTCGCTCCCATCAAAAAACAGTCAAAAGGAGCACCCCAATGTTTAAGTCAAGTACTCACATGATGTCATTAGCATAAACTATGCCCCTTCTATATCAGGTTTCAGGCCTCATAAACCCTCAGCTTACTCAGGGCAAAGTCTCAATGCAATAGCCTCTCAGTCAGGGGCGGTTTTAGGCACGGGCGACCCGGGCAGCCGCCCGGGGCGGCACTTTTTCATAAGACATGGGGGGCGGCAAGAGCACTTAAAAAAAAATGTATCTGGGCCGCGAAGCGGTTTTCTATTATCTATCATATCACTGTGTGTGGAATTGGCAAATTGGCGCCCCCTGCAGCTGCAGGCGCCTCTTGCTCGCTAAGAAGGTGCGGTGGACAGATCCTGAGTGAGAAGGTAGAAGGGGGAAGGGGAAGGGGAGGGGGCGCGGGGGACAGTTCACCTCTGGGTCGCGTTTTTCTGAATTGTGTGAAATGGCTAATACAAATAGGTAATACAGAACGATTATGTGGTCACCAAGTCCAAGGTGAATTGGTGGAAGGAGACCACTGACTGCTTCAACTTATCCAACTGGTGAAGGTAGTACGTGGTTAGCAGAGTATAGATAGATAGATAGATAGATACTTTATTTATCCCGAGGGAAATTAAATACATCTTTTACAGAGTAGTCTATTACATTATCAAGATAACTATTGAAGGATGCTCAAGTGGACAAGGTAAAAATGTGTTTTCAGTCAAGTGTAACTTAACCTAAATTCCTATTAAGGCAACCAGCTAATGTTGAGCACCAACAGAATTGTTTGCTAGCTAGCGTTAGCTAGCTGATTTGACCATAGGGTATGAACATGTTCATTCATCTTGACACTAGGCTAAAGTGTTAGCGAAGTCCCGCTAGCCACAACTAACAGAATATAACAGCATACTGAGTACTAGTATAATCTCAATAATGAACAGGTCGATAGCTAGCTGGTTAGACCATATGTTTCCTTTTGACACAACTATACTAGCCAGCGTTAGCGAAATCTCGTTAGCCACGATTAGCTAACTCAACTAAACCATAATGCATGTTGAGTGCTTGCACAAATTAACTTGCAGAGAGCTGGTTAGCTAACATTAACGTACATGATGTGTGCATTGATTCTCTCTCTCAATTGAAGGATTTGTGCAATTGATAAATTTAAGGTTGTCTTTCACTTATATTGTTATAATAAAAAAATAAATAAGATTCATTTTTTTTCGGCGGGGGGGGGGGGCGCGCTCAGAGGGGGTTTCGCCCGGGGCGTAATTCCATGTAGAACCGCCACTGCTCTCAGTGACAGATTGGTCATTGCGTGTGCCAACGGTGATGTTAAGGCAAAACCTTTCATGCTTGTATTGCGCTTGGTGGAGTCTTTTCCTAAATGATAGGACGTGGTGTAGTCCAGGGTATACGCAGGTATACGGAGTATGCCCACTTTTCAGTCAGTAGCCTATTGCGTATAACCACTTCTCAAAACAGGGCGTTTAACCTGTGCTGTATGGGCTGCTTAAAAAATTGCAAAATCCGCCTCCGTCTCCTCTTCTGTTCATGCCTCAAGATAAGAAGTTCCTCCTCAATGTCCAGCAGCTCCAACGCCCTCAACTGTCTTGCGGATAGGATTCTCCTCTCTGCCATAGTTCACTGTGAGGGTGAGAAAACATGACGGGGAGGAGGTATATAACCAGCCGACGACGACGTTCATGAGGTCGTTATCAGGCCATCTAGGTTCAATTGTGCCTGTGACCACTCGCTCGGTGGTCATAGAATTGCATCAATTCATGTCTCACACCTATAGCAGAGAGAGACTTTATGAATCGGAGATTTAAAGATGAGACGTGAAGGGTGCCACTTATATATCTGCAAAGAAATCCACATGAATTGCAACATACTTGACTGCGACTGTCTGGAGAGAACGCGCTAATTCACCGAACAAATACTTTCATATTAATTTTCCACCACTTGTTAGTCATGTCATCCATTCATATCGATGTGAATCAATTAATACTAATAAAACTGTGATGCGTTTTTGTTTCATTTCGCAATTTATTTAGTGTATAATCCATAGCAGCTGCCTTAAAACACAACGTTTTTTTTCCATTGTCCCGCTGCAATTAATACCCCGACGTCCGAGCCCGACCTGAGCCCTAGTATGATTTCTAAATATTTTGTCGGAGACGGCTTGGCTGGTCGGGTCCAGTTGGAAGAGGTGAGGAGATATGAACATTTATACAACCCCAATGATCTCGGTTGCCATCCTTCACTGTGTGTGTGGACAACAAGACCTGGTAAATAAACAAACCAACGACTTCCACACACAAAGACGTCATTCTCTAGAAATCCACGTGAATTGCAACATACTACGTTGACTGCGACTGTCTGGAGAGAACGCGCTAATTCACCGAACAAATACTTTCATATTCATTTTCCACCACTTGTTAGTCATGTCATCCATTCATATCGATGTGAATCAATCAATACTAATAAAACTTAAACTGTGATGCGTTTTTGTTTCATTTCGCAATTTATTTAGTGTATAATCCATAGCAGCTGCCTTAAAACACAACGTTTTTTTTTTCCATTGTCCCACTGCAATTAATACCCCGACGTCCGAGCCCGACCTGAGCCCTTGTATGATTTTTAAATATTTGTCGAACATGGCCCGGCTGGTCGTCGGGAGAGGTGAGGAGATATGGACATTTAAGGCTATACAACCCCAATGATCAACAACTCCATCATCTGATGGATCATTGATGTGCCTCAATGCTGTTGTTTTAAATGATTCTCTGATTTAACTTTTTTTACTTTATGTTATTTTATTTATTTATTTTTTATACTTAATTTCTGAGTTGTTTAATGTGTTTTTTTTATTTATTTTGTCTTTTGTTTTGTTATGGTTTGTTTATTTATTGTTCTTCTGTACTATGTAGCCTCAATCAGGGGTACGTTCGTAGTAGGATTGAAGCTAGTTAATCAATTGGCCTTTTAGCCCGTTAAGATTAGCGAGCTGATTGAGAACAGCAAATATCGGTTCGTTAACGGCTGACCCGCATCCTAATCATGTGGTTAATTTCAAGCAGGCTAAAGTTATCATGGCATTTGCGCGTGCACGTCCTACTTCAAAAGGCAGGAAAGGTCGATCACCAAAACCATGATTTTCTAACGGTATAATGGTTCTAAACTCAAAGAAAAGGGCTCTTTTTTTCTCCGCTGGCGAGTAGGAGATGAACATGAACGCTTATGAAGAATACAAGACCATAATCATGGCAAAATTCAACACCACCACCGCTGTGAGAGCATGGTGTGTTGGGATGTTTATAGGGTGATATCTATGTATGAATACCTGATGGCAAGTGTCAGCTGGTACAGAGGTTACCTCAACCGGTTTGAATCTGCATGGTTGCTAGTTCAAATCTCCTCACCTCTGTCCTCGATGTAGTTTTACATTTCCTTGGAAGTCGTTTTGAATAAAAGCGTCTGTTAAATGACTAAATGTATTAATAACAAATACAATAAATTGAAGCAGTGAAAATAAATTGTCTGTATTTCTCTCTATTCTTATCATGAGTCCACCGTAATCATTTTCTACAATAATGATATGCTATGGGGTACTAATAACACTCATATAATTATAAGTGCTTTGTTCTCCGCATCACCGACACTACAAAAATGTACCACTCGCAAAAAAGCGCAAGACAGTCAATGTGGTGTTTGCAATAAATTACTCGAGAAGGTCTTGTAAATTAATGATTCCTTGTCGGCTGAATCGGTAGCGCTCATACAAGAATAATGGATCTTGGCGATCGCAAAGAACTCTCTCCCTCCGCTAATCTAACTCTAATATCAGTCCTTGGTCAATGGGATCCCTCCTTTTTCCGGGGGTGTGGCAAGCTTATCCAGCTACACTTAAGTTAGCCTGCCCTGGAGCAGGTTAGTGCTAATCGATATGTAACTATGGTGATTTATCAAAAGTTGCTTCCACGAACCAAAAAGAGGGGCGTTTTTTATCTTAGCCTGAAAATTAGCTCGCTAAACCGTTTAGCGAGCTACGACGAATACCCCCCTGTGCTCAGTCAATTTCTCCCTGAATAAACAATGATGATGATGATCTGTCGGTTGCCATCCTTCACTGTGTGTGTGGACAACAAGACCTGGTACATAAACAAACCAACGACTTCCACACACAAAGACGTCATTCTCTATGTCATCTTCGACAAAAAACGTTACTCCACCTATTGTTCTGGCGGTGAATTGCTTTGCAACACGCGCAACCCTTTTAGGAACTATGAATTGAAACGAGCAATTTACACAAACAATTACACAACGATTTTCACAACGATTTACGCTGTTGTAGAAGTATGCGCGGGCCTTTAGAGTATACCCACTTTTCCACTGACCACTACACCACTGCCTGTAACCTCTGCTGGAAAATAAGGTATTGAAAACGGCAATTAAACCAGCGGAACTAGCTGAGTACAATCACATTACAAAGGATTACAATGGACCTGTTGCGGTACAATCACAACTAGTGAACAAAAGCAAAAAGCAAAAATGGATGCATGGGAATGAGGGAAAGAAAGGCTTTAACAGAAGCAGTGCATCTTTACATATATGATATTTGAGTTATTGGTTTTGTATAATAGAAAAATCCACAAGATTGTATTTGTGGTATTTATGAAGCGAAGCATTGGAGGATGTCGTTTAGTCATTATATGAAATGAACTATGGTCAGGTAAACTTCATACTCCCTTCCAGGCGGTGGCGGTAATAAACATATTCCTTGACCCTACAAATGTTGACTATAAAAGCGACCGTTCATCTGATACTCGGTCTATTTGAATCGGGATACTTCCAGGGTAAGTCGAGTTTTCTTTGCCTCTAACGCTTTCTTGTCTCCTGTGAGCCACACGGTGATAGCATACTACGTGCAGACAGCTTTTACTTTTATTGAATATTGACTCTTGTCCCACCTAAGTGTCCTGTTACTTTTTGCCTATTTTACTGTTAGCATGGTCCTTGACTTAAGATTGCTAGCTAGCTGGTGTTAGCTTATCGTTAGCGCGGTGTGATTCGGATAGAGGCATGTTTTGGAATCCCAAACCATCCGAACTGCTACTAAAAAAATCTGCACTTAAAAATGAACGAATGCAATACGTGATGCTTATAGTAATTAAACTGGCATACTATTAATTGTTTGTTTGCATTTTCTGTAAATTAAATTCCTCGATGTGGCTCGAGTGCGAATAACTCTCAATGATGAAACACTACACAGACCTGTTCTGAATGGTTGTGATTGCACCGTATTTATTTTCTGATGAGAGATTATTCAGGAGCCTGAAGTGTTTTCACCTAGTATCCCACGTGGTCCCTGTAACGTCTTTTGGTATGCGTGCATCTTGACCTTAAAGCTAGTCTAATGTATGAAATGCTTTTTCCAGGTGTCCCTTAACTAAAAGGAATTCCTGCTTCACTGCACTTCACTGCTTCAGGTAAAGGACACTCATCTTAGTGTGTGACTATTCTATGGTTCCTGTTTTTCCTTGGTTGCCAAAGGGTCTCAATGATGATCATTTCCTGAACTCTCTCTTGCTGAATTTCTTTTGAAGAACTTTCATGGATCTGAGTATCTACCATTGATATTTGTTTGCTTGATTAGTAATTTGTAGATGTATAACCTTGCTTTTTTTATATATATTTTCAGAGAACTGCCAGCAGTTTAGCCTGTTCAAAAGTCTCCTGTTGTGTACTGGTGAGTACATGTCTTTGCTGGGCCAACTGTTCTGTTGGAGTGTAAAGTGATGATTTTAAATTTGACAAGCATATGTCTGATTTCAGTGATGCTAAATACATTTTCTGACGCTCAGCATTGTGCTTAAATTAATCCATATCGAGTTTCCCCAGGTTCACATTGCATGTGGCTTTTTTCCAGGTTGTGGGCATTGCAGAGGCCTTGATGAGGATGCACTTCTCGGTAAGCTGATTTCTATGCCTTTATCTTAGCGTCTGCTGTCTGAAGTGGAGAGTGTAGTAGTGTGGATATGCTGCATGAAGCCATGTCTTAGCATACTTGAGTTTAAATGGGGTTTGTCCCATAATCCTCTGGACTACATGTACCATGGCAGTCTAGTCACCAATGTCTGATCAGATGTGGTACTCAAAATTTGCTGGAAGTTCTGGTTTTGACGGAGTACCCACCTTTTCCCCTTGTTTTAGGATTGTACTCTGATGCGGTGTGGGAGTGGGTCAATCTCCTGGATGTGTGGTGGTGAGTGACTGACTTTTATTCTAGCCTGTGTTGCTTGTATCTGAAAGGATGAATTGGGTTTTTACCCATTATATACTTCTGGACGACTTCTTGTCAGATGGCATACTTGTCACCAAAGCACTGATCAGCCAACCAGAAGTTTCACTGCTTGAAAGCACTTCGGTATTGTCCTAACTTCCTTTCTCAAATTCTAGGTTGAAGGGCCAACATGAGAACCTCATCTGAACTAAGGTGAGTTTTGCAACATCCACAACATTTCTGTGACGTTTCAGTTTCTATGATGAAGATACTTAGCTCACTTTGAACCAATGTGAAAAGTAAACGAACTCCTGAGAAACTGCTCTATAGGGAATATTTCTACAAGTTCATTTGTATCCAGGTGCTCACTATACTTTACTACACTACTATATTACACTTCTGGACGACTTGTCAGATGGCATACTTGTCACCAAAGCACTGATCAGCCAACCAGAAGTTTCACTGCTTGAAAGCACTTCGGTATTGTCTAACTTCCTTTCTCAAATTCTAGGTTGAAGGGCCAACATGAGGACCTCATCTGAACTAAGGTGAGTCTTGTAACATCCACAAGATTTCTGTGACGTTTCAGTTTCTATGATGAGTATACTTAGCTCACTTTGAACCAATGTGAAAAGTAAACGAACTCCTGAGAAACTAGTCTAAAGGGAATATTTCTACAAGTTCATTTGTATCCAGGCGCTCACTACCTTGTGTTGGTTTTCTGCAGCATGTCTTCGGTCATCAAGTGAAGTGGGAACCACATCATGAGGCTGCAGGTAAGCTTTCTGTCTTGTGCTGTGTAAAAACGCACAGTATGCCTTGGTGCTAGATTAAGCTTTAGCTGTGTACTTGTAGTGAACCTTTGATGGCAAGGTGAACCAAACATTGCAAGTTAAATGATGCGTTTAAATAGTCTCGTTCGTCTGAAACACTGTTGAAAATCTAATGAACTGATTCTTGCAAATGGAATTGAATTGATGGGTTTCCTGTGCCTGGACACATAATTGAGTGACTTTGTCTTTGCTTACAGAGGCAGACACTGCCTAGGTGGAAGCTTTGCTCTATGAAAGAGGTAAGAAATCAATGCCCAAGACGGGTGTATGGAGAGCAACACATTTTAGTACTTTAAAAGCATTTAAAGCCGTATCTAAAGTTGAGGGTTATGCTGTACTGCAAGTTATGATGATTTATCCTTTGGAATCTCGTTCGTCTGAAATCCTGTTGAGAGACTTTGAAACTGATGCTTGCAGATTTACCATAACAGTAGTTTGCCATCGTTCGGGGTCTTGACTTTCAAAATAATGGAGCTTTTCCCTTTTTGCAGAATTGGCTGCTTGGATCTTCACAGGCATCATCATGGTGAGTGGCTTTTTTTTTGGTTTTTGGTGTTTGTATTTGTTTATTAGCATGCCAAATTCCAGTAACGGTCATTATGATGAAGCTCGCACAAGTCTTACACCCAGTCAACTCCAGAACCTGAAAAGGTGAACCCACTGGAGTTGCCTGGGTAAGCAAGGAGATGACTTGTTGGGGTTACCAACTGTCTGATATGACCAGCTGGTTTGGTTCTGACTGATGTACGATTTTTATTGATCCCCTTTTAAATATCTCTATTACTATTTTGCAGACCTTGGACCTACTCCTGAGGCATGGCACCCCCTGACTGGATTTGAGGTGCCAGTTAATTGTCCTGACCATCTGTCATAAAATGGTGAGTATTTTTGAATCCCCTTAAATTCCTGACTATTTTACTTGAGATTTACCACCCCTGTTTGAGTTCAGCTGACTGATTGGTTTCACTGATTTGAGGAACTCCTTTACAATCTAAATGGAATATGACTTAGATTTTCTGCCACACGTTTGTAAAAAATATGTGCAGTTATATCTGAACAGTGAGATGATGAGGTTCTTACCGCCCCAGTCTGATGTAAACTGACTGATTGGTTTCTCTGATCTAAATGTTCACTACAATTGACTGAAAATGCCCTATAAAGAAACCAACTGATGGTGGCTTGCTTTCTCTCTAGGGTCCATACAGACCTTGTGTGCATACAGGTTTGAAATCCTTGGCAGCAGCCCTGGCCAGACACGGCTGGAAAAAAGGTTTGTAAAAATACATGCAGTTATATCTGAACAGTGATATGATGAGGTTCTTACCGCCCCAGTCTGATGTAAACTGACTGATTGGTTTCTCTGATCTTAAAATCTTAACTACAATTGAGTGAAATTTCCCTTTGAAGAAACCAACTGATGGTGGCTTGCTTTCTCTCTAGGGTCCATACAGAAAAACGATCTGAATGTGTGCTGAGGAGTGGGGAGGTCCATGCCACATTTCAGGACCTGATTTCAACGAGGTTGCCTGCATCCTCAGTGATTTGGGTCCCAGCTAGCTACCCCCAAGCTCTACTTCCCTGTTTGCTTCAAGACTTGTTTTGCCATCACTTTTTTCCTTGTACTACAGTGTTTATTTGAATAAATGTGTGGCTTTCACATTCGCTTGGAGTTGTGTCTGAAGTCTTAATGCGATGGATATTGAGTGTTACAACTTCTCTATAAGCCAGTAGGGCGAAAACTGTTTTAAGAGTAGTTTATGGTTCTGGAAATGTCCAGAATAGCAGAAGGATTTCAGAGTTCTGCTTAACAGACCTTTCACAGTCTGAACTAGCACTTGCAGCTTAGTTATGTAATTGCATACAGGAACGGCTAATGAGCCCTTCGTCAGCAGACGTGGGTGCATTAGGGCAGTGGTTCCCAAACTTTTTACAGTCCCGTACCCCTTCAGACATTTAATCTCCAGCTGCGTACCCCCCCCGTTGAAAAAAAAATTCTGTTCACCCAGAGGTAGATTGATGGCTTAAAATGAGTGAATAATATGTGCCACAAGTGACCCAAACCTTCTAAGGTTGTTGTTTGCCAGCCATCAACAGAACAGAAGACTAAAAAAACATTATTTGCAGGCGATTGGGAAGAGGAGGGAGTTCATTTGACAGGCTACGGAGGTCTGTGTTGAATTGTGGGCGTGGCCAAAGCGGAGTTCAGCACAGACGTGACATTTTCTCAGTGGTTTAGTTTTTTAATTAATGCTTGTTCATCGTTGCGATCGTTGTTGTGTTTATAAGAAAGAAATACAGCCTCGCAGGACAAAATACAGGGGAATTTGGGCGATTTTGATGCACAAAATTATGTTTCCGTCTGAAAGTTGCAATTCTGTTTCAAACGGTACATTCTGCGAATTCCGTCCGTTTTCTGTTATCGCGGAAATGTTCTCCCCGCGTACCCCCTGAACCACTTCCCCCAGTTTGGGAACCGATGCATTAGGGTAACTACTCATATATACAGACTTGTGTTAAATACAGAAACGGTCCTTTAGAATGTGAGTTCCGGAGGAGAAGGGGAGCGCTTCCGTCCATTTCAAAACCAGACAGGCTAGCTGTGACCTGCCTGGCAGAGGAGCCTTAAGGATTTTCCTTAACTTCTCATTTCACTTGACAAATTTCCCCAGCATTTTTGAAAAGGTCAAAGTTGTCAGAGGCTGTTCATTTGAAATGGAGTATCGAACAGACATACTCATTTAATCTGCTCAACAAAAGCCCTATTACTTTGAAGTAGGCGCATTCCTTGTGCCACAAGCCCCATTATGTGAGAATTATATTTTTTGCTACTGAGCTCCCCCTACAGTTGTGAAGTGTAGCTCACTTTTACACCACTGGTGTAAATATAAATAGCGCTTCGAGACCCCCTAATGGACAGTGGTACACTGTACTTGTTGACAAACTGAAAGATATGAACTGGCATAGAAAACTAGAACCCAAAGAACCATGTTGACTGACAGGGTAGAGTAATATTACAATAGTTTACACAAATATAACTGCATATTTTGTATCATTGTGACATTGGAGATGAACGCCAACAACCAAAAGAAGAACAAAATTAATATAATTATAATACTTTCTACTGACAGAAAATGACATGAATGTCGTGATTTGTGTACCAAATGGTTCTTTTCCATCACTAATTTGTTGACCCAACAAATGTTGACTATAAAAGATCAAGTTCATGAATTGCTCGTTCATTTTAAATCGGAACACTTCGAGGGTGACTTATCTACTCTTTATCTGTGTGTAGGGAGTTGGATTCGTCCCGTTCTTGTCTCACGTCACGGTACTCATTTAGCTCCACCTGATCAACAATTACTTAATTAGTGGGCACAGCTCGGATGTGGCTATAAAGGCCTGCGAGTTTGCTGTGGTGTCTGAGCTTGTGAACCGCTACCTCCCGTGCGGTGCGGTTTACGGTTTTGCCCAAGGTAGGTTTTCTTTGCATCTAGCTAGTTGCGTTGAATTTGAAAGATTACACTGTGGACTTACTTCGTCCTTTATTGTAGCCTGGAGTTGTGGTCCTCTCCTCCACAGCGTGGTTGCTGTCACACTGGTCACCTTCCGTGTGTGTTTGTATCCTCACATGGTTGGTGTTAACCCTGGAGTAGATAGATATATAGATAGATGGATACTTTATTAATCCCGAGGGAAATTTAGGTCATCCATAGTAGCTTATACACTTACTCAGACATACATACATACATACATAAATCACATACACATAGGGGAAACATGTTCACAGGGAGTGGGGTTTTTACAGATACAGGAATGGATCTGACCCTATGGTATGTTGTGCATATATTGGTAAAGTGTTGATGTCCATGAGGAAAGTGTTCTTGTGCTGCAAGTGAGGATAGTGCTAGAGGTAGTGTTCATGTGCTTGTGTGGATAGTGCAAAGTTCTTGTGCTTGTGTGTAGACTCATGCATAGAAGTCCATCTCCCTCCCCCTCCCCTTCTGCGTGGCGTTATGCAGCTGAATGGCCCTGGGGACAAAGTACTTCCTCAGCCTGTCCGATGAGCGTGACAGGAGTCTGCCACTGAATATGCTCTTCTGTCTGTTGAGAGTACTGTGTAGTGGATGGTGGACATTGTCCAAGATAGTCAGCAACCTACTCAGGGTCCTTCTCTCAGCCACGGTTGTGAGGCAGTCCAGTTCGGTGCCCACAACAGCTCCCGCCCTCCTCACCAGCCTGTCTAGTCGCCCCACATCCCTCTTCTTTATGCTGCCTCCCCAGCACACCACATCATAAAAGAGGACGCTGGCAACCACAGACTGGTAAAACATGCGCAGGAGTTTGTTGCAGACATTGAAGGACCTCAACCTCCTCAGGAAGTAGAACCAGCTCTGACCCTTCTTGTAGATTGCATCAATGTTGGCTGACCAGTCCAGTTTATTGTCCAGATGCACTCCTAGGTATTTGTAGGTGTTGACCACCTCCACACTGACCCCCTCGATGGAGACTGGTAGCAGAGGAGGCTGAGACCTCCTAAAGTCCACCACCATCTCCTTGGTCTTAGAGGTGTTCAGCTGCAGGTGGTTGTGCCTGCACCACTGCACAAAATTGTCCACCAGGCTCCTGTACTCTCCCTCCTGTCCATCCCTGATACATCCCACAACAGCAGAGTCATCAGAGAACTTCTGGATGTGGCATGACTCCGTGTTGTAGGTGAAATCCGATGTGTACAGGGTGAACAGGACGGGTGAGGGCATAGTCCCCTGTGGAGCGCCGGTGCTGCACAGCAGTCTCAGATACGCAGTCTTTCAGCCTGACAAACTGTGGCCTCTCCGTCAGGTAGTCAGTGATCCAGGATACCATTTGGACGTTCACACCCATCTACACAAGCTTGTCACTTAGTCGGAGGGGCTGGATGGTGTTAAAGGCACTGGAGAAATCAAAGAACATGATTCTCACAGCACCTTTCCCCTTGTCCAGATAAGAGTGTGCCCTGTGCATTAGGTAGATGATGGCATCTTCCACGCCCACCTTCTCCTGGTAGGCAAACTGCAGCGGGTAGGCTATACCTCCCAGTTAGCATGCCTGCTATAGCTTTTGTTTTCATTCATTTTGCGTCATTCCCTCCCCTAGTGTGTTTGTCCATAATAATTTAACAGTGCTGTCTGTTTGGGCGTTGATCTTTAAAAAGTAAACGCATGGTGATTTAACCTTTTCTGCTTTTGGACTAACCTGTCTCCAGTCTTTCGAGGTCCACCTCTTCCTGGGCAAGCATACTGGTCATACTTGTTATTTTTCTGTGTGGTGTTTCTGTGTGGTGTGTTTTAACCTGTTGCAAAGGCTGGTGTGCCTAATTGAACATTAGTTTAACATTCTGTGGGTGAAATTCCCATGGTGGAGTGGTCTGGCTACTTATACAGGAATATGGGGCTCCCCCTTATAGCTCCTGTTACATCTGTAACGCTTTCTTGTCTTCTGTGAGGCACACGGTTACATGCCCATTACATACAAGTGCCGACAGCTTTTACTTGTATTGAATCTTGACTGTTTTGTCCCTAAGTGATTTGTTAATTTTGCTTTTTTTTTTTTTTTACAGTTAGTATGGCCTTTGACGTAAGGTGGCTAGCTGGCTGATGTTAGCTTCCCTTTAGCGCCTTGTGATTGTAATCCCAAACCATCCGAACTACAATTTCAACGTTCGTACGTCAAAATGAACGAATGCAGTACGTGATGCCCATAGGAATCAAACTGGGACATAATAATTTTTTTCTTCCCTGGCGTCTGTTAATGAAATTCCTTGATGTGGCTCGAGTGCGAATAACACTCGATGATGAAACTTCACAGACCTGTACTGAATGGTAGTGATTGCACCTTTTTTATTTTCTGATGAGATTATTCAGAGCCTCACGACGAGTGTGTTGTACTGTTTTCACCACAGTATCCCACGTAATGTCTTTTGATATGCGTGCATCTTGGCCTTCTAGCCAGCGTAATGTATGAAATGTTTTTTTTTCCCTAGGTGTCCGTTAACTGAAGGAAATTGCACCACTTCATCAGGTAAAGTACTCTGCACACTTTCTATCTGTTCTTGGCGTGTGACTTTTCTATGGCTCCTGTTTTTTCCTTGTTTGCCAAAGTGTCTCTTTTGAAGAAATTTCATTGGATCTAAGTATCTATCTACAATTGATATTTGTTTGCTTGATTAGTCAATTTGGTTGTATTTCTTTTTTTCCAGAGAACTAGAGTACTTTCTCTCAGCAAGGCTGAGAATAGGTGAGAGCTCAAGTCTTAAACCTGTTATTCCACAACATGATGTAGGATTATCTTGTGATGAACGTATTGATCGACAAGCATATGTCTGACTTGTTATGATGATTGTCATTATTCTGATTTAATTGTTGGTTAGTCTAAGACTGCATGGGCCTCCAACTACAGTTGGCTTATTTCTACTTTTTTGTTACAGACCTGAGAAACTGGCAGGTACATCTTGTTCCAAAGTCCTGTGTTGCGTACTGGTGAGTGTCTTTGCTGGGCCTACTGTTCTGTTGGAGTGTAAAGTGATGATTTAAAATCTGACAAGCATATGTCTGATTTCAGTGATGCTGGTGTTTTTTTTCTGATACTCCCCATCTTGGTTAACTGAGTCCATATCAAGTGTACCCAGGTTCACATGGTGGGTGGTTTCTTTCCCAGGTTGTGGGCATTGCAGAGGCCTAGTTGAGGATGCACTTCTTGGTAAGCCGATTTGCTGTCTGAAGTGTAGTATTGTGTCTGCATGAAGCCATGTCTGCTTGAGCATACCTGAGTCCTGAGTTTAAATGGGTTCGTCCCATAATCCTCTGGACTACATGTACCATGGAAGTCTAGTCACCAACGTCTGATCCGATGTTGTGCTCAAGATTTGTTGGAAGTTCTGGTTTTGACTAAGTACCCCCCTTTTCCGCTCTCTTTAGGATTGTGGTCTGGGAGTTGGTCAATCTCCTGGATGTGTGGTGGTGAGTGACTGCCTTTTAATCTAGCCTGTGTTGCTGGTATCTGAAAGGTTGAATTGGGTTTTTACCCATTATATACTTCTGGACGACTTCTTGTCAGATGGCATACTTGTCACCAAAGCACTGATCAGCCAAACGGAAGTTTCACTGCTTGAAAGCACTTTGGTATTGTCTTGACTTCCTTTCTCATCTCCTAGGTTGAAGGGCCAACTTGAGAACCTCATCTGAACTAAGGTGAGTTTTGCAACATCCACTACATTTCTGTGATTCAGTTTCTATGATGAAGATACTTAGCTCACTTTGAACCAATGTGAAAAGTAAACGAACTACTGAGAAACTAGTCTAAAAGGAATATTTATACAAGTTCATTTGTATCCAGGCGCTTACTACCTTGTGTTGGTTTCCTGCAGCATGTCTTCTGTCGTGAAGTGGGAACCACATCATGAGGCTGCAGGTAAGCTTTCTGTCTTGTACTGTGTAAAAACGCACAGTATGCCTTAGTGCTAGTCGTTCAGCTTCAGCTGTGTATTTGTAGTGAACCTTTGATGGCAAGATGAACCAAACATTGCAAGTTACATGATGTGTTCAATTAGTCTCCTTCGTCTGAAACTGTTGAGAAGCAAATTAACGGATTCTTGCAAATGGAATTGATGGTTTCCTGTGCCTGGACACATGGTTGAATGACTTTGTCTTTGCTTATACAGGCAGACACTGCCTAGGTGGAAGCTCTGCTCTGTGAAGGAGGTAAGAAATCAATGCCCAAGACGGGTGTATGTAGGGCAACACATTTCAGTGTTTTAAAAGCATTTTAAGCAGTATGTAAAGTTGAGGGTAATCCCGTACTGCAAGTTATGATTTATCCTTTGGAATCTCGTTCGTCTGAAACCCTGTTGAAAGACTTTGAAACTGATGCTTGCAGATTTACCTTACCAGTGGTTTGCCATGTTCAGGGACTTGACTCTCAAAATAATGGAGCTTTTCCCTTTTTGCAGAATTGGCTGCTTGGATCTGCACAGGCATCATGGTGAGTGGCTTTTTTGGTGTTTGTATTTTGTTTGAGTGCCAAATTCTAGTTAAGGTCATTATGATGAAGCTTGCACACGTCTTACACCCAGTCAACTCCAGAACCTGAAAAGGTGAACCCACTGGAGTTGCCTGGGTAAGCAAGGAGATGACTTGTTGGGGTTACCAACTGTCTGATATGACCAGCTGGGTTGGTTCTGACTACGATGTACGATTTTTATTCCCCCTTTAAATATCTCTTTATTACTATTTTGCAGACTTGGACCTACTCCTGAGGCATGCCACCCCCTGACTGGATTTGAGGTGCCAGTTAATTCTGGTCCTGACCATCTGTCCTAAAATGGTGAGTTTGTTTTTATCCCCTTAAACTCCTGACTGTATTTTACATGATGAGGTTCTTACTGCCCCAGTCTGATGTAAACTGACTGATTGGTTTCTCTGATCTTAAAATCTTCACTACAATTGACTGAAAATGCCCTTTGAAGAAACCAACTAATGGTGTCTTGCTTTCTCTCTAGGGTCCATACAGACCTTGTGTGCATACAGGTTTGAAATCCTTGGCAGCAGTCCTGGCCAGACACGGATGAAAAAGGTTTGTAAAAATACATGAAGTTTTATCTGAAGTGATGTGATGAGGTTCTTACCGCCCCAGTCTGATGTAAACTGACTGATTGGTTTCTCTGATCTTAAAATCTTTACTACAATTGACTGAAAATGCCCTTTGAAGAAACCAACTGATGGTGGCTTGCTTTCTCTCTAGGGTCCATACAGAAAAACGATCTGAATGTGTGCTGAGGAGTGGGGAGGTCCATGCCACGTTTCCGGACCTGATTTCAACGAGGTTGCCTGCATCCTCAGTGATTTGGGTCCCAGCTACCCCCAAGCTCTACTCCCTCCCTGTCTGCGTCAAGACTTTTTTTTTTTTTTTTTTTTTTTTTTTGCCATCACCATGTTCCAGCATGGCTTTTCCCTTGTACTACAGTGTTTATTTCAATAAATGTGTGGCTTTCACATTGTCTTGGAGTTGTGTCTTAATGCAATGGATATTGAGTGTTACAACTTCCCTATAAGCCAGTAGGGCGAAAACAGTTTTAAGAGTAGCTAATTTATATGGTTCTGGAAATGTCCAGAATAGCAGAGATGGATTTCAGGGTTCTTCTGCGTAACGGACCTTTCGCAGAGTCTGAACTGGTACTTGGAGCTTAGTTATGTAATTGCATACAGCAACGGCTAATGAGCCATTTAGCAGACGTGGGTGCATTAGGGTAACTACTCATATACACGGACTTGTGTTAATGACTGTCAAGCCCCAATAAATACAGAAACGGTCCTTGTTGCAAAGGACTGATGGTTTGCCCCTTAGACAGCCCTTTCGCTGCTGCTGGGTCATTCCGTGTTAGTGCATGCACCTAGCCTGACGATGTCATACTCATAATTCTAGTCAGAATATGAGTCTGATACCGCTCCAATGGGCTGTGATTATGGGGCGTGTTTCAACCGAACCAGGAAAAAAAATACCTCTTCGCTCAATTGGATATATCTAGAACCAATCAGAGCAACGTAGTATGACCATAACATAGACCATGGGGCCAGCTGATACATTAAACTTTTACCGGATCCCGTAGGAAGGACGGCAAAAACATCTTTTCGATCGACAAATGCCTTGATCGCGTTTCTCTGTTCCTCTTTCAAAATGAATGTGCTGTCCGCAGATAATTTCTCCTCAATGGAGTAATGCCAGACCGAACTTCCCAACCAAAAAATGTGTGGGCGGGGCTAAGTTCGGTCTGGTATCCAGGCTAGCATGCACCCCTTATGGCTGCACTTGTACAGCCAATCGGAGTGCAGTCTGGGGATGCTTGCACTGACGGTACTCAGTGGCGGGAATAGTAGACCAGTGGACTGACGATACAGAAGTAAGGTGTTGAGATACAAACGTTTCAGTATAAAGATTAGAGTGAGAGAGTGTTGGAATCGTGTGTGTTCAGATACCTGTAAGTATTTATAATGCTCCTTGGTTATGTTTAGTTTATACTATTATCAGTCTGTGTTTGTTAGACAGGGCATTGATGTTTAAATGCGTTGTATGATTGCGGGTGCATATTTAATGAATGCCGGTGTCGCGGTTACATTATAAATGTGGACGTAATCTTTGTTAGCGAACTAATGACATGTTTAACAATTACCTGTGCTGTTTAGCAGCTAGAATGTGATACGTGAATAATGTAGGAAGTAGTGTCACTTCAGTAATGTGATAATATTGCTAGTATTTTTTTTTTTTTTTTTCAAATATGTTTATTGGGAAACACATCATACAGCAGTGAAATTGGCAATTGACAGCAACATGTTTCCTTTTTCATTTCACAAACAAAAACAACAGAGAAGACAAATGTAAACAAACATCACACACCATACAAAAAATTAAATGCAAAATACAAAATAAAAACCCCACCCAAAACAGACACCCTCCCACCACAACCCCCCCTCCCTTCCCTTACCATAACCCACCCATCCCTCCCTAGGAGTGCATTTCACTTGGGTGTCAATTCAATTCTCTATCAAGATGAGAGATCAAAGGTTGCCAAATTTTCTGAAAGTCCCTCAGCTTGTCTTTCAGAATGAATCTAATTCTCTCCAAATGTAGAGTATCTGTCAAGTCAGTCAGCCAGTGTTTAAAGGAGGGTACCTCTTTCTTTTTCCAGAGAAGTAAGATCAGCTTTTTTGCAGCTATTAGACCGTATGCCAGAAGACGCTGTTGTGCTACATTTAATTTCCTTAGCTCTTCAGATATTCCCAAAATTATTAAAATAGGGTCTGGCTCTATCTGAACCTTCAAGATCACAGAA